>NC_139070.1:2235984-2644441 GCF_965140915.1 Aythya marila
GGGCTGGCGGAGGCCCCGCCCCCTGTGCCCTAATATGGCGCGGCACGGGGCGCGCCGGCGGGAAAGGGGCAGGGGCTGGGGGCGGTGTCACGTGGCGCGCACCGGGTCGGGAGGGGGCGCGCCCCCACGCGTGTCCGTGCTCCCCGTGGGGCCGCGCACGCCCCCTGCCCCCCCCCGTGCGCTCGCTGCCCCCCCCACTCCCGTGGCACCCCCAGACCCCCCTCCTCACCCCGCTGCCCCCCCCCACGCGTGTCCACGCACCCACGCGAGCACATTTCCCCCCCCCAATTTCACGCCGTTACCGGGGGGGGTTCCCGGCTACCCAGCGCCGTGCCCACGCGTGGGCTGCCCGCGGTCGCGCGCATGGGGAGCCGCCCAGCGCCTGGCAACGCGTGCAGACGGACGGACAGACAGACAGACAGCCCCCCCACCCCCCCCACGCAGCCCCCCCCCACCCCCTGTCCCCGTCCCGCCCCGTCCCGCCCCGTGGGGCGGTGACCGGCCCGGGGCGGCAGCGGCGAGGGGCAGCGACCGCCGCTCCGGGCCCCCGGGGACCCCCCCCCACCCCCCCCCATCCCCCTACCCCCCCACCCTACCCCCCCCCACCCCGGGGTCCCCCCCCTCTTCCCCCCCCCGGAGCCGGGACCCCCCCCCTCCCCTCTCCTCCTCCTCCTCCTCCTCTCCGCCGCCCGCCCCCCCCCCCCCCCCGAGGACCCTCCCGGGCAGCCCCCGCTCGGCGGCGGGGAGGGGAAGGAACTTTTTTTTTTTTCCCTTTCTCCTCCTCCTCCTCCTCCAGTCCTTCCCCATCCCTCCATCCCCGCCGCACTCCGTCCCCTCCTTCCCGTCCTCTCCCGCTTCGCTCCGACGCTTTCCCCGGTCCCCCCCCCCCCCCCGCCTTCGACCCCCCCCACTCCGGTCCCGGGGTCCTTTCCCCATCCCGGTTCCTCCCTTCTCCATCCCGGTGCCCCCCCTCTTATCCCGGGGTTCCTTCCCATTTCGGAGACCCCCTCTCCATCCCAGTCCCCCCTTGTCCATCCCAGTCTTCCCTTTCCATCCCAGTCCCCCCCTTTCCATCCCAGTTCCCCCTCTCCACCCCAGTCTTCCCTTTCCGTCCCAGTCCCCCCCTCTCCATCCCAGTCCCCCCTTGTCCATCCCAGTCCCCCCCTTTCCATCCCAATCCACCCCTCTCCATCCCAGTCCCCCCTTTTCCATCCCAGTCCCCCCCTCTCCATCCCGGTCCCCCCCTTCTCCATCCCCATCCCCTTTCCCCATCCCTCCCCTCGGGACTCCCACTTCCCCGGAGGGTTGGGGGGGGGGGAACTCCCCCTTTTATCCCCCTTTTATCCCCGGGAGGGGAAGGAGGGAAGAGGAGGGGGGGGGGGGGATTCCCTCCCGGCCCCGCCGCCCCACCATGGCCCTGGCGGCGGGGCCGTGGCCGGAGCCTCCCCCGCCAGCTCCGTGCGCCCCGGAGACGGCGGCGGCGGCGGCGGCGGTGGGGGGGGGGGCGTCCAAAACGCCGGGGGGGGCGGAAAAAGCGGCGGCGGCTGCGGATTGCTTGGTGTGCGGGGACAAGGCGAGCGGCAAGCACTACGGGCAGTTCACCTGCGAGGGCTGCAAAAGCTTCTTCAAGCGCTCGGTGCGCCGCAACCTCTCCTACAGCTGCCGGGGGGGGCGAGACTGCCCCGTGGACCAGCACCACCGCAACCAGTGCCAGTACTGCCGGCTCCGAAAGTGCCTCCGGGTCGGCATGAGGAGGGAAGGTGCGAGGTGGTGGTGGGGGGGAAGAGGGATGGGGATGGGGATGGGGATGGGGATGGGGATGGGGACACCCCCCCCCGAGTGCTGGAGGGGTGCGGTGGGGAGAGGGGTTGGGGAGGGAAGGGGGAGAATGGGGAGAGAGAAAATGGGAAGGGGGTGAGGGGATGGGAGTGGAGGGAGGAAAGGGAGGGGAAGGGAGAAAGGGTGAGAGGGGAAAAAAAAAAAAAGGGGGAGAAGTGGTGGAAGAAGGAAGAGGAAAAAGTAAAAAAAATAAATAAATGATGGGGAAAGAACAGGGGAAAAAGGGAGAGAAAGCAAAAGTGGAAAAGACAAAAGAAAGAGAAAGGTGAGAGAAAGGGAAAGCAAAAGAGAGAGCGAAAAGAAAGAGAAAAGAGAAAGAAAGAGAAAAGAGAAAGAAAAAGGAAGGGAGGAAAGAGAAAGGAGAGGCGAAAGAAAGAGAAAGTGGTAGAGGGAAAGTGAAAGAGGGAGAGAAAGGGCTGCCGGAGGGAAGGAAAGAGAAAGAAAAAGGGGAAAAAGAGAAAAAGAAAGAGAAAACTCCGCCGCTTGCTTTCATTTTTCCTTCCCCTCTCTCCTTTCGATCTCTCTCCATCCTCTCACCCCCTGTTGCCACCTCTCGTCCCGTCCAGCCCCCTCCCCAATGCCGGGGTGCTGGGACCCCGACTCCCTGGGGGTGGCCGTGCCGGGGGCCCTTGGTCGCCCCTTGCCCCCCTCTCGAAATGGAGACGAAACTTCCCCGTGCCGCGGCCGAGCATCCCCCAGCGCCGCCGAATCCCCTCGCCCGTCTCCTTATCCCCAAGGGCTCCATCTCTCCCTTATTTTTTTCCCAACCCAAATTCAGCGGCGGGTCCCCCGGTAGCCCTTGGGGGTTGTCCCCCCGGGGGGAGGACGAACCCCAGCGCTTTGCCCGAGCTTTTAATTAGGGCGAACGGGGCCGGCGAGCGGCGCGGCGCCCAGTGCCCCTCTGCTCCCAGCTCTGTAGCTGCACGGAGGGAACCGGATCCTCGGCTGGCTTCTCTCTGCCCCCATCGCGACCGCTCCTGTCAACTTCGGGGCTCTTTTGGGCTTGGTTTTGGCTCGATTTATGGGGCCGTGTCCGCGCAGAGCCGCGAGCGGTTTCGCCTTCCTCCCCGTTCCGCCCAGAGCAGGGATGCGGTTGGTAAAAGAGCAGGGGATTAGAGGGGCAGTAATACAGATTATTCTTTCAAAGATTAGGAATTTGGCTTTTGGGAGGAGTGTCCGGCAAATCTGAAGTTAATTAGGCTGAATTAGCTGCTCTAATACTTAGCGTGACCGGGATTAAAATCGCCTTTCCAACCAGCAGCGGTGCGACGTGTGCCGTTACCTCGTCCGAGCGCCGCGATCACATTTTGCTTCTCCTGTTTTTCTTTTCTCCCCAAAGCAGCGGCTTTAGAAACCGGTGGTGCTTCCTTCGCTGCTTGGTTTTATTTTATTTGAAAGCCTGAAATTGCGTATTTGGGCGAGCAGGCGACGGCGAAGCGCTGGGGGCTTGGCGCGGGTGCCCTCCGGCCTCACCGAGCCGAAACCTCGGCGCTGCAGCTCCGCCGCCGAACGAACCGCGCGGCGTCCTCCGAGCTGGGGCACGGGGCTGGCGACTCATTAATTAATCGTAAATAATTGCAGCGGTGCTGCAATTACAGGCTCTGCTCAGACGGCCGAACCCCCGTGTGCTGTGCGTTTGCTGCCAAATGGGAGATTTATTCAGCGGTGGCCGGCAGGCTCGACAGCGTGAAGCCTTTCCCGTTGAATTCGGGCTGATTTTGCCTCCGTCGCCCCGAGCTGCAAACTGTTCTCCCGTGTCACGCAGCACCTGAAGGACCGAGGGTGTTCCTCCCGCTGCTCAAAGCCCGGGGATTTGTCCCCGTCCCTTTTCTTCCCGCGTTGGTTGTCGCCGTGCGGGTGCCGTGGGCCGCGGGAGGCGAGCGGCTCGAGGGCAGGATTAGGCAGGAGAAGGGTTTGGGTTTTTTTGCTGCCTGCCTGCACCAGGCTGGTGCTGTTCGGCACCGGTTGGGACCGCCCGTGGCCACGCTCCCACCTGCAAAGTTGCCGTTTTTAGAATTAAAATATTGTTAAAAGGGAACCGAGGCGCTAAATCCGGGCAGCGGCTGGGGGAGAGCTCCCGTCCCGGCGAGAGAGGGCATCGCGCCCCGGCTCGTGGAAAAGGATGGGAAACGGGGAAATTGCATGAAATGATGGGGATGGGGGAACTGCACGAAGTGATGGGAAATAGGGGAACTGCACAAAATGATGGGAAAGAGAGGAACTTCATGGAATGAGGGGAAATAAATAGAGGATCGCCAAAAATGATGGGAAGTAGAGGAATCGCACAAAATGATAGGAAAGAGGAGTCACCAAAAATGATGGGAAATAGAGGAATTGCACAAAATGATAGGAAATAGAGGAATCACCAAAAATAATGGGAAATAGGAGAATTGCAAGCAGTAATGGGAAATGGAGGAATTGCACAAAATAATGGAAAACAGGATTAATGATAAGAAATAGAGGAATCACCCAAAATGATGGGAAATAGAAGAATTGCGAGCAATAATGTGAAATGGAGGAATTGCGCAAAATAATGGAAAATGGGATTTGCCAGAAAAAAAATGATGGGAAATAGAGGAATCGCACAAAATAATGGGAAATGGAGGAATTGCACAAAATAATGGAAAAGAGGATTTGCAAAAAAAAAAAAAAAAAGATGGGAAATAGAGGAATTGCACAAAAATGATGGGAAATAGAGGAAGCACAAAAATGATGGGAAATAGAGGAATTGCAGAAAATGATGGGAAATAGGGGAGTTGGGGCATTGGCATCGGTGCGGGTCAGAGCCGCTGAGCGTCCCCGTGCCGCCAGCCCCGCTGCCACCTCGGGAGCAGCAGGAAAATTGTCACCTCGGTCCCTCGGGGGGGCTCAGCCTGCGAGGTCCCTGGTGCATACACAGGGCTGGGGCTTTTAGGGTTTTCTCAGCATTTAAATCAATGTGATGTTAAAATAGATCTATGTATTTAAACAGCTCTGGTGAGGGCGAGATCTGTTGCAGGCGACCGTGCCGGTGTTGGCTGGAAGGGAAGGAGGCGAGGGGCTGGAGTGGTCGGGCACCGGCTGGATTTGGGGTTGGGTTTTGGGTTTAGGGCTCTTTGGGATGGCCGTAGAGTCCACACTGAGCCATGCCACGGCCGATCGGCCTCATCCCCTGCTCCTTGCTGCGGACGGAGCTGAAAACGGCTCAATTGTCCCCAAAAACCCCGCTCCGGTGAGGAGTGCGTCCTCCTCATGCTCGGTGGAGCCCCGGGAGCGTGGCCGAGTTGGGGACTTCTGGGGACCGGGCGCTGGGTGGGACGGGTGCGGGGTCGCGCACGGTTGGCCCCGTCTGCAAACGGGATTTTTTTTGTGTGCATTTTTGTAGGGTGAGGGCGGCCGTCCCCCTTTCCCCAGCGTCGCCCAGTCGTGGCGGCTCACTCCCCAAACGGGCTCGAGCCTAACCTCGATTTTTGCTTTTCTCCCCCCAAAAAAAGGCCGGTGGCAGCCTGCGTGTGCGCGGGGAGAGCCGCCTGCAGCCGATCTCCGCACAGCCGGAGCAGGGGATTAGCTCCCAGAGCAGAAATCCCACAAATTCCCCAGGATTTCTGGTGTCGCCGCTCGTGCCGAGGCTGCCCAAAACACGGGGTTTTAACCCCAATTCCCTCGGGAAACCTCTCAGGGAAGCGGCTGTGCTGGGAGAAGCCGCTCCCGGAGTTCGGCGTTCATTTGGTGGCACCCGTACGGATCCACGATCCCGCTTGGGTCGTCTCCAAGACCAAAAAAGATTTTGGGGCCATTCAAAAAAAATAAAAATAAAAAATCCACGGCTTAGTTTTGGGCTGATAATTGATATTAGCATCGCCCGAGCACTGCAAAGCCCCGGCGCTGGGACCTGCTGAGCTGCACCTGAGGTTTTATTGAACCGGTATGAAATTTATTGAACCTGTATTAAATTTACTGAACCTGTATTAAATCCCCTCTGGTTTCGCCGTCTCGTCGCGTCCCCGCGTGCTCGGTGCCGGCGCTGTGTGGATCGTGCTGGGCACTGGCTCTCAGGGGGTCGTTTGGGGTCAGGATTTGGATTCTTGGTGTTTTTTTTTTTTCTTTTCTTTTCTTTTTTTTTTCTTTTTTTCTTTTTTCTTTGTTTTAATTCAGAAAAGGCAATTGCCACGAGCTGCTGCTGCTGCCTGTGCTCGCCCTGGCCGCGCTGCGGATCGGGGTTCGGCACAAGGAGCTTGGCCGTGGCTCTGTGCCTCGGTTTCCCCACCTGGTTGCCCCTAATGGCATCACCTCATGGGCCCCAAAACCCTCCTGGTACCCGCCTGGGTTGGGCTGAATTCATTCCTGGAGGACGTCCTGGGTGAAAGCGGGGCAGGATTTCGCTTGGAGAGGTGGATTAAACCTTGGCCATCGGGAAATCACTCGGGGTGGGACACGCGGCACACTCACGATCCTGGTGACCAGGCCGAGTGAGCGGCGTTTGGGTGTTTTGATGAACCAAACTTTTGCCCGAAAAGGGGCAAAAAGAGGTTTCAGTGGGTGCGAAGTCACCCCCTTTGGACTCACACAGTGGCTTTTTACTCTTGTGGTGGCGAATTCGGCCGGGCTCGCTGCTGTAATAAATCCAATACTTGGTGGTGCAAGGGGGTTTGGGGTGTGCAAAGGAGGTTTGGGGTGTGAAAAGGGGGGTTGAGGTGATGCAAAGGGAGTTTGAGGTGATGCAGAGGGGGTTTGGGGTGTGCAAAGGGGGATTGGGGTGATGCAAAAGGGTTTTGGGGTGATGCAAGGATGGTTTGTGGCTGTTGGTGCTGCAGTGAGGATTTGGGATGTTGCAAACGGGGTTCGTTGGTGCTGCAATGGGGATCCAGGGTGACACGAGGAGGGTTTGGGGTTGGTAGAGGTGCAAACAGGGCTGGACCCAAGGTGAGCGCCGGGCTGCACCCCGCTGGGGTGACGCTGAGCAGAGGGAGCATTTTGGGATCATTTTGGGTTCATTTTGGGAGCGTTTTAGGAGCGTTTGGGGAGCGTTTTGGGAGCGCGGGGCCGCACGCTGCGCCCCGAGGGGTGGGAAGCAGCTGGGGCAGGAGGAGCCGAGGGGTTCCTGGGGCACCCGGTGCCCGAGGGGAGGCCGGGGAGCGGGGCCGGCCGCAGGGGTGATCCCGACCGCTGGATGACACTTGGGACTGTCACGCCGCATTAGGCTAAGCCCCGCTCAGGGCCTGCCCCCGCGGCGGGGGGTGGTGATGCCAGGGGCGAGCGGGGGGCTGGGGAGGAGGTGTGAGGACCCCCACCCGCCACACAGATCCGGCCGGTGCAACCCCAACCACCGATTTTTTTATTTTATTTTATTTTATTTTATTTTGTTTTTTTTTGTGGGGGGGGCTGTTTGCACCCCAAGATGAGCCGCAGCTGGTGCTGGGCAGGCGGACGCCCCTCGTAGCCTGTCCCACCCTCCTGGCTAATCCTTTGGGGTTTTCATCCCAAATGGGAAGAAATGTGGGGGGTGGCAGCAGGGACACAGCCCCTGGGGGGCACCCCCGGGCCCCTCGTTAGCACAAGCTCCTTGCAAGAAGGTGGTGACCCCAAATGCTTGCGTTTGGGCCCCAAAAAATCTGTCGTGCCCTTCCTTTTGGGCCACCTTGCTGCACCCCATTCCCATCAGTGCACCTCATTCTCATGGGGGTACTCCATCCCCTCTCTGCACCCCATTCCCTTTGGGGCACCCCATCCTATTGCTGAACCCCATTCCCATTGGGGCACCCCAATCCCATCAGGACACCCTAATCTCCTTTCTATACCCCATTCCCTTTGGGACACCCCATCTCCTCTCCGCACCCCATTCCCTTTGGGGCACCCCATCCTCTCTCCACACCCCATCCCGGCGTTTTTAAGCCCCGGGGAGGTTTCGGGGGACTTCACCGTGGGCCCAGCACCCCGGTGCTGACCCCCTGCTCCTCTCCTCAGCCGTACAGCGGGGCCGCATGGCTCACGCCCAGAGCAGCCCCGGCCAGTACCCGCTGGCCCCGGGGGACCCGTACGGCGGCCACGGCTACCTGAGCGGCTTCATCTCCCTGCTGCTACGCGCCGAGCCCTATCCCCCCGCCCGCTACGGCGCCCAGTGCCTGCAACCCAGCAGCGTGGTGGGCATCGAGAGCATCTGCGAGCTGGCCGCCCGCCTCCTCTTCAGCGCCATCGAGTGGGCCAAGGGCATCCCCTTCTTCCCGGACTTGCAGCTCTCCGACCAGGTGGCCCTGCTGCGCCTGGGTTGGAGCGAGCTCTTCGTCCTCAACGCGGCGCAGAGCGCCCTGCCCCTCCACGCCGCCCCGCTGCTGGCCGCCGCCGGCCTCCACGCCGCCCCCATGGCCGCCGACCGCGTCGTGGCCTTCATGGACCACATCCGCGTCTTCCAGGAGCAGGTGGAGAAGCTGAAGGCGCTGCACGTCGACGCGGCCGAGTACGCCTGCCTCAAGGCCGTGGCGCTCTTCTCGCCCGGTGAGGGGGCGTGGAGTAAAGGGGGAGGGGCCTGAATGGGTGTGGTCCATGTGGGCGTGGCCTAGAGGGGTGGGGTCGGAGTGGGCGGGGTCTTAGTGGGTGGGGTCGCGATGGGTGGGGGTGCTGTGGGGTGATGGGGATGGGGTGGGATGGGAGTGGGCGGGGGTAAATGTGGGTGGGGCGAGGGGCGTGGTTTAACTGTGGGCGGGGCTTAATGGGGTGTGGTTATGATGGGGCGGGGCTTAATGGGGTGTGGTTCTGATGGGGCGGGGCTGAATGGGGTGGGGGTGGGTGGGGAGGGCTGGGAGAGCTGGGAGTGAATGGGCTGGGGAGGAGTGGGCGGGGTTAAAGGGGGTGGGGGAAAAGGGGTGGGGCTTAATGGGGTGGTTGTGGGCGGGGCTTGAGGGGGTGTGGCAAAGGGGTGGGGCGAAAAAGGGTGTGGTTGGTGGGGTGGGAGTGGGTGGGAGGGGCTGAATGGGGTGGGGTGGGAGGGGCTAAAGGGCTGGGAGGGGATGGGTGGGGCTGAATTGGGGTGGGGTTGACTTGGGGGTGGGGCTAAATTGGGGCGGGGCTAAATTGGGGTGGGGCTAATTATTGTGGGGCGGGGCTCATTATTGTAGAGTGGGACAGGGCGGGGTTAAATGGGGCGGGGTTAAACAGGGTGGGGCCGGAAGGGGAGGGGCTAAACGGGGCGTGCCTGAATGGGCGTGGCCAAACTATCCTATACCCGGGTGTGGTCAAATGGGCGTGGCCTATGGACCCCAAAAGTGGGCGTGGCCACCCCCCCCCACCCCCCCCAGATCCCCTTGGGGGGGGCTCCGTGCCTCAGTTTCCCCTTCCCCATCCCTCTCCTCTCCACGGCTCTGGGCCCCTCGGGTGGGTCTCAGGGAAGGGGGTCTCAGGACAGGTTGGGGGTCTCGGGACGGGTTGGGGGGTCTCGGGGTGGGGTTGTCCCCATCCCCTCTGACGCCCCCCCCTTTCCCCGCAGACGCCGTGGGGCTGTCGGACCTGGGCCACGTGGAGAGCGTGCAGGAGAAGTCGCAGTGCGCCCTGGAGGAGTACGTGCGCAGCCAGCACCCCAGCCAGCCCAGCCGCTTCGGCCGCCTGCTGCTGCGCCTGCCCTCGCTCCGCATCGTCTCGGCGCCCGTCATCGAGCAGCTCTTCTTCGTCCGCCTGGTGGGCAAGACCCCCATCGAGACCCTGATCCGCGACATGCTGCTGGCGGGCTCCACCTTCAGCTGGCCCTACATCCCCATGCAGTGACCCCCCCCCCCCTACCCCAAAAGCCCAGGGGGCTCGCGACCGCAGTGGCCTTGGGGACGGGGGTTTTGGGGGCGGATTCTCGGTTTTCTTTCTTTTAATTTTATTATTTTATTCTTGTTTTTTTTTTTTTTTTTGCTCCCTCCTCTCTCGTTGAGGCGGGGTCGGGGTCGGCGCGGGAGAGCGCCCGAAGCCACGCGGGAGGCTCCGGGTGCGGGGCCGGGCGAAGGGAGAGGTGTGGACTATTTATAAAAATCAAATAAAACCTATATTATATCCTAATTGCCTTGAGCGACCAAACATTGTGTCCTCATTCATGTTTTTAATGTTTTTCCTTATTGTCGGCGAGCCGACGAGCTCCTTCGCTCTGACTCATGGGCTGGTTTATTTTATTTTATTTTATTTTATTTTATTTTATTTTATTTTATTTTATTTTATTTTATTTTATTTTATTTTATTTTATTTTATTATTTTATTTTAAATTTAATTTTTATTTAATTTCATTTATTTCATTTCTTTTTATTTTACTTTATTTCATTTCGCTTTATTTTATTTCATTTCACTTTACTTTATTTCATTTCATTTTACTTTATTTCATTTCATTTAATTTCATTTTATTTTATTTTTTCCCTTTTTCCCCACTTAAAAAAAAAAAAATAACCCAACACCTTTTTTTTTTTTTTCCCTTTCCTTGGCACTGGAGCTGGCAGTGACGCTCGCTGAACGCGTGCCAGCGCCGCTCCGGCGCCGCGCCCCTCCCCGGGTGGGATGGGGTGACCCCAGTCTCATCCCAGTGCAGCCCCATCCTTCCCAGTACGGTCCCCTTCTGCTCCCAGTATGCCCCATCTCCCCAGTATGACCCTGTTAGGCCCCCCCAGTATGGTCCCAGGGCAGCTGCGGTCTGATTTCAGTATTCTCCCCAGTTTGGTCCCATTATGCTCCCAGTCTGATCCCACGGCAGCCCCAGTCTGATACCAGTACAGCCCTCATGCTCATCCCAGTATTCCCCCAGTCCAATCCCAGTATTCCCCTGGGCTGATCCCAGTATGCCCCCAGCATGGTCCTAGTATAGTCCTCAGTTTCATCCCAGTATACCCCCAGCCCTAACCCAGTATACCCCCAGCCCTATCCCAGTATGCCCCCAGTCCTCTCCCAGTGCAGCCCAGTCTGCAGGTTCCTGCGGGCCGCGGCGATGCCGCCAATGTTTTATTGCAGATTTTTTAAAAGCCCATTAGAGAAAAGTCAAAAATGGCCTTTTCAAACCAAAGGACACGGGCCCAGCTGCACGCGACCCTTCTATAAATAACGTCTGGGGGGCGGGGGGGGGGAATATTTTAGGGAAACACCGCACGGGGCTGAGTTATGGGTGGCCAAGCACCAGGAGAAGGGGCGCTGGGCTCCCTTCGAGGGCGAGCTGGAAAAGGCCACGGGGAAAAGTTACCGTGGGGTGGGCTCAGCCCCTCGTCCGGGGGGGAATCAGCCCGGCTCGGTGCGGATTTTTGCTAAAAAAAAACCAAATTGCATTGCCGGGGAGGGAAGCGCCGTTGGGCGAAGGCATCGCGGCGTGATGGACAGAGCCGTCACTCAAAGTCAATCAGAGCTGGGGAGGGTCGGCGCGGGGAGCCAAGATTGTGGGGGGGGGGGGGGCTGGTGGTGGAAATTAAAAATAATAACAAAAAAAAAAAAAAAAAAAAGCCACTTTTAAGCAGTGAGAGCAGCGTGGGGGGTGGGTGCAGCCGTTTCGCACATCACGATGCAGCCTCCCCGGCTGGTATTTTTCCCCCTTTTTTTCTCTTTTTCTTTTTTTTTCTTTTTTTTTTTTTTTTTCCCCCTAATAATGGATAATATGTCCAGGGAAGGTATGAAATTGCTGCCTCGCGTTATCCACCTGGGGCTGTTTCAATTCCCTTTTCCCTCCCCCGGCGCCTCGTCTATTTGCATGTAAATGCGGCGCGCCTGTGTCCGTCCGTCTGTCCACCCCGCTGTCTGTCCCCCCCTAAAATCCAGGTGCACCCTCGCCCAGACATCCTCCACCCCTGGCAGTGCTGCAACTCGCCTAAAAACCACGGGAACACGTGTGCACACAGGTGCACGCACACGCACACCCATCCACAGCCATGCACACCCCACGTGCATGTGTGCAAAGCCGTGCACATGCGTGCAAAACCGTGGGAATGCTTGCAAAGCCATGCACACAAACCTGTGCGCACACATGCATGGCCATGCACAGCCATGCACATGCTTGTACACCCATGAACAGCCACGTACAGCCATGTACACCCATGCACATGCATGCACAGCCATGCACATGCATGCACACCCATGTACAGCCATGCACAGCCATGCACAGCCATGCACAGCCGTGCACAGCCATGTACACCCATGCACAACCACGCACAGCCATGCACAGCCACCCACAGCCGTGCACACTCATGCACACCCATGCACATGCATGCACAGCCATGCACACCCATGTACAGCCACGCACACCCATGCACATGCATGCACAGCCTCTCACAGTCATGCACACCCATGTACAGCCATGCACAGCCATGCACAACCACGCACACCCACGCACACCCCCACACCACCCAACACCTCTGTCCCCCCTCCCCGCGAGACCGAAGCCGCGCCGCCGGCTGCTAATTTTAACTAATTGGAGCCGATCCAAACGGGGGAGCAGATAAATTTCTCCATGGATCGATTAAGTGGCTGCTTGGCTGCCGGGCTCCAGCGCCCGGCCGGGACGGCCGCCGCAGCCCCGCTCCCCATTTGGCCACGCCGACTGCCGGCTCCATCTGCTGCGGCGCTGCCCGGCTGTCGGAGGGATCCGCGAGGTGCGAACCGCTTGTCAGGACAATCTGGGGAGCAAAAAAAAATTGAGGAGGGGGGGGTGGTGGTGGTGGTGGTGGGGGGGGGCTCGTGGCAGTTGTGCGAGGGGCGGCCAAGCTCCCTGGCGGCTTCGTGCCGCCACGCTTCGTGTCCCGGCCACGTGCGCGCCGCCCCTTGCGCCCGCCCGTGCGCGCGTGGCGGTGCCGGGGATCGATAATTGGGAGGTAAATTTGCGGTCAGTAGCCAGATGCTGTGCGCAGGGGCTGCCACGGGGAGTGTGTGCACGGCTCCTTAACCCCTTCCCGGCCACAAGCGGGTCCCCCTGCCCCAGCGACGCCTTCCCAGGACACGGAGCCTCCGTCCCTTGGGGCCTGGCATCCCCACCGGGGGGGATTTTGGTGATGGGTGGGGCTCAGGCAGCACCCAGGGGCGCAGCACCCCATGGGATGAGCTCTGAGGGGTGCCAGCAGCCTGTGCCCACCCTGCAGCAGCCCGCCTTGCTCTGGGGAAACTGAGGCACAGCCGGGGACGGGGCAGCCGCGTGTCCCCCCCCCCCTCCGGCTCCACTCCCCTCCCGGCTCTCAGCCCTGCTTGGGGAGAACTCGTCAAGGTCGCCTCGGTGCCAGGAGCTAATTTACAGTGCTGACATTAAGGCACCAGACAAAATCCGGCACCCAGGCCCTCGGGTGGCGTATATACGGCGGGAGGATTTATCGGCCTGCACTCAGGCAGGGGATCTCCATGGGGCCGGCAGCAGCCCCCGGAGCAGCCCCCAGGGTGCCCGCGCTGCTCCCCAGCTCCCTGCAGTGGGCCTGGGGGTCCTCATGGGCTGGATCCAGGCTCCTGGCACATAGTGGGGTCACCTCCCAGATCCCCACCCTGGGAAGTGCCCCGCTTATCCTTATCCCCATCCCTAGCTTCATCCCCAGCTCCATCTTCATCTTTGTCTCTGTCCTCAACCCTGTTCCCATCCCTGTTCCCATTCCCACCTTCATTCTAATCCCCATCCTTTCCCCATTACCATTTATTCCCATCCTCATCCTCATCCCCATACTCATTCCAATCCCAATCCCCATTCCTGTTCCCAGCCCCATCCTCATCCTCATCCTCATCCCCATCCCATCCCATCCCATCCCATCCATCCTTGACCCTATCCCTTTCCCCATCCCATAATCTGGGGGTGCCACCAGGCCCCCAAACACCCCTCGACCTCCTGTGGTGGCACCAGGGGACATTTGGCTCCATCACCGCCGTGCCACGTTGCCACCAGCCCCTTGTCCTGCACTGCTGGGGAAAACGAGACACCCACAGCTCTGAGCTGGGCACTGGGACGAACTGGGAGGGGCCCAGTCACACACTGGAGGGGTCTCCACCACCTCCAAGCCATCAGTGGCTCCGAACCCACCTGGAGAGGGGAGGCGAGGGCCCCAAATGAGCCGCGTGGATTTGGTGGCGGGCGGAGGGCGATTGGATTTGGGACCCGTCCTTGGGGTGCGGGGAAACCCAGCCCAACCCTTGTATGAGACACTAAAGAATCCACCACGACGCCACCGGCAGCCCGGCAGCGAGGTTTCCTTCCCAGGGAGCGGCCGTTTGGGGCTGTGCGGCCCCATTTCTGGGGCTGAAGCAGGGAGGAGGCGGGGGGGAGCGAGGGATTTCACGCCCCCGGGGTCTCCCCCCACAGACCCCGCTGCTTTCTAACGAGCTTAATTCCCTGTTGAGTCAACACCATGCTCCAGCACCCCCGGCCCCGACCCCAAAGCCACCCCGCTGGGATGCCCCCGGCCCTTTAGGGGGAGGTTATGGCAAAGAAATGTCCCCTTCCACCTCCTTGTTCCCCCCTCCGTGCCTCAGTTTCCCCACCAGCCCCATCCAGGAGCCACGGGGATGGGGGTTGCACCCGTGCCGAGCCCAAAAATGACAGATCCCCCGGGCTCTTCTTGGCACCTCTTTCCCTTTCCTCGTTAGCCGGGCGCTTCGTTAGGCTCAATGCCCTGTTGGGACGTCCCGGCCGGGTGCGAGGCCGGGCTGCGGGGGGCTCTCGGTGGGCGCTGGAGGCCATCCGTCATCTGGAAAAGCGCAGCGCTCTCTCCCGCAGCCGTCCCTTCCCGTAAGCGCTCGTTAATTAACGCCAAATCGCCGCGCGATTACAGGACGCGGAAATCAAATGACTTCATTGTGATGAAGGTTTATTGCCGCCGGGGAGCGACAGGACGAAGAATCATTTGCCACTTATTGGAAAGGGCCGCGGGGATCGTGCGCCGCTGCCGTGCCGGAGGGACGGAGCCACCCCAAGGGGGGGACACCAGGCACCCGTCCCCTCCGCCCCGCTGTCCCCTGCCCGGGGAGGTGGCACCCAAGGGACACCGAGGGCGGTGATGCTGTTTGGGGTGGAAACGTCCCCGTGGGATGTGGGGACACGGGGTGGCCTCGCCATGCCGCGGAACCGGCGTTGAGCCTGGTGGCACCATGGAGCACGTCCCCGGCAATGGGAACACCGTTTGGAGAGGGCTGTTTTCGTATCGTGACCCCCCAAAATCACTCCCCAGGGACTCGGCGCAGGAGCCGGGGTGGGATTTGCCGTGGCGCGGCGGGGAGGAGGACATCGGGGTCCCCCTTCCCCAGCGCAAAGGAAAGGGAGAACGCCGCCCCGGCCCCGCTCATTAAAACCCTTTTCTTCCCTCTTTGATCGCCACGGCCGGGGTCAGCGCGGGCGGCGGCGGCACCCGTGGCCGGGGCTGCCGAAACAGTGACCGCCGGAGGGGTGGAGGGGGGGGGGGTCCCATCCCCAAACCGGTGCCCCCCACCCCCTCGGCTCAACGCGGGCCCGCATGAAAAGCCGGGACCTGGTCAGGTTAGCGGAGGAAAAAGGATACTCGGCTTTACAGTAACGCGCACTATAGAGCCACTGTTTCAGCGCTGACCCCCCGGGTCAGAGGTGAAGGGTTTCCCAGGAGTGTCTTTGAAGAGAGCCATCTTTGATGAGAAAAGAGCCTCTATACAGATGTCTCATAATTACCATGAGAATGTGGAGCACATGGCGGCCGCGCTGGCCCCAAAGGGAGCTTTAATGGAATGTCATTAAAACGCCCCGTTCCGAGGCTTCTCTCCCCGCTCGCCCCACTTTAACCTCTTCCAGGCTCGTTCCCCCGACTCAGCCGCGCGCCCGGAGCCGGGTGTCCCCGCGCCGCAGGGGGCTGGGGGTGCCCGGGGTGGCCGCTGGGGTCTGGTGGCATCGGTGTGAGCCTCGTGCCACATGCCATGTGCCCCGTGCGACATCCCTGGCCCCGAGGGGCTTCGGCACCCTCCGGCCCTCTCAGAGCGGTGCCGGGTGCCCATTTCCCTTCCCCAGCCCCGGGGAGGTGCAGAGGGGCAGCTCGGGGTGCGGCGAGGCTGAAGGCTTCCCCTCTTCCCCGCCTCGAGCTGCCTGTTCCCAACCTGCACCAAAATCCTTGGGGAACTGGGAGGAAACACCGACCCCGTCCCAAAAATTCAACCGGGGTCTCCCCGCCAACGCCGCGGGTCCCCGCAGGGAGGCCGGGCTCCTCCGCCCCTGCCCTTGGCCTTCCACCCTCCCCGGCTGCCTCCACGTGATAAATTGCCGCTAATAAATCCGGCCACGGGGCTGATCTGGCTGTAATCCGCCTTTGATACACTCGGGGAGCGGTGTCGAGGGCAGCGGCAGCCCCGGCGCGAGGCGAGGGGTTAATCTCCGTGAAATCGCCCCCGCAGCCCCGCTATTATCTGCGGGGCCGGGGGGCACGGGGCGCACCGAGGCGGCCGGTCCCGGTGGGTTTTTGGTCCCTTTTCCCCTTTGCTCCAGCCTCCGGCACATTTTTGGGGTCTTCGGGGACGTCTCGAGGTGGTTTCCCGGCCGGGGAGCGATCCGGGGGTGATGGCACCAACACGCGGCTGAAATGGGACAAAAACACCGAGATTGGAGAACGCCGTGTAAAGGGATGTGGTGGGAAAAATACCCAACTTGGGGGCGGTCAGGGGCTTTCCCTCAAGGGCTGTGGGATTTTTTTAGGGCAGAGAAGAGGCAAAAATGCGATTTAAGGTGGAAAAGCTCATTTGGATCATTTCAAATCCGCCCTTCGTGGCTCGGCAGGGCGACACGGGCTGTCCCCTCCATGGGAACGGGGCCGGAGCCGCAGCGGGGGAGAGATGGGGACGGACGGGGAAAGGGATGGAGGGGAAGGGGAGAGCTGGAGAGGGAGGCAGGGATGGAGAAGGAGGAAGGGATGGAGAGGGAGAGAGGGAGAAAGGGATGGAGAGAGGGAGAAAGGGATGGAGAGAGAGGGCAGGATGGAGAGAGGGAGGCACGCGTGGAGGTCCAGCTTTGGGGCCGGAGGCTTCCAGGCTTGAGGCCACCTCGGCACAGCCCTAAATCAAGTCCAGCTCGGTCGAGGCTTCCTGCTGGAAGCGTGCACGGGTCCCTGATGAAATCCACCCGCCCCATTTGCTTCTCCTCTCCCGTTCCCCGCAGTCCCTCGGGGCCCAGGTACCTGCGTGTGGCCGCGGCGCACGGCGCTGGAGGCCGGGGGGCGGCTCGGACCCTGGGAGGGGGGCGCACGGCGTCCTGCAGCTTTGTACACGGGGAGGGCCAGGAAACCATTTCTAAGGGGAAAAAAAAAAAAAAAAGACATATAAATAATAACAATAATAATAAAAAAGTGGTGTCTTGGCTGAGGAAACATCCCCATTAGACACCCTGCAGCAGCGTGGCTCCCGGCCCCCTTCCATTGTCAGAGAAAGGTCAGCCCCTGACTAGTTAGTTATCATTAGCTAAGGCCAATTTAATCACAGCGATCGTGTATAAATCACCGCGGACAGACAGGGCACTTTCCTCCCTCCCGCCTCCCCGCCTCAAAGGTTGACAAATCTCCCGGCCGTCTCCCCCCAGCCCCGCCGGCTGCCCAAGGGCCTTGGCCGCCCGGCCAAATATTAAAGGACGCGGTAAATCACCGGGGCGCTGCCCATCCATCAGCCTGTCAGCCTGAAGATCAGGGTCACGGGGACGAAAGATCAGGGAATGGCAGCGGGGCAGGCGCGGGGACGCGGGGTCGAGGCGGGAGGGACGGGGAGGCCGAAGGCAGCGCGGCCGCGGCCGGATCCTGCCCGGCTCAGCTCCGTCCCCAACCCCTTTGCACCGCAGCCACCGCCGTGCCGGGCGATGCTGCAGGTGGGAATTGAAGGCAGGGTGGGAATTGGAGGAGTAAATCGGGGGCGGGATGGGGAAGGAGAGGTCCAGGAGGCTCCGTGGCCACCCCGTGCCGCTCCCCAGGGATGCTCGGGGCTCAGGACGGAGCCGGACGAGGCACCCAACTTTTTCTTGCCTCCCTCCCTCTCCACCTTCCTTTTCTCCCCCCCTCTTTTTTTTTTTTTTTCCCCTTTTCTTCCCCCCCTTTTTTATTTTATTTTTTTTATTTTTTTTTATTTCAATCTAATTGAAGGGGGGGTGGGGGGGGGAGTGGAAGATAAGAGCTGCCAGGGCTAATTACACCTCATTATTCCAAAGGATCTCTCACGCCTCACTTCTCCTCAAACGCTGGCAAAAGCGAGGGGGAGGGGGACGGCTATTAAGGGAAAAGCCTGGTGGAAAACAAAGTTGGTTAATTCACACGGTGCGGCTGTGTGGGGGCTCCCCTCCGCCCCCCGGGGCGCTGCGCCGGGCTCGCCCCGCCGTGGGGCCGCAGCCGGTGGGGCTGAGCGGGGCTGGGGGGGCCCGGTGCGGACAGAGCCCAGCTTTGGGATGGTTTTGGGGTGCTCGGAGGCGTCAAGGCCACGTCTTTGGGTGTCCCCAGCTGGACTCAGCCCGGTTTGGTTGTGGGGTTTTGCAGCAGGTGCTGGGGATGTCGCCGGCTCGCTCCGTGCCTCGGTTTCCCCAACCGTGCGGGGCAAACCCCCAAGTTCCATAAGTTCCATAAAAGCCCTGCAGAAAACCCCACACGGCCCCAAAAGAACAGGACGGCTCCGTTAGGGACACCTTTGGGTCCAGTCGAGCCCAACCACCCCATCTCCTTAGGGCTAGCCACAAATTAAAGTCGAATATCAAGGGCATTTTCCTCCGGGACACTGACAGGCACGGGGCACCAACTTCACCAGAGGCTGAGGGAATTTCTCCCATTTCCCAGCCCGAACCTTCCCGGCACGGCTTTGTGCAGATCCTTTGGGATCCCTGCAGCTCCCCGAGCTTCAGAGGGAGCCCAAATTAACCCCCAAATCCTTTTGGAGACCTCTTACGGAGAGGGCACAGAGGCTGAATTTTTTCAGCATTCCCCTCTCCACAGCAATTTCCCTGAGTCTGTACACACCTCCCAGCTCTTAAATTCCTCCCGTGGCGTAGCTGGCCACAGGTGAGAGATCCCAAAATGCCCAAAAAACGAGAAGGGAAAACTTCCCTCCTGGCACAGATGGGGACGGGAGCCCACGGGGCTCAGCCTGCAGGGCCCCGACGGCCCCACACGCCGGGGAGCTGTGCCAGCCAGCAAGGGCAAATTTGTCTGATTTAATTTGGGGTTTGAGCCGGGAGCTGCGCAGGACAGGGTGGCGACGCAGCAAAATTTTAATCAGGGCAGCGAGCACCAAAAAAACGACGTTTTGCACGGCACCGAAGGGCGACGTGGCAGTGAACACCCTCCGCTTCCCCAGGCAGCAGCAGCAGCAGCACCCGGGCCCCGTGCAGCAGCGAGGCTGAGGATGGGCTCTGCCTCCCTCATCCCCCTGGTTTGGGAAAAGCCCCGGGGGTGACGGGTACCCCCAAAACCTGCCACAGGTCCGTGCCTCTTCTCCGACGCATTTGCCCCACCAAAGCGCACGGCGCACGCCTGCTCGGCTCCCCAGCCACGAGGCTGCTGCGCTCTGGGCTCAACCAGAAAGCACAAAAATTTCCATTTCGCGTTGTGAGGCACGTTAAGGCTCGTGGGGATCAACCCACGGGACTTTTCACTAGGATGAAACAGGTCCCGAAAAGTTTTCGTGCGTGGGATGGAGGATGAGGCTCAGCGTGGCTGGGCTCGGGGTGGACGGGGAGAAATTGGGACCCTCCTGCCCTGTCCCCGCGCTGTGCAGAGGCCACTTTTGGGATTAATCCA
The DNA here is from genome assembly GCF_965140915.1 of Aythya marila. NCBI lineage: Eukaryota > Metazoa > Chordata > Aves > Anseriformes > Anatidae > Aythya > Aythya marila. Next base: position 2,255,484 of record NC_139070.1, read on the forward strand.
TCCCTGGTGGGTACCACGGAGCGTGGGCACCCCAATAACTCCCCGATTTTCCCCCGTGAACCCTTCCCTACCCACCTTGCCCATGGCTGTGCTACGCCAGCTGGGTTTTCTCTCCCGCCCCAGCGCTATTCTGGTGGTCCCACTTTCTAGCTGGGTATCCCGTCCCGGGGGAGACGTAAGGATAATTCAGATAATTCAGGTAATTTAGATAATTGCTGCCGTTCTGGAAGCAGAAGGCGGCCGCTTCTGCTGCCCACAAGCCCTCCTCGTCCTCATGTTTTGTGACCCAAAAGTCCTGACACCTTTTATTTAAACCAAGGAGGGCTAAATCCATCTCTTTGTTCTGTTTAAAAATCAAAAAGGCCCCAAAGTAACCTTTAGCAAAAGCCAGAGAAGTTGATTATAGGAAATCTATAAAATTTCTATAAAATAAGGACACGAATACATCACTTCTGCGGGGCCGGGGGGACGTCCTCTGAATTTACAAAGAGGAGCAGCGGCTCGGAGCAGGCGGTTTGAGGATGCCACCAGCCTGAAGCCCAGGTATTTTTAGTGCTGTGTTTAGAGATAATAATAAATGGAAGAGAAAAAAAAATAAAATAAAGAAAAAAAAAGGATAAACCTTCTTCTTTTCAAAGCACAGATATTTATCTGCAGCCTCCACATCCCCCTGAATAGCCACGGGCTGCAGGACCGCTCTTTCGGGCCTGTTTTTTTGTTTTTTTTTTTCTAAGCACAAAAGCCGGGAGAAGTGGGAAAAGGAATTAAAGCGGGGAAAGCTGAACGCGACCCCTCCGCTGCTGGCACAGCTTCAGAGCAGGGGGGACCCGAACCCACAGCACCCCTGCGTGGGAAGTTGCTGCTTCCCAAGCCAGGAATTCGGCTGCCTGGTTGGAGAATAAAGGAAACCAGGAGGCTCCTGCCCGAACGTCCTGCGGGTTCGGGCTCTCCCTTTCCTCCAGCTGCCTCCTTTCTTTGCAGAGCCGCCCGACCTCGCTGGTAATCCTCCCCAGGAACGTGAGCGAGTCCTATTTTTTTTTTTTTTTCCCCAGAAAAGACCCCAAAGCAGCAGCTCGCTTCTCCCCACTCCCTGTCAGAGCTTGCCACGGCGTTCAGCCCGGTTGTGATGGTCAGAAATTATTTAAAACCCACCTTGCTGGACCGCAGCCTCTCCCCTCTGAGCCGGCCCGGAGCGAGGAGCCCTTGTCAGACCCGGCGAGCACTGAGCAGGAAAACGAATGAAAAAGCAAGCAAATTAGGAAGGAAAGATCACCGTCAATATCGCGTCGGTCTCAAGTTCATTAATTTGTGCTTTAAAAGGCCCAGAGCGGTGTTAAACCAACCTCATCGGCGCCGTGTTGCTGACACCTTTGTGCCTCTAACGCCACATCGCAGAGCTGCTTTTATCCCCAGGAATTTATTTTTCCTCCCTGTTGCCACAGCCCGAGTCAAAATCCGAACCTCGATGAGGCAAGCACGGAGGTGCCTCGGAAAAAAAAAAAAATCCCCCTCGGAGCTTTGAGCTGCTGAAATTGGGGAAAAAAAAAATAATAATAAAATGAACGGGGAGGGAGCAGGGAGAGCAGAGCTTGCTCTGGACTTTTTGGGTAGCTTTTTCCCCCAAAAAACGGGGCACGGCTGCCAGCCGAAGTCCTGCAGCCTGCTCCTTCCCCGGCCTTCCTCGGCTGCTCCCGGCTTTTAACTTTTCCTTTTTCATCAGCCGAGAGCGTTTTTTGTGAAGGTCGGGGCCGCTCTGCCCGTTCCTCGAAGGAAAAGGCAGCGAGTCCTCCAGGGAAAGCCCGGCGTGCCTCCGCGGCTAGCTCAGAAAGGAGCAGAAAAGATACTTGCAGATTAATACCATTAAGTAGGATTTAAAAAAAATAAAGCAATTGAGGCTGGATAATGCCCTACATAACAAACCGGCTCTATTCTCCGGCTCCTGGAAGGTCCTTGTGTGCCCAGGGGTATTTAGCATGTCTTTTAACAAAGCTGAAGGATTTGTATTGAAGTCGCCCTTTGGGACTCGGGTCCCTCGCTGGCGCTGGACTTTGTGCGAGCTCATTTCCACCTGCGGACCACGCAGAGGTGGAAAATGCCCCAAAATTGGCTTCTTACCGGCCGCAGGCGGCCACACAGGCGGCGCGAGCTCCGGGGCTCAGCACCGCATCCTGCACCCATGGCACACACGGGAAGGGGACGGAGCAGCTGCGGCGGGTGCCAGGCCATCGTCCCCTGCTGATGAGGGGATTTTCCCAGTAAAAGCCCTTTTTTGCTAAAATTTTAAGCGTGTTTCATATCCTATTTCTTTCCCCCAGGAGCTGGCGGAGGCTCTGCGAAGTGTGGCTGCTGCCCCAACTTCCCTGCGGCTGCAGAGCGATGGGGCTGGGAAGCAGCAAACGGCGAGGGGTGAGCGGTGCGGGGGCACTTTGAGCTCATCCCTCCTGCCCTGATGTCCCTGGGGGCTTCCTCCCCTGCCCACGGCGCCTGCAGGGTCACACTGCCCCGATCCCAAAACCCAGGACCCGATCCCAAAAGCCAGGACCCGATCCCAAAAGCCAGGACCCGACTCAGGGCCCCGACACGAAAAGGGGCCTTGGCACAAACACATTCCAGGCTCTTTGTGGGGTCCCCTCAAAAACAGATTCAGGAAAACCCCTCTGTGTCTCTTGGCTGTTTTCTTTTCAGGCTGTGTTAATTGTTTGGCTTTAGAAGGGGACTTCCCAAATGTTTTCGGGTGGCAAGCACTCCAGCGGGCAAAGTCAGCCCCAATTCACACTTCTCAGCAGCTCGGGGAACTTTTCCTCTGCCCCCAGGTAGCCCTAAGCCAGGCTCGCTTTCCTCGTCCTGCAAAAATAACATTTGTTCTTACGCCAGGTCAATATTTCCTCCCGAAATCCCATTTTTCAACCCTTCATTCCATTTCCCTGACAGGCTTTGTTTTGTGGTCGCAGGACAATATATTTACCCCGCTTTGCTATTGTCCCTTTTCTGGAGGAGCTGATTGCATTAAAATCTCTCGCCAAGACAAAAAAAAAAAAAAAAAAAAAAAAAAACCCAAGCAGATGATTAATTCAAACACGACGCAACCTCTTCGGCGGCGTTTCTTTCCCAAGGTACCTGCTCTCAGGGCAGCTGTTGAACCAAAAAACCTTGGGCATGGCTCCGGCCACCGCCTGACCCTACAAAATTAATTCTGCGCGATGCTTTCCACGCTCAGCGCCTTCCTGGAGGTGCCTGCGAGGAGAGGAGGAATTACAGAGTGCAAATACAGAGCGTGGAGTCTGCATCTGGGAAGATTTTTGTGGCAAACTCGGGGTCCTTGGGGCAGTTTTTGGCTCAGCCACCCAAGGGTCCGGCGCTGCGTCGCCTTTAGCCAGCGTCGCCGGCAGCGGGGGGATTTCTGGGCTCGGGTTTGGGAGCACCACAAAAAACCAGGCAGCATCCCCCAGGGAAATAAAACCCAACAGAGCCTAAACTGAGGGCTGGAGACAGCGATGGGAAGGGGAAGAAAGGGAAAATCAGCCAGGATGCCACGGGGGGAAGCTCTCCGGGTTAGGACCCCGACTTGCTGCGGTGAACGCCGGCTGCTGGCATGGGGCTGTCCCTTGCTTTTTGCTTTTTCACCACATTTTTCCTGTTTTAAAGAAGCTGAGTGAAATCTTCAGCTGAAGGCGGCTGCATCGGGCTGGGTGCTTCAGGGACAGCTCCTTTGATGCCGGCCTTTTTGCCCCACACGCCAGGGGATGAAACAGGAGCAAGGGTGAACCCCCGGGGGTGCACGGCCAGGAGCCACTGCGGGATCACCCTCGGGGTCTGCCTGGGGGAAAAAAGCCTCGTAGGACAGCTCCTGGCTGTCCCAGAGAACCTCAGCGTGTGTTTATTCCAGATTTTTAATTCCTCCCCCAAACTGGCCACGGCCAGGTGAAAAGATGCCCGGATGGGACAGGCACGACGCAGCCCTCGCGCACCCTGGGGCAGGGGGGGGCTGCAGCCCCCTGGGGGCACCCCCTGGCACCCGGCTGGGGCCAGCAGTGCCCCAGCACCTCACCACACCTCCACCCATCACTTTGGCATTTGTGGCTCCACTTTGGGCTGATTTCCCTTGTTTTGAGGGCACCCATTTCCCACGGCGCCTGTGCCTACCACAGCGCTGGCGGCCGCTGGGACCCGTTTTCATTCCCCTCACAAAGAGGCACATGGCTGCTTTTTTTTTTTATCTTCCCCTCGTTTTGCAGGGAAGGGATCACCACGGCCTCCTGCAGCCCCCCCCAGAGCTGACTTCACCATCCCCTAAACCACAATTTATTTGTTTTGCCCGAGCCCCCGACCTCGGCAAAAGTTTGGCGAAGGAAAAGAGTTTTGGCGAGCGTCAGCAGCGGGCAGGCCCGCGAGTGGCACTGACGGAGGAGTCTATTAAATTAAAAAAAAAAGAAAAAAACCAGCAGCCCTGCACACTACTTACGCCAGAGGGGCAGGTTTGTGTGGATGGGCCAGGTCGAGCCCGGCTTTTCTGCATTAACCCATCACTGCCCTGCCCCACGGACAAAGGAAACGGTGCTGGCCCCCCAGCCCTGCGCCCCAAACCCCAGCACGGCCGCTGCCGAAACGAAAATCCTACTCGCTGCGTTATTGCTGTTGTTATTTCTGAAAACAGGAGAAAACGGGAGGCAGCAGAAAATCAGAGGAAAGCAATTAAAAGTTGGCGAGGCGGCGGCGAGCGGCCGCTGCTGGGCTCCGACCGCGCCGGCGGCATCGCACCGGGACCGGGGGTGCTGGGGTCACCCGGGGGTGCCGAATTTGCTGCATGAGGAGGGGGAATCTGGGGGGTCTGGGGGGTTTTGGGGACTGCTGAGGGAGGCAGGGAGCTGCGCTTTGCCTCCAGAGCCATGCTTGCAGCAACCAGCAGGGTTTCGCCGGCAAAGCCGAAGCGACGGCATCGGATGCTGTTGGCTCCTCTGCGGCTGGGCTGGGAGCACTCCCTTTTCCCTCCCCAGCTGGAGATTAAAGACATTTTAGTTGGAAATACTCAGAGGCAGAAAAAGCACATTTCCCCCCTCCAAACATCGCCTTTTTTTTTTTTTTTTTTTTTTTTCCTAATCCCCAGGTGCAAAAAGGAGAGCGAAAGCATGCCGACCGCGCTGCCGAACCCCGCGCTGACCCTTCGTTAAGCACGGAGACCAATTACCCATTCCTCTCTCGTTTTGCCTCTCTCCAAGCAGCCCCGCCGGCCCCAGCAGTGCCTTACCCCGGCAGCTCCTGCACATCCAGGTCCCAAATGTCGCCTGCAAAAGCTCTGCCCGATTTGCATAGCAGTGCCGGCGAGCCGGACTGGTTCGAGGGGACAGAGGCAGCCTTTCCAGGCCCTGAATGGCTTTGTGGAAAAAAAAAAAAAAAATCAACAACCCAACCCTCTAATCTCTGGGGATTCACGCCTTTCCCCGTGCTCCGGGTCGGATTCGGAGCCCCGTTTGCTGCCAGCGAGCTCCGAGAGCGCTGGAGCAGAGCACGGCGCTCCCGGCTGCCCGGTGTGAGGGCAAATTGCAAAGCTCAGCAGGGGCGAAGCGGGCGCACCCCGATTTTAGGGGCACCTAAGGGTGGCAGGCAATGGGGTCAGGGCTGCTGCCCCGCTGCAGGGACCACAGACATGGGGGGGAGGTGGTTGGGACGGGGCACCCGGTGCCACACGGCTGGGTGACGGCGAGCGGTACCGGGGACGTGCCCGGAGAGCGCCCCAGGGGAGCGCAGGGGCAGGGGGTGCCTGGAAAACCCAAATGTGCTCCTCCACTGCTGTGCGCCCCCCCGGCTGTAGGGTACCCATGCTTGCACGCCTTGCACACGCTGGGCTTACACTCATGTGCCTTGCACACCCCTTGCACGCTCCGTGCCCACGCGCACACGCGCCTCACGCCCAAGGGTTTCGGTCTCCTGCCCCGAAACACAGCTCAGCAGGGCAATGGGGGCACCGGGACCCCCCCCTCTGTTTCTTCCTCCCCTCCCAGCCCAGGTCCCGGAGAGGAAGCCCCCTTGAGTCCCGTGTCACAGCCACACAATTGCACCGAGTTTGGGAAGTCTCCGGGTGATTTACTGCATTTTCCGATCCCTCACGCATCGGGGGGTGTGCGTGTGTGGATATTTCTCTATTTCCCTTCCTAAACAATCCCATAAATTGAAGGCTGTTTTTATTTTTTTCCCCCTTTCAAACCCAACCATTTCCAGGTATTCTTGGGCTGCAGCTGGGAATTCATTTCCTTCCATCCAGGAGCGAGGAAAATCCCTTCCCTGCAGGACAGCCACGGGCAGAGATGTGTCCCCCCCCCAGCCCCTCTCCTCTTCTCCCCAAATCTCTGCTCAAAGCATCCAAAAACCATCTCGAAATCCCAGCACCAGCTGCTGCCCGACAGAAACAACCCCGGGTGATTCTCCCCAATTTTGCCACCAGCTTGGAGCTGGGTGGGCGAGCCCTAGAGGGTGGGAGCCTCTCCCCAAGACCCCCCCGGGGGTGATTTCCAAGCCCCCCCCCCCCCCCCCAGCCTGGTTTTACCCCTCCTTTAACCGGGCTGCAGTGCGCCTCGAGCAGCGTGGAAGGAGGAGTGGGGAAACTGAGGCACGGAGCGGACCCCCCCAAAACCCCCCCCGCGCCCCTCGCTGGCCCCGGCAGGGCCGTCCCCACAGCCCCCCCCCTCCCCACGGGTCCCTGCTGCCACTCGCGACGTGCTGCTGCCACCTGGTGGCCCCGTGTCCCCGCTGTCCCCAAGGGTCCCCCCCCGCCTCTCCACCAGCCCCTGGGCGCATCCTGCGCCCTGCCTGGGCTCTGCGCACGGGGAGTGGGACAAAAAGGGGGGGGGGACCCCCGCCCCCAGCAGCACCCACGCAGCGGGACCCGGCCCCAAATCCCCCCCCCGGGGGCCGTGAGGATGCCAGGGAGCTGCGGTAAGGGATGGGGAAACTGAGGCAGGGGGAGGCAGCGCGATGCTTTCCAAAGCTGCCCCCCCGGCATCGCCGCCTTCCCACACCGCTGGCCAAAGCAAGTAGGGTGTTAAAAAAAATTAAAAAAAAAGGGTGGGGGGGTCCGGCCCCATCTGCTCCCAGCTTTTTTTAGAGCTCCCCAGCCCCGCAGCTGCTGAGCAGGTGCCGTGGGTGGGTGATTTATCTGCACGGCGGCATCTCGGGAGCGCTGCCCGGGCACGGGACTGGGATCTTTTGCTCCAAAGGGGGCCGAGGGATGCCAGCCCCGTGTGGGTGCGGGCAGGGGGCTCGGGGGGTGCCTGCGGTTGTAGGGTGCAGCTCCCCAGGTCCCCCCTGGTCTCCTCAAGGTCTCCCCTCTCCGGCTGCAGCACCAAGGTTTCTGCTCCTCCCAGCAAGGAGTGGGAAAGCTGGCGAAACCTGGAAGAAAACCTGAATTTCATTAAAGATTTGCGGCCCCATTGGGTTTTCCAGCTCCCTCCTCACAGGGTTGGGAGAAGGGCCCCTTCCCTGCAGGCCCTCAGCTCCATGCGGGTGCTCTGCGCTCGGGGTGCAGCCGAAATGGGAGCCCTCCCCGGGGTCCCCAGAGGTGGGATTCAGGCTGCAGAGCCCGGGGAGACCCCCAGGACCCGCAGCTCCTCCCGGTCCCACCAGGACCCCGCGCCCACCCCACGCGTGGCGCGTGCCGTGCGGAAACCTTGGGCTCTCCCTCCCTTTCCCTTCCCCTCCCCACTGGAATCCGGCTTTCGGGATCAAAAATACTGCTGGCTATTTTTAAAGCACCGACTTAGCCCCTCTCCTCCTGCGGTGACGGATCGGGCTGTCGTAAAGCTCAGCTGTTTTCCGCTCCCTCCCCACCGAGCCCCGGGCAGTAACGGGCTCGATTCCCCCCTCGCTGCCACCCCGGAGCGAAGCCAGGGCAGGATTCGTGCCCGAGGTGCTGGGGGCATTGGGCAGCACGACCCACTGCTGCCGGGGTGAGTGGAGCACGGGGGTCCTCTGTGCTGGGTGGGACAGGGGAGGGGGCTCCGTGCCCGGCGTGGTGAAGGCGTTGGGGTCGAGCACCGTGCACGCGTCCCTCTCCGTCGGAGGGAAGCGAGAGCTTCTCTTCCAAGGAGCTGGCACCCTCTGCCTGGCGAATCCTGGCTTCTCAGGCACCTGCTCCTCTTCCACCCGTGATCCCGAGGTGGGAGCAGGCACGGGGACGATGCTCACGGCTCCTCCCTGGCTGGCCCCGTACCCAAGAGACGCTCGAGTGCACGAGCCAGAGGCGCTCAGCGGCACGGCGAGCGATGCTGGAGGCTGCTCTGCCCCCCGGCCACGTGCATCCAAAGCCCTGATGGAGGCAGGCAGCTCCTCTGAGACCAGTGCTTGAGGTGTGATTTGCTGAGCGTCCCCCTCCACGCTGCCTGGTTTGGGTGCAAATCCCCCGGGGTGCTCCCGATGACCCCCGTAGCAGGGGGGTTGCAGCTCGGAGCTGAGCAGGGGCTGCTCTCCCAGAGTGAATCCAACCTCGAAAGCCCCGGGGTTAGACCCTGACGCAGTGGGTGGTGTTGGAACCGGGTGATCTTTAAGGTCCCTTCCAGCCCAAACCATCCTGCGATACCAAAGCCTTGCCAAACTCGTGGTGCTGGGGCTGGGGCTGAGCCGTGATGGCACCAGCTCGACCTCCAGCCTTGCCCAGATGAGCGTCCACGTGGGTGATGCTCAGAGAAAGCCCCCCACTGCCTGCTTCACACCACAACCAGGGTCTTTCCCCACTCCCAGTGCTTGGGAAGCCCTCATCCTTCAGGACAGGAGGGTTGGGGCGAGTCCAGCTTCTCTTTGGACAGCTCCCCAGCCTCATGGTGGCAGGATTTGGGGACCCAGCTGGCGGGATCGGGGTTTTGCACCTCCCAAACCTCCAGCTGATTCCTCTGGTGGGAAGCGGGGAGCTGGCTTTCCGAAGAGGTTTGACGGCAGCTGCTTTTGGCTCGGCACCGCGCCGCTCTGCCAGCCTGGGAGAAATTCCCAACCTCCTCGACCCAACGTACGCCTGCAGCCCCAGCTCGGAGAGCTGCCTCCTCCCAACGATGCTGAAGCAGCCGATGGCTTCATTTCAGGATCCAGCACCTCCCCAGCACCCCCAGCACCCGGTCCCGGGGTGCCCCATCGCCTAGCTTCTCCCCTCGGGGCTGCAGCAGCCGGGACGCCCCAGCCTGGATCCTCCAAACGAAATCTCCCCCGGCCAAACGAGGCGGCTGGGTGGGATGCCGAGCGGCTCTCGCCCAGCCCAGATGGCCCCGGCTGCCGTTCCCGGAGGAATTTCCACCTGCCCGGCCCCCGCCCCGCGTGTAACCGATTCCCCAGCTCCGTGTCGGTGCCGGGGGCTCGCTGCGGGGGAAGGCAGACGGGAGGATGCCGGGCGCCCAGCACGGACCTCGGGAGGCTGCGCTGGGATTGGGGTGTTATTTTTTTAAACAAGATTTTTTCCGCTCTCCCGTTATCCCTCGTTACCAGGTAACAGACCCCGCACATAAACACCGGGCAGGGAAGGGAGCTGCAAAGCCTCCGCGCGTCCAGGGGCAAAAAATAAACGGGCACCCAAAGCCTCCCTCCTCCGGTGGCTGCTGATGCACCACCAGCTGGGATTTGGACCCAAGCTGCTCTTTAGTCCTTGTTTTCCCTTCCTCGAGCCGCAACCCACGAGGAAGGTGGACTGAGGCACTTAAAACACGAGCCTGGCTGCAGCTTTCAGCTTGTTCTGCCACGAGCAGCCCCCGTCCCCCCGTGCCATGCACCCTCTCCCTCCGCACCCCGCGCTTGCTGTTCTTGGCCGGGTTTTCGCCTGGCTAAATTTAGGCGGCTCGATTTCGACACCCATCCCCTGCCCCGGGGGGGGGGGGGGGGGGGGGAAGAGGCCCGGAGCAAAGGTAGCGAGGAAGAGGAGGAGCGGGGTCTGCTCCCCGAAGCAGCACCTCGGCTTTCAGCCGGCGGCGAGGCCAGGCAGGTGCCGAGGACGGAGGCTGGCACGTGGGTGACAAGGAGCTGGGTGACAAGGACAAGGACAAGGCAGCCCGGGTGGCCACCGGGGAAGGACCCCCCAGGGCCGGGGGTCCTGAGGAAGCCGACGCAGGTGAGCGGGGCTGCGTCAAAGCAAGGGCAGGGACGAGGGTGCCGGCAGCAGGAAGTTGGTGCAGGCACCCAGGGGTGCCCCGGGGTGCCACGAGCAGGGACCCCATGGGAGGAGTGGGGTGTCCAAGCACCTTTTGCTGCCCCAGGAATTGTCCAGGGACCACCGAGGCACCTCCTTGGGCTCCTGGAGGGTCTCCAGGAGGGTCTCCAGGCACCGCTGCTGCCTTTCTCCTTGGGATCAGGACATCCCAAGGAAGGTCCCGCTGCCTGGAGACCCCACGGTGGGGCCTCTCCGTGCCCCAGGCCGTCCCGTTACACATTAACCAGCCGCTTATCAGCCGAGCGCCGCACCGGGGACACGTCCCCTCCGTGCCACCAACCCCAGGGGTTGGAGTCTCCAGCTCCAGGAGGGATGCGTGGCAGCTCCCAGCCTGCTCGAGCAGCTCCGGGGCCAAACTCTGGGCTCGGAGCACACGCAGAGCCAGTGCCTCCCGTGCCAAACGTGAGCCCAGCTCCTGGCTGTGCCACCAAGACCTCTGTCCCCATGCCCCTGGCCGCAGGGAGCAGTTTCGCTCCCTCCGAGAGCAGCTGGCAGCCGGAGCCTCGCCAGCAGGTTTGAGGCATGTTTTTTGCTCCAGACACCTGCCCCGTTTGCCACGAATCCAGCTGGCAGAGGGACACGGAGGGGGGGGGGCTGCCAACACGCGGCTACGTCGCCGCGCCAGCCAGTACAGCTCCTGGTGTTTGTTTGATGGCTGCAGCCACAGCAAAGGGAGCTGGAAGGTGCTAGACAGCGCTGCAGGACTGCCTTTATGTATTTCTTTACTTAATTTTTTGCAAAAAAAAAGATGCGGCTTCAGGCTCTTCTCCCTCCCGCGTGCGGCTTGCGCTTGCCAGCAGTCGCGGCGCCGGCAGGACGCGCTCCTGGGGCTGCCCAGGGCACATCGCCGCGGGCAGCAGCCTCTGGCACGGCACACAGCTGAAGAGGAAGGGGGGAAAAACACAGATTTCGCGTGCGGGACCTTCAAAAGGACGTTTGCAAAAGGCTGATTAACAACCAGCTGCTAACTGAGCCCCCAAGGGCTCAGGTCCCCAGCTGCTGGACCCCGGCCACGTGCAGCGAGTGGCGACGTGCTCCTCGCATCGCCCTTGGGCCAGCTCGAGCCTCCTGCACCCAGAGCCAGCGCTGGGGGCTCAGAGGGGGAGCAGCCACGTGCTGGCCGCAGGGGGGAGGTTTTTGGGTGGAGCAGGAGGTGCTGGTGGCACCCGGCGGTGCTGGCTGCGGGCTTCACGGTGGCCACGCTAAGAATTTGGCTTTTCAGCTCCTAAGCCCTGGGATGCTGCGCTCCAGAGCTTGGGTTTTCGCTGCCCCACGCCCGCTGGGGCTGCCAGAAGGATGGAGCAGCCCACGCTGTACCCACCGTGTAGGGCAGCGCGGGTCCTCTCCGCATGCATCGGCCGCTCCTGCCTATGCCAGGAAGCATCCCCGAGCTGCAGTGGTTGAAAACAGCTAAAAGAAACCAAACCCGCTGGGATTTTGCCCCAAATTTCGCCTTCCCCAGGAGGTAGCGGTGCAGCCGAGCCCTGCAGGGCTGCGTTTTTGCAGCTGGTGGCTCTGTACCTGCAGCCCCGGGCACTTTCTGCTGCAGCTCTCCCATCCCACCTCTCTCTGCTCGCAGGGGGGCTGCCGGATGCAGCAGGGGGCAGCCAGCGGGTGAGCGACCCCCCAGGCTCTGCATGGATTGGAATGGGGAAAGCTGCCTGCCGTAAGAGCCCCGGGCAGCTGGAGAGCCCCGGCTTCTTCCTCCCAGCGCTCTTCCTCCTCCTCCTCTTCTTCTGCAGGCATGGTAAGGAGCTGCCCGGGCACGGGCAGAGCGGTGCCAAAGCCCCGTCCGTGGTGGGGACGCCAGCAGGAGCTGCAGCCCCCAGGGTTTGGGGGCAGCCCCACTGCAGAGCCCCCAGGAGAGGACTGGAGCGAGCCAAAAAGCCTCTCCTTGGGGTCCTCCTTGGGGTCCTCCTTGGGGTCCTCCTTGGGGTCCTCCTTGGGGTCCTCCTTGGGGTCCTCCTTGGGGTCCCAGGCACCGAGCGCCCTCGTCCCTCCACGGTTATAGGGTGGGCAGCAGGGGGATGCCCCTGGGAGCCCTCCAGAGCTCTGCTCTCCCTTATAACCCCTCTGCTTAATGAGCTTAATTGGTGCCCACTGGGATGAGCTCGTTAGCCCTCCCGGAGCGGTGGCAGCGCGGAGGGAAGAAGCCCGGGTGGCAGGACGTCCTTGGTGCAGTCCGGCCCATCACAAAAGACTGATTGCCCAGCCTGGCCAAGGCTGAAATGGGACGAGGGGGGTTTCCCAGCTCAGAAATTCCCATTTGTCCCCTGGCAAAGCCCCGGGGCGAAGAATCTCCGTCTGAGCCACGTCCCGGGGTCACGGTCGCAACGGCAGCGCTGGCTCGCGGCCGCGCTCGTGCCCCGGGTACAATCTCACGTCCCAGCTGCCCCAGCACAGCCCCTCAGCCCCGTCCCTCTTTGCACTGGTCCCAGCCCGTTTCTGCAGCTGGCAACCCCGAGTTCATTCCCTCCGGTGGCTTAAACCGGCCGCCGAGCTCACTAATTGCAGGCGCTCCCGTTGTGGGACGGCGGCGGGGAGGCGGTGGGGGCTGCCCCTTCCCCGCCGCCGCAGCTCTGCTGGGACTCCCCGGGCCGTCGTCGTCCCCGTCCCTTCTCTCCCAGTTTCTTCCCAGTGCAAGATCCTGCGCTGCAACTCCGAGTACGTGGCCGCCACCCTCAACCTGCGGGGCTCCGGCAGGACGGCGGCGTACTGCAACGCCCTCCGCTCCTACTCCCACTGCACCCGCAAGACGGCTCGCACGTGCCGGGGCGACCTGGCCTTCCACTCCGCCGTCCACGGCATCGAGGACCTGATGATCCAGAACAACTGCTCCAAAGAGGGCCCCACGTCCCCTCCCCGGCCCCGGCCCCCGGCTCCCAACCACCAGGGCTTCGAGTCTCTGGATATCTGCGACTACGAGAAGAGTTTCCTCTACAAGCACGGCCGGCCCCCCAGCTACCAGCACTGCGCGGCTTTCGGGGACCCCCACATCCGTACCTTCCACGACGACTTCCACACTTGCCGGGTGGAGGGCTCCTGGCCCCTCTTGGACAATGATTATTTGTTCGTGCAAGCCACCAGCGCCCCGGTGGCCAAGGGCTCCAACGCTACGGTCACGAGCAAGGTAACGCCGGCGCCTTAGGGCTTGGCAAAAAAAAAAACCTCACCTTTGGGGTGCTTTGGGGTGCTTTGGGGTGTGGGGCGCTCCCTGCCCCGATAAAAGGGCTGGGGAGGGCAGTGGCAGCTAAACCCTTGTGGGATCGGGCATTAATGTGCTCAGAACGAGAGGGGTGAAGGTCTTTTGGGGAGCAGGGAGTGCTCCCATCGCAGCCCAGGGATGGGTTATTGGGGGGGTGTGCGGGGTGCCGCTGGGCGCTCCGTCCAGGCTTGGCTCCTCCTTGCTTTGTAGCTGATTAAATGGCATCAAGGAAGGAAATTGCTTCCTGAAAGGACCGTGGGGGTGTGGGCGAGCTGGCGGGGGGCAAGACGGGTGGGATCTGCGTTGCCCCACCAACCCCCCCCACCCCTCGCTGTGCTCTCCGCAGCTCACCATCATCTTCAAGAACATGAAGGAGTGCATCGACCAGAAGGTCTACCAGGCCGAGATCGGCAACCTGCCCGCGGCCTTCGAGGACGGCTCGGTGAACGGCGGCGAGAGGCCGGGAGGCGGCAGCTTGGCCATCCGGGAGCTCAGCCCCGGGCGGCACGTGGAGATCCGGGCCCAGTACATCGGCACCACCATCGCCGTCCGCCAGGCCGGCCGCCAGCTCTCCTTCTCCATCCGGGCGGCCGAGGAGGTGGCACGCGCCTTCACGGAGGAGCAGGACCTGCAGCTCTGCGTGGGGGGCTGCCCCCGCAGCCAACGCATCTCCCGCAGCGAGTGCTGCTCTCGAGGCCGGGGGGCGGCCGAGGAGGCCCGGGCGCTCTGCAAGGAGATGCTGCCGGTGGAGGACGTCTACTTCCAGTCCTGCGTCTTCGACGTGGTGACCTCCGGGGATGCCAACTTCACCATGGCGGCCCACGGAGCCCTGGAGGATGCCAGGGTCTTCCTGCCCGATGCTGAGAAGCTGCACATCTTCCAGGCCGGGGCGGGCTGCCCGCACGCCTCTCCTTCCTTCCTCCTCCTCCTCATCCTCACCACTAGCCTTTGGGCTCTGCAGTCACACTTTTAAGTCCCGCTGGCACGGCGTACAGAGCAGGGGTAAGACGAGAGCGCTGCTGACTCAAGGGCCATGCCTGGCAGATCAAGAGAGATGCCTCGTCTCGGATCAAGTAGATCTGCAGCGAGGAGGAACCGGAGCCCCAGACCTTTGGAGAGGGGAGCGCCAGAGACAGAAGTCGCTGAGACTCCAGTTTGTCTCCGCTGCTCCTGCACGCATGGCACCGGCTGAGCCTTGCTGCTCTCCCGTTTTTTATGTTGGATCCTGGTGTGGGTTTTCCTAAAGGTGAGGATATCACGGCTGTACCAAAGAAGGAGAAACAGGCAGGGTGCAGGCGTGCTCGGACAGCCTCTGCCCCTCAAAGCCTTTGGGTTTGAGAACGGGGTTTGGGTTTGACCCTGGCAAGACACCGGTCCTCCCCGTGAGCCTGCTTTCCGCAGCCCTTCCAGCACTACTACAGCCAGCATCAGCTCAGGGACCGCACAGGTTCAGCAGTAACAAAGCCCAGATCCCGGTTTCTCCCAGTCAAAAAATGTCTTCAGGTGGATTTGGGGCCCCTCGACACCGCAGCTGCTGAAGTCACGTGGAGCAAGGCAATCAGACGGTTATCAGAGTGATATGACCGAGCTCTGGGGGTTGTTTTTTTTCCACAAGAGCTGGATTTGACCCTGCTGTACGGAGCCCTCCTTTCTCCGGGCTGGTGCCACTGATTCCCAGCCCTCTGCGGTTGCAGAGCCTCAGGTCTGCACCATTTCAAGCTCCTGTTGCTATTTTTCTTTGTTGTCTTGGCACCTGTCTAGGACTCAATATAGCAAGTTCTGGACTTTGGACCAGTGTTGAGTTTCAGTGAGAAAAAAATACCACTCGGCATTCCTCTCCTTTGGGCCCAGCTCTCTCTGTTACCGTCGCAGCCCAGCTCATGTCTAGCCAAGACTTCAGGTTTGACTTGTGAAAGAGAACTGATAACAAAGACACCGAGCTGGCAAAAAGCCCTGCGGATGTACTGGTGGGCAGGGGAGCTATGAGCAGATGTATATAAACACGGAGGTGAGGCCAAATTAGATGTTTAATATATTTAAGAGGTTTTAAGTAAAGCAGAGTTCTATAAGTTAAGAGATATTTTCCATATGCTTTTTTTTTTTTTTTTTTTTTTTAAACGAAGAGGACTCATTAAACCTTTGCCATCCCCGTCCCACGGAGCCACGAGTGCCTTGCAAAGCCCCAACCTCACAGCCGTGGGCAGGATTTGGGCTGGGGAAGGAGAACTGGAAATCACCAGGTGAGGGGGGATGCAGAAAGCGAGGTTTTGCAAGTCACATTTCGGTGCACCCCCAGCTTCTTTGGTCCATTTTTTTTTTTTTTTTACCTCTGCCTCTTCCACCAGCCAGTGAATGCAGGGATGTTTCTTAGCCCTAGCAGCAGGATTTCCTCCTCCACCACAGTCTCGAGGCACACGGTGACTAGCGTGAGAGTTTCTCTGTTCCTTGTGCGCCGCTCTCGCTAATCCCTGAGCGTTTTGACATTAAAGGTGTCTATTTTTGAAGTCCTCATTTCCTGTCATCCGTCTCATTTCTTTTGGTCGGCAGCAGCAGGTGAAGATAATAATATCTCGCCTTCCACCCACTGCTCCTTTTACTCTGGAGCATTTTGTGGTTTATATAAACCCGCGCCGAGGCAGGAGAGCAGCCAGCCTGCCTCGCCGCCCCTCTCCACCACGTCACGGGTCCCCGGGGTGGTGGCAATGATCCCCCAAAGGGACAAAACCCTCAGCAGCCCCGACCAGCCCACAGCATGAATAGTCCCCGAGCTCCGTGCAGAACTTTAGGCAGCGAAACGAGGGAGCCACGGGGTGAAACGGGGGCTCTTTGGTGACACCAAGCGCGCATGGGGAGAGGCTGTCATCCCTGATGGAGAGCTGAGGGTCTCGCTGCCCCATGGCCCCTCACTCCCCAGGCCTCGTGGTACCTCCAAGACTGTGTATTGGGGACAGGAGAGCCCCCAGGACCCCCCCAGCGATGCGAAGGCAATCGGGATGACCCCACACGTGCCCTGGGTGTCTGGGCTCTGTCCCAACCCGGAGCCTGGCAGGAGGGCTGGGGCTGGGGCTCGTGCCTCCCAACCCGCTCACTGACTTCCCAGAGGGAAAAGGAGCCATGAGCTGGGCTCCAAAGGCACCGATCCCATTGGAAAGAAAACCGGAGTTCCCCGTGTCTGGTGCATTAAGGGCATCTCCACGTCACCCCCCAGACAAACCCCGAAACCCGTGAAAAGAGAGGGTTTTGGGCAGAGCTCGCTGGAAAAGGCAAGCTGGGCTGCCCTGGGCATCTCCCCGGGGTCCCCAGCTCCGGTGCTGGTTGGGGCCACGACCAAAGCCACGGCCACCACCTCCCACACATGGTGCTGGTGCCTAAATCGGAGCCGCAGCCCGGCGGGGAGCCAGGCGGGCACGGTGCTGAACGGGCTGGAGCCCACTCCCAGGATTGTTCCCTGCTCTGCATCCGAAGCGTAACGATTTTGGGGGAAGGAAGACCTCTCGAAGACGTGCTGAAGGCTGCGGGGAGAAGGGAGCCCTTTCCACCCCTGACAGATTGCAGGCTGAAATAAAGAACTGGAACGTAGGCGCGGATCCAAGGCCCATTGATGTCGACAGGAGTATTTCCATTGACGTCAGCAGGCTTTGGATCGAGCCCTCGGTTTCCTAGCATATGTCACCTGCTAAAAAAGACCCCGGCGACACCGGCCAGCGTTTTCACAAGCGAGCCCGGTTTTGGCCATTCTGCATGCAGATGCCCAACCTGAGCGGTTGCAGCAAGGGAATTCCCAGTCTAAATCCGACCTGGGGTTTGCCTGACCTTGTACACACTTGTCAACAGCACCGGGTCGCGGGGGAATGTCCCTTAAATCCCATCTGGCTCTGAGTTCTAGCAGGTAGGGAAATGCCAAGGCATTTTCTTGGGGCGTGAGGTGTAGCAGCCAAAGCTGAACCTTCATGAGCAGCTTTCCCCTCGCCGTAAATGACCCGGTGAGCAGAGGCAGCCGGCTTGGCCAGCTCCTGGTGCTCCAGCGAGGGCACAAAGTTGTGCACGTCGGAGCTGCCGAGCCACCAGCCTTCAAACCAGAGCTCTCCAGACCAGGCGTAGGTCTTCAGAACGGTAACAGCGGTCTAAAAGCTGCCCAAACACAGCTTTGAGGGGTGCATTTCACGCCACGCCGTGGCACGTTTTGTTAGCGAGATGCTGAGGCCAGGAGCAAACGTCCTCCCCAGAGCCTGGGGTGAGATTTGGGGTTGGGTTCGTGGTGGCCAAAGCCTCAGCGGTGGCACCAGCAGGAAACGTGCGTGGGAACGTGCGACACGGGCACGGTTCAGTGAGGGCTTGGCCGGGTGCTCTCCAGGCATTTGGCAAGACAAAAAGCCTCGAATCTAATCAAAAGAAGGAAGCAGCCAGCGGCATTTGGGCAGCAGATGCACAGAAGCGCATCCAGACGTGCGCCTAGGACCGAGCAGGGGGGGGGACGGAGCGATGCGGGCAGCCTGGCACCTCCGTGAACCCCAAAAGCGACCCTGTAAGGATGGGGATGGAGGAATTCAACCCCTGGCACCAGCCCGTGCCGTTCCTGGAAAGCCCTCTAGATGTCCGCAGCATCCCAGGGATGAGGAGCAAGGGGACGGAGCCTGCAGGGAGAGCAGCAGCCCGTGGGTGGCAGCCCTCGCCCCAAGCACCACCAAAGGCTCCCCGAAAGGTGCTCGGTCCTTCCGCCAGAGATTTGGTTTCTGCTGAACGAGGTCCGAAATCTTTCAGATTGGGGGAGCTTTACGTGCAGGGTGAGCGTCTCCAGCAGCCGTCCCCTCGACCCCAGGCACAAACCCAAGCGGTGGCAGCCCGAGAAGAGCTTTGGCTGTGGAAAAGTTAGGAATATTCCTTATTTCTTCGCTGTTTCCATCGTCCACAACCTCCGTTGGGCCCTTCCAAGGGATACCCAGATGGAGCAGGGATGGGGGCTCAAGAAAACTTTTGCTTTCCAACACTTCTTCCTCTCTTAACAACAACAGATTTAAATTTTGGCTGCCACCAGAGGCAAAGAGGTCGCGGTGGGTTGGTTTGCAGAGCCCAGGGCTGGCTTTGCTTTTGCAAAGAGCAGGACTGGGGTGTCAGAGCAGAGCCCAGACCGAACAGGGAGGCAGCTGATGCAAGCAAAGCCTCCTGCGCAGGGCAGATGAGAGACACGGGACTTCCCAAGCTCCAGAAGTCAAATTCCTCCTTGTTTGTGGATGACCGAGCCCGGTCTGTCACAGGCTGTTGACTCGCAGCTCCGGCTTTTTCCCCCCCCCCCCTTCTCTGTTGCAAAAACACAATCTGGCCAGAAAGGAGGTGAAGAAATCCCGTCGCAGCAAAGAACCATCTGTTAGGGAGAGCTTTCACGTCGTGTTCCTGGCAGGAGCTGGGAATCTGGGCCCTAGGGGGAAAAATCCTCACGCTCACGCCTTGCGAGGACTCTTCCCTGTTCAGCAGGGGTTGGGAAGGGGAGAAGGGGCTCAGGTCCGTGCTGTGCGTGCACAGAGCAGCCTGCACAGTGCCTCTCATTGAAGGCAGAGGAAAGCCAGGCCCTTGCTGCGGATGGAAGCAGCAAAAAACCTGATTTGGGTACTGGGGATCTGTGGGACGTGCCCTGAGAGCTTTCCAGCCCATTTCACCAAGGGACAACTCAACCCCAAACACCTCCGGAGACCCAGCGGTGTTGTGGCCCCTGCCCCAAGCCAGGCACCGCAACCAAAACTGCTGATTTTTGTTCAAAAGCACGGATGGAAACACTCCCCTTGCTTCTCTGCCTCAGCTTTCCTGCTCCTGAACCCAGCCGAATCGCTGCGGTGCTCTGGATGCGGCCACAGCCGAACACCAGCGGATCCGAGCAGGGCAGCGGTGTCCTGCCAGCAGCCCCACGGGTCCCCCAGACCCCTAATTTTCCAGCCACACGGCCCCGATAGGATCGGGGTGGGATTTTCTAGGCGCTGCTCCCCGCACGCAAACAGCGCTGCCAAAGGAAATGCCTCTTCCGCCCCGGCTCCCGTTCCCGTCCGCAGAACAGGCACACTCTGTCCCTTCTCTTGGGCCTGTTGTGAATCCCTTCGCGTCCCTCTCTTCCCTCCTCCCTGCCCTGAACGTGCTGGAAGTCACCATATATGGGGAAAAAGGCAGAAAACGACAGCGAGGAGCTCCGGGGAGCTCGGCACCAGGCTCCAGCCCCGGCCACCGGCTGCGGGGCGTTGGGGTAGACGGGGCAGAGGACGCTGCACCAAGAGGAGCCCGGCTTGTCCTGGCGACCCCGGGTCGTGGCTCCCGATAGCCCACACCAGGAAATAAAGGTTTTATTTCTCAGGGCTTGGCAGGAGAGCAGTTTCCAGCACGGCGTGGCCATCGCGGAGCCCGGCACCGAAAGCAGAAGGGCGAGCTGCTGAGTCGCACTGCCCGGTTTCTGCCTCGCTGAATTCCTTCTCCGTGACCCACTCAGCGGCCCCTGCTTCGCGTGACTCATTTTAGGGCCTTGGTTTCCAGCCCAGCCCTGCTGCTTTCGACCTGCCTTACACCCAGCACACTCAGTTCCTCGTGCAGCTCTCCTCGCCCCAGGCTGGGTACAGCAGGAGGGGACACGGCTCTGGTCGCCCTCTTCACCCATCCGTGTTGCCACAGCCTCACCTGCAGCTTTTCTCCTTCCCTGTGGCAGCGATCGAGGCCGGGGGGATCCTCCAAGCCTCACATTGCCAGTGGGAAGTGAGCTGAGAGGGGGCAAAAGCCTTAAAATAATCACTGGGGGGAGCGAGGAAGCACCCAAGGGCCGTCCCCTGCCCAGAAATCAAACTGGCCTCTCCTCTGATGCCCTCGTTCTGAGGGGACGTGACATTTTGGGGCTTTCGTTTACAAGCTGAAGCTCCATTTCCAAACCCCGTGCATAACTCGGAGTGCTGCTCGCGTGCGAAACCTCGTGAACCCAGGCTCATCCTGAGGAAATCGCAGCTTCCCCTCCTCCTGCAGGAGGACCCGGGAGGCATTTCCAGCCGGATAGAGGTCAGGGGAGCAAAGGGCAGGAGCTGAGTGACAGCTAAAAGCAAATTTGGAGGGGATACAGGAGCTGGAACGTGCCTTGGACCATATCTTTGGCAAGCTCTTTGGCTTGGGACTTCACTGTCCTTTGACATCGCTGGAATGCGTTTTGCTGTCCGGCTGCAGCCAGGCTGGAGATGTCTTTCTTGGAAGACGGGCTGCGGAGGAAACCGGAGAGGGAAAGCACGAAAAAAAGGGAACGCTGGGCCCAGAACCAAGCTGGGGGCTTCGGGATCGCGTATCCCAAAGCTGGCAGGGCTGGCGAGAGAGCTCTGCTCATCGGGCCAAATGAGAGCAAATCCACAATTCTCATTAACCCAGCACCTCGATCCCCAGCGTGCCAAAGGAGGCAACGGGGAGAGCTGGCCAGGGGCAGCAGGAAAAGGTGCAGGCCCTTCGTTACGGCCCTAATCGTGGAATAATTCCCTCGCAGCAGGGAGATCGGCCCCGCAGCTTGGCAGGCGATCAGTTTATCCGGTCGCCCTCTCAGTTTATGCTCGCAGGTGTGAATTAATGCTGAGGGAAGCAGAAGCCGGGAAGGCGAAAAGCAAAAGGGTGGCGTGTGTGTGTGTGTGTGTGTGTGTGTGTGTGTGTGCCAGAAAGGCACGGACAAACAAGGCCCACGTGAGCGGGGGCGAAGGACAAAAGAGACAATTCCTGAAAGGAAAAAAAATATATATAAAAAAAATAAAAAATAAACAAAAAAAACCAACACCATCCCTTTCCTCGTTAAGGGTGGGGAGGCTTGGGCGACGCCGAAAAAATTGTTCTGCCGTTTCCTCCACTCCCCGCGCTGCCCTTCCTGAGCTGAGGAGGATCGTGGGGCTTGGGGAGAGCGGCGAAAAAAGCCCCAAAAAAAAGAAAAAAAGGAAAAGAAAAAGTCAGGAGGGGGGGGACATGTGCTTGGCAAAAATAATTGAGGAAGGAAAACGCGAGGGGGTCGTGAGAGGGGGCCACGGCAGCGCCCCAAATCCCTGTGGGGGAACAGGGCTGAGGAGCTGGGGGGGGGTAAAAAGGGGTGGGAGGCGGGGGGCAGCTCGTGGTGGGGGGGCTTGTTGATAAGAAAAGAGCCCCCCCCGGGGTTGTGTGCCCCCCTCCCGGGGTTGTGTGATGAGCCGCGGTGACGCCGAGGCCCGGTGATCTCAGCCGCGTGCCGCCGGCGCTGACACCCCGGGGTGACGGCTGGAAAGAACCCGGAGTGTAGGGGGGGGTAAAGGGGGGGGGGGGGCGTCACGGTTTGCTTTTAGCAGGGTGATGGCGCACAAAAGGGAGGGGTGGGGGGGGAACCCCAAATCTGGTAGGAAGGGAGGGGGCACAGGACACTATTGAGGGGGGTTCAGGACCCTACTGGGGGGGTTCAAGACCCTATTGAGGGGTACGGGGGCCTCTTGTGGGGCACTAGACCCTACTGGGGGGGGGCACAGGACCCTACTGAAGGGGGCATAGGGCCCTATTGAGGGGTATGGGACCCTGTTGAGGGGTATGGGACCCTTTTGAGGGGTATGGAACCCTATTGAGGGGTATGAGACCCTATTGAGGGGTATGGGACCCTGTTGAGGGGTACAGGACCCCGCTGGGGGGCAGAGGACCCTACTGGAAGGGGCAAAGGACCCTGTTTGGGGGGGCACAAGACCCTCTGGGGGCTGCAGATGGCAGTGGATGAGGGGAGCCCCCTCACGGCCCCCCAAAACCATGGAGGGAGGCTGAGGGATGCCCCCAGCCCCCAATTCCGTGCTTTTTTACCACAAAGAAGGCAGTTTTGGGGGCGGGGGGGGGACATCAGTGGGGGGCTGAGGGGACACAGGAGGTGACTGAGGGGGGATTTAGGGGGAATGCTGTGGAAGCCCCCAGCGGGCGGGGGTCGCCCCCAGCCCCCCCCCCCAAACACCTCAGGGCCCGGCCGCGGGCGGGGGGCTCGCCCCCGGCCCTCACAGCAGGGAACAGAACATCCCGTTCCCCGCTCCCCATTGGCCCCCACGGCCGCCCGTCCGCACTTCCCATTGGCCCGCCGCGCTGTCACTCCTCCCCACTCCCCGCCCCCGCCCCCACCTTCCCCAGCCGAGCACACGCTCGCCTCTCCTTCACACGCTGTCCACGCTCCGCAGGCGGCGCGCTGATTGGCCCGCCGGCTTGTAAACAAGGCGGCGGCGGCCAATGGGCGCGCTGATCACGCGAGCAGCACGGCCTGGCCACGCGCCTTCAGCGTGGAGCGCCTGGCATCAACAGGCGCGGGGGGGGGGGAAGCGGGCGGGCGGAGGCTATAAAAGGGAGCGGGTGGGGGGCCGCGGCCAGAGCGCTGAGGGCAGCGAGAGGCGGAGGAGCTACGCAGCGGCTCTACGGCGGGCAGAAAGGGGTTAACCCTCCTTCTTTTTTTTTTTCTTTTTCTGACTGAAACCAGCCTGTTTCGGGGCGGTTTATAGCCTTTTTTCCTCGTCGCGAGGGAGAAAAAGGTATTTTTGCCCGCCGTCGCTGCTCGCTGCTTCCTCAGGAGCCGTCCGCCTGCCCTTGCCTCAGCCATGGTGATGTTCAAGAAAGTCAAGACCTTCCTCCTGACCTTCAGCGAGCCTGAGAAGGCTTATTGTAGTGGGGAGAAGGTGGCCGGCCGTGTGCTGGTGGAGGTGGCCGAGGTGACTCGCGTCAGCGCCGTCAAGGTGCTGGCCTGCGGGGTGGCCAAAGTCAACTGGGCCAAGGGCTCCCAGCAGTGCAGGCAGGAGATGGAATATCTGCGCTTTGAGGACGTCCTGACCCTGGAGGAACAGCCCACAGGTGAGGGCTCGGGGCTGGGAAAGAGGGGGACGTGGAGGCGTGGGTCCCTGGTGGGGTGGCTTGGTTGTGCCCCCCCCTTGGGGGTGGGGTGGCCTGGTTGGGGGTTTTGGGGGAGTTTTGGGGTGGGAGGGCTGAGGGGTGAAAGTGGAAGTTGGGTGGTGGCTGGGAGTTGGGAGAAATGAGGAAATGGGTAGGGACATCACAGCTGGGAAAGGGGAAAGGTGAGGGTTTGTGTGCCCTGCCAGGAGCCCAGAACAAAAGCAGGAGCTGGGTGTTGATGTGACTGGGAGCAGGCAGAATGAGATGGGTTTGGGCTGGATGTCGCACGGCAGCGGGAGCTGAGCCTGGTGCCTGCAACAGGTAGCCAGGGAGGGGCCCGCACAGACGGTGCCAGAGGCGAGGAGTTCCCAGGGCACGGAGAACTTCCCCTGCCTGCCCTCAGCCTCCTCCCTGGGCTGGCTCCAGGGTAGGCAGAGAGGGAGTTGGCAGCGTCCCGGGAGATACACCTGGGCTGATGCGAAATCTCAGAGATAAACAACAAGGAAAGAAGTTGGAGTTGGATACTCGTCCAAAGTGCAAGCAAGGGGGAGGCAGTGGGGAGGGGTAGGGCAGCCTGAACTGAAGCAGATTGTGTTTGTGGCCTCAGCTGCGGATGTTGAAAGAGGAAGTGAAAGTGCTGCTCGCTTCGCGAGGACATGGAGTTCTGTGGTTGTTCGGGGACAGGTGTGGGAGGCTCTTAGCAAGCAGCTAATGCTGCTCGAGCTCATGCAGCGTCTGGCTTGATCGCTGCATGGGTAAGCACAAAGGGGATAATGCTTAAGAACAATGCCCCGGGGCTTCATTTAATGCTCCCCTCTTCTTTTCCCAGATGGGGATGGTTCCGTAATCCTGAGACCTGGGAACAAATACGAGTACAAATTTGGATTCGAGCTTCCCCAGGGGTAAGTATCACACAAATGTGGTCTCTGAGGAAAAAAACAAACTGCAGTTTTATGGAAAACTCTGTTCCTGCCTCAGAGGTGCCTAACAGGTGTTTGTCTTCTCAGGCCTCTTGGTACAAGCTTCAAGGGGAAGTACGGCTGCGTGGATTACTGGGTGAAGGCCTTCCTCGAGCGCCCGTCCTTTCCCACCCAGGAGACAAAGAAATGCTTCGAGGTCATGGACCCCGTTGATGTGAACACCCCAGAGCTGCTGGTGAGTGCTGCTGTGCCTTGCCACCCTGCAGGAGGTTTGGGTGCCAGAGGGTGTGGGGAGAGGCGCTTAGGCGGGGTCACTCCGACCTCTAATTAAGACGCTCTTAATGGGCTTTGTTGCTGAGCTTGGATTAAGTGCTTAGTTCCTAAGAAGTCTTAGTCACTTCTTGAACCCTGCACCTGGGCAGGTGAAGTGAAGGCGGTTGGGCCTTGGTTTCCCTGCAAGACACTCGAGCCTCACGGGGAATTTTGAAGCTGAGATCCCAAAGTGGGGGGAGGAGGTGAATTGGCCTGGGGGGGCAGCAGGCAGGTTGCATCCAGTTAACCCTCTGCTTTTCTCCACAGTCCCCAGTGGCTGCCAAGAAGGAGAAGAAGGTGTCCTGCATGTTCATTCCTGATGGCCGCGTGTCAGTCAGCGCCCAGATCGACAGGAAGGGCTTCTGTGAAGGTAGGAGCCTGCCTCCTCGAGGAGCGAGGGGTGGTGGGATGAGGCTGGGGGGAGCCTCGGGGGGTGTTGAACCAGTGCGTGGCGACTCAAACGGGCATACCCCAAGGGGAAAAGGCCGGACCGTCCTAAATTGGAGCTGTTTTTTCCTCCCCAGGTGATGAGATTTGCATCAACGCCGACTTCGAGAACACCTGCTCCCGCATCGTGGTGCCCAAAGCAGCCATCGTCGCCAAGCACACCTACCTGGCCAACGGGCAAACCAAGGTGTTCACCCAGAAGCTCTCCTGCGTCCGGGGCAACCACATCATCTCGGGCATGTCGGAGTCTTGGCGGGGCAAAACCATCCGAGTCAAGAAGCTGAAGCCTTCCATCCTGGGCTGCAACATCCTGCGCGTGGAGTATTTCCTGCAGGTGAGTGCCTGGGGCTGCTGACTCCACGTCCTTGCTCCTCGGCAAGGGGGTAAATTTGGGCTGCTCTTGGTCTCTACGTCCCCTAACCCCGCTCCTCGCTCGTCCCTGCAGATCTACGTCAGCGTCCCGGGTTCCAAGAAGATCATTTTGGAGCTGCCCCTCGTCATCGGCAGCCGCTCGGGCATCGGGAGCCGCAGCTCCAGCATGGCCAGCCAGACCAGCTCCGAGATGAGCTGGGTGGACCTCAACCTGCCGGATGCTCCAGAAGGTGAGGGGGGCACAGCAACAACAGTGGGGGCTCTTTGGGGTGCCCCACACCTACCACGGACACTTTTTGGGGTGTTTTGAGGCAATCCTCACCCTTTCCCTCCTTGCTTTGCAGCACCCCCTTGCTACCTGGACATCGTGCCTGAAGACCACCGCCTGGAGAGCCCGACCACCCCTCTCCTCGACGACCCCGACAGCTTCGACAGCCCCATCTTCATGTACGCCCCCGAGTTCAAGTTCATGCCGCCGCCCACCTACACCGAGGTGAGCCCCCGGGGGTGGCCGCGGGGATTTGGGGGAGCAGAGGGTTTTGGGGTGGGGGCCGGGCGTGGTTTCGGGACGCTGAGCAACGCGCCTGGAAGCATCTCAACGGCCTCTTGGCTTCTTCCCTAGGTGGATCCCTGCGTCGCCAACAACAACGTGCAGTGAGTGCCGAGAGGAAATGGCTCTCCCGCTCCTCTTTTTTTGGACTCTGACCCTGCTGTGGGACCTGGCAGCCGCCCAGGCTGGCGTCTTCCTGGGAGCCCCGCTGCAGGAGCGGCCGCACGAAGGGCGCCCGGCGGCGCGACAGCTCCCCGGGAGGCTCCGGGGCGAGCGTGGAAAAGGGGTGAAGTGTCTTGAGTTTTGTGTGTTCCCTCGTGTGCCGGCTGCCTCGGCGCCTACGAGAAAAAAACCCTCCTGTGGCTCGGGGGTTGTTCGGGACCTTGTTCACAGCCAAAGTCTTCCAAAAAAAGCAAAAAAAAAAAAAAAAAAAACAAAACCACAAAACCAAACCAAATACCAAGGTGCTCACGTGGAAAATGGGCAGAAGCTGTGGCGGGTGCGTGGTGCACGGGAGGTGTCGGTGCCTCGGACACCGCGGTCCCAAATCTTTCGGGGAGGAGAGGCGGGTGCCAGCCTGGAAGGACTTGGAGTGGGGTCAGTTTGTCAGTTTTTGGGAAACCATCGCGATGCCTCGGACCCGGCGACGCCGTCCCGCGATGGATGCGACACCTCGGGTGTGCGTCAGGGAGACCCCGAGCGTGCGGAGGACGATTGTGGCCGAACCCGGCCCCAAAACTTCATCTCCTGGTGCCAAAATGCCCCCGACTCGGCTGAGGTTGGGCTGCTTCGTGTGGAAAAGGCGAAACCAAAACCCGGCCGTGAATTTTTTTTTGCCGCTGTTGCCCCCTCGGTGGGGATGGCCCCAATAGGGCCGAGCTCTTATGGGGTGCAGGGGCATGGAGCGGCCGCTGACTCCTTTGTACAGCTGATTTTCTATCGTTTTTCTTTTTTGGGAGGGAGGGGGATAAGAAGTGAAAAAAAAACTTTATATTTTGTACTGCTGACGTTCTACGAGCCCCTGTGGGGCGAAATTTTTAATAAAGTTTTCTCCAAGTGACGTCGTTGTGAGGTCTCTGACTTGGGGTGTGCGGAGGGGGATTTGGGGGAGTGGGGTGGAGGCGTCCTGAAGCCCCCTGCGGGCCCTGAGGTGGT
Organism: Aythya marila; assembly: GCF_965140915.1. Taxonomy (NCBI): domain Eukaryota; kingdom Metazoa; phylum Chordata; class Aves; order Anseriformes; family Anatidae; genus Aythya; species Aythya marila. The sequence continues at coordinate 2,282,486 of NC_139070.1, forward strand.
GTCCCCGTGTCCCCATCCCTGCCCCACACACCTCCAGCACCCATGGGTGCACCTTGAAGAACACAACCCCTTCTTGAGAGCACGCGGCCCTGCTCCAGGTGGGTTTTGGGGCTGGATCAGCCAAAAGCCGCCTTTTCTCGGTGCCCTGCTGCGTGGCGAGAGGAAAACCCGCTGCTCGGTTCAAAATCGCTTCATTTTACCCCAAATTCAGCCTGGCAACTTGCCCCATACCTACAGCAGGAGCATCCCAGCCCTGTGGGACCGGGGACCCCACAAAAAACCCCGTAGAGGTGGACGCAGCTCCAGGAGGCGAACGCTTTGTGGGGAAGGGGAAACCGAGGCACGGAGCGGGAGCCGCTGATCCCAATGGGGTGGGAAAAATCCCCGCTCCCCATCACCGTGGGGCCATTGTGGCAACGGGGGCTCGCGTACGTACCCCCCCGGCCCTTTTTTGGGGGATGTGGGTGAAAGTTGACGGAAAATCTGACGGGGCGGCGTGACGCTACCTGCGGCGCTCCAGGAACGGGGCCCGGATCCCTCGAGAGGAAAAACAGCCCCGACCTTGGCCCCCCCCGTCCCCTACTTGGCGCGGGTGCCCCCTCCCTCGCTGTGGGGTGGGGGCGCGGCGGCTGCGGGACCCCCGTGGGCATCCCGAGCACCCCGCAGCGCCCTGACCCCCTGCACCAAGACCGCCGTGCCTCAGTTTCCCCGCCCTGCCCGCTGCAGCCCCCCCCCAAAGTCCCCCTATTTGTGTCCCCCCCACCCCCCGGCCCTATAGCTGGTCCTTATCTCGCTGCAGCCGGCGCGGCGCGGCACGGGGGGGCCTTATCAGTTGGATGCCGGCGGCTCCGGCTGTGCCAGGCCAGCACGGCCCCATAGGACAAGCCCCGGCCCCATAGGACGAGCCCTGGCCCCATCCCCGGACCCCGTCCCATAGCCCTGTCCCCGTCCCTGAGCCCCATCCCTGACCCCAAACCCCGTCCCCGAGCCCTGTCCCTGACCCCAAGCCCTGTTCCCAAGCCGTGTCCCAATCCCCAAACCCCATCCCATAGCCCCGTCCCCATCCCTGAGCCCCGTCCCCAAACCCCAGCCCCGTCCCTGAGCCCTGTCCCTGTCCCCGAGCCCTGTCCCCATTCCCGTCCCCAACCCCCATCCCCATCACAGAGCCATTTCCCTGTCCCCAAGTCCTGTCCCCAAGCCCCATCCCCGACCCCAAACCCTGTCCCTATCCCCAAGCCCTGTCCCCATCCCCAACCCCAAGCCCTGTCCCTATCCCCAAGCCCCATCCCCGTCCCCGTGCCCCGTCCCCATCCCTTACCCCAAGTCCCTGTCACCGGTGGCGCAGCGAGGGGCTCAGCCCCCTTTTTTTCACCAGCCCTGTTTCACCATTTCCCCTTTCCCCAAATTATTATTATTTTTTTTATTACCCACGAACAAAAATCACACACACAAAAAAAACACCCTCCCCCGGGACAAACGGGGCCCGGATTTGCCATTTCTGGACCCAAACCAGCCCCTATTGGGGCCTGCCCAGGCATTTGGGGTCGGGGAGCCCCCGGCACCGCTCGGGGTTTATCTCCCAGCCCCAGCCCCGCGGCGCTTATCTTATGGGGTCCATCTGGGGCCGGGGGACGTCAGGGCACCCCCTGTCCCCAGGACGTCACGGCCCCATCCCATAACCGCAGCTCCGTCCCCCCCCTCCTCACTATGGGGCTGTTTTTGGGGTGCTGGGACCCCCATGGCACAGCCTCCCCCCCGCACCCATGGGTGCCAGGCTCAGGGTGCCCTCAGCTTCGCCCCCACCCGTGCCTCAGTTTCCCTTTGTGGGTTGATGCCCCATTAGGGAGGGGATTTTTTTTTTTTTTTTGGGGGGGGGGACCCCAAACCGCTGTCCCCGTGCCCGGCTGGCACCGCCGCGGGGCCGGGCTGCCCTCCAAGCAGGTGAAGGGGGAACCCGGCTCCGGCCCAAGTAGGGACAGGAAAATCTTTATGGGGTGGGGGCCGCAGCCAGCTGGGGGTCCTGGGGGGCTGCCCTGCGAGCTGAGACCCCCCCCCCAAAATAACCCCACAGCGCTGCGCACCCACCGGGGGAGGCACCCCCAGACCCCCTTTTTTGGGATCTGCCCCAGCCCCTGGCGTGGATCTGCCCCACTCAGGAGCAACAGGAAAAGCCGAGACCCTACAATAAACAAAGGTGGGGGTGGTTTTTTTGGGTTGTTTTCTTTATTTTTTATCTTTTTGGTGTCGTCCCACTGCGCCGTGCGGGGAAGGGCGCGGGGCACGCTGCCAGGCGGGGCCGGTGGCCACCTCACCGGGGCCACTGCCAGCCCCCTTTGGGTGCCAGCCGAGCCCCGGAGCTGCAGCCTCAGCACATCTGTGCCCCCACGCCCCGCTTTATGGCCCCGATAAAAACCAATTCGGGCCATAAAAGAGGGGAGGGGAGGAAAAAAAAAAAAAAAAAAAAAAAAAAAGAAAGAAAGAAAAACAGAAAAACAACACTTTGGCTGGGGGGGGGGGCCGTGCGCCGCAGCGAGTGGCACCGTGCCCCGGCGCACCTGGGGGGCTATGGGGTCGGGTCTCAGCCCCACATCACCCCCAGCCCCACATTGGCCCCATTTCCAGGGGGAGGTTGGGGGGGGGATTTATTTGCCCCCCCCTCCCTGCCCCGCTGTCCCTCCCCAGGCAGGGATTTTTCCAGCGAGCTGTTTACCGCCGTGCGCCGCCGAGCTGGGGGCGAGCCACCGCTGCGCCCTACAAGGACTCGACACCGAGCCCCCTGCAACGGGACACTGCTGCCGGCACGGGGAGCGGCTCAACCGTGGCTAAATTGGGCTAAATTTAGCTATTTTTGGAAAAAAAAGGGCTCGAAGCCCCTCTGCGCGCTGCCAAGGGGGACCCCGCGCACAAGGCAGGGGGTTGGGGGTCTCTCGTCCCCTGGTGCCACCCCGAGGGCTGGAGTGCTGTCCCTCTGTCTGTCCGTCCCCGTGTCCGTCCCGCACGCTGCCACCCACCCTATGTCCCCCCCCCCCCCCCCCCCATCCCGGGGGCTGCTGTGGGATTTGGGGCTCTGTGCCCCCCCCCCGGGACGAGCAGAAGGAACCGACGGGGGTCCCAAGGGGTCCCAAGAGGCGCTCCCCGGCGCGCACCGCGGGGAGCAGGGAACGGGGCTGGGGCCGTGCCGAGGCCCCAAGGGGACAAAATAAATGTGGGGGGGCCCAGAGCAGAGCCCCCCCCATGCACACCCCCCTCCCGGTGCCGCTCGGCAGCCCCGCAGCTGGCTGCTCGCCCCGGCTGCTGGCACGGGGCCCGCGTTGGCTCCGGCCCCGCTGCGCGGTGGCTCCAACTGGGCCAAAGGTCCCAGGCGGCTCAGCCCCCACCACGGCCAAGCTGCAGCCCCGGGGGGGGGACGGCGACGACCCCAAAACCCTCAGCGGGGTGCAGAGGGGCTGCTCTGGGCACCGGGATTTGAGGTCCCCAACGATTTTGGGGCGCCTCGTCCTGCCTTCGCTGCTCCATGTGCCCGGGGTGCGCCCCTCGGCACCCCCCCAGCACCTTGGGGTCGGGGCTCAGCTCCTCGCCTCCGCATTTTTTTTTACCATTTATTATTTTTTTTAACCATTTTTTTTTTTTACCATTTATCATTTTTTTAACCATTTATTATTTTTTTTTACCATTTATTATTATTTTTTTACCATTTATTATTATTTTTTTTTTACCATTTATTATTTTTTTTTTACCATTTATTATTCTTTTTTAACCATTTATTATTATTTTTTTTACGATTTATCATTTTTTTAACCATTTATTATTATTTTTTTCACCATATATTATTTTCCCCCCCCTCCCAAAGAACAAATAACCGAGTCACTTGATCTGGGCCGCAGGTTTCCAGGTCACTTGTTTACGGCCGGGTTTGGGGGGGGCTCTGCCAGCTCCGATTTTTTTTTATTTTTTTTTTTTTTTCCTTTTTCACTTTCTAGTCCTCGATGTGCTCCTCTGGAAACTATTTGTTCGGCAGCTGCCTTGGCTCGGCGGCGCTGCCGGAAGGCGCTCGCCGTCCCCACCGACTATTTTGGCTGCGCTGCGGTCGCTGCCTTCCCCTTGTCGCCTCCTGCAGCAAACTGGGTCAAAGGCTACGGCGAAAGGGGGGGGCTCATCCTAGGGCCGGGGGGCGAAAATCCTTGGGTGAACGGGCAGGGTCGCGATGCCAACGCGAGATTTTTGGGGTTCTGCCCCCCCCCAAAAAAAAAATCCGGGTTCGCCCTGGGCGCAATCTGGGAAAGGAGCCGCGGGGTGAGCAGGAGGCTGGATTTATTTTGGCCCCCCCACGAGCCCTCCAAACCCTGCCGGGGGATTGGGTTCGCAGCAGGCAGCCCGCCCGAGCGCTGACATTCGCCCGCCGACCTTTCCGAGGTTGTTTTTTTTTTTTTTGGGGGGGGGGCACCGCCAAGACCTGCTGAACTTCTCCGCTTTTCCGTTTAATTTTAGCTCCGCTCCCGGCGAGCTCGCCAAGGTCACTCCTGGCCCGGGCCCCCCCCCCGTGATCCGGGTTGGGAAGGTGGCGGTGCTGGAGCTCCCCCCCCCCCCCAATTAACGAAGCCAATTTGGGGAAAGGGCGAGCGCGGTGGGCTGCGGCGGGCGGCACGTGGGGAGCGCGGCCCCAGCGCTGCCGGCAGCGAGAGCAGGAGCAGGAGCAGGCCCCGGGTGCTGCGGTTCCCCGTGCCCAGTCCTGCCCCCCCATCCCAAATCCTGCACCCCCCCGTCCCCAATTCTGTACATCCCGTCCCCAATTCTGCACCCCCTGACCCCAATCCTGCACCCCCTTCCCCATTTCTGCGCATCCTGTCCCCAATCCTGCACTCCCATTTCCCAAATCCTGCACCCCCTGTTCCCAATCCTTCACCCCCGTCCCAAATCCTGCACCCCCATCCCCAATCCTGCACCCCCGTCCCCAATCCTGCACCCCCATTTCCCAAATCCTGCACCCCCTGTTCCCAATCCTTCACCCCCGTCCCAAATCCTGCACCCCCATCCCCAATTCTGCCCCCCCGTCCCCATTTCTGCACATCCCATCCCCAATTCTGCACCCCCATTTCCCCAATCCTGCACCCCCTGTCCCCTGTCCCCAATTCTGCACCCCCATCCCCAATCCTGCACCCCCCTGTCCCCAAACCTGCACCCCCCTGTCCCCAGCCCATTTCATCCCAGCCCTAATCCCGCACCCCCTTGACCCTAATCCCGCACCCCCATCCCCAATCCTGCGCCCCCCCCACCCCACCTCCGACTTCAGCCGCTGCCCCCCACAACCCCGACCCTCGCTCCGAAGACCCCAAATTACGGGGCGACCCGGAACGGGGGGCCCCCAAACCACCTCCCTCCATCCCTATAGGGCCCGAATCCTTCGCCTGGGCCCCCCCCAGGGGAAAAAAAACCAAAAATGGGAGCCGGAGGAGCCGTGGAGCAGCAGCGAAGGGGTAAAAATAGCGGCGAGCAGCGGCGCACGAGGAGCCCACGCGCCGGCTGCGTGCACCGGGGAGGAAGAGGCCCCCCCCTCCTCCTCCTCCTCCTCTTCCTCCTCCTCTTCTTCCTCCTCCTCTGGGGAAACTGAGGCACGGAGCGAGGCCACAGCAGCGGTTTTGGGGTCCTGGGGGGGCTGAGGTTCCCCCATTAAATTATAGGGGGGGGGGGTTTGGTGAGGGTCCCCCAGCTCCGTGCCCAAAGTCCCCGGCGTGGGAGCGGGGCACGGGTGGGGTTGTTCCCAGCCCTAAATTCCCCCCCCCCCACTTTGACTCACCCCATTACTCAGCCCCGGGGCTGTTCTTTCCTTGGGGTGGGGCCGGATCCTTCCCCTCGTGCCCCAAAAGGGGGGGTCCTGGTGTCCGTGAGCCCCCCCCCCAAAGACAGGGCGCAGACCCCCGAAGCTGGGCAGGGGAATGGCCACCGCCTGGGGACCCCCCCCCACGCTGGTGGCTTTCAGATTTTTTTTTGGGGGGGGGGGACACACACACATATGGGGCATCTCTCGGTTTTGGGGACACCCCAAAAGAGGGCCGGGGGGGGGGCCAAACCACACAAAAATTGCAGCTTGACCGTTTCCAGCTGTTTTGGCACCGATTCCCACCCTGCCCCTTCAACCCAGTGCCCCCCGGGGGGGGGGGGGAAACGGGCCACGAACAGGCTCTGCCCCCCCCCGAAATCCCCCCCGGGGACCCCCCCAAAGCCCCCCAGCCCCATGGCAGGGGGTCCAACACATTTTTAGTGCCTGGGAGCTGAAAACCAAAACCACAAACAGGAACCTCCTGGGGCAGGGGGGGGGCACGGGGGGGTTACGGCACTTCCCCATCACATGAGGTCCCCGTGAGTGCCCCCCCCTCCCCCCCAGCCACTACCGGGGTACAAATTTTTTTGGGGGGGTACAAATCACCCCCACACCCCCCCCAAAGCTATGGGGTGGTGGCAGATAAATGGGGGGGCTGTGGGAATGGGCCCCCCCCCAAAAATAAATCCCACTCCGCAGCCTCCTGCTCCCGCACCCTACATTGGGGGGGGGGGGTCTGGGGGTGCCATTTGTGCCCCCCCCCCCAAAAAAAAAAACAAACAAAAAAACAGGTGTGCAGGGCCCCCACCCTGCTCCCAGCACCCAAGGGCGCTCCCAGCACCCAAGGGTGCCCGGCCTCGGCTACGGGGCACCCATAGGGGGTTAAAATGAGGGGGGGTTAACGGGGGGGGGGGAAAAACGTGGCTCGGCCCATCACGCCACCCCACAACAGCAGGTGAAGGCGCCAGCAACCCTACAATAACAACAGGCTGCTCACGAGACCCTACAATAACAACCACCCTGCCCCGGGGAGGGCAAACAACCCTACAATAAATAACCACCCCACAACAAACACCCGGCCCTGTTTGCCCAGCAGCTCCGCGCCGCCATGAGGTTGGTGGGGGGGGGGGGGGAAACCCGGGGGGGGGGAGGGCAATACGGATTTGGGGTCTTTGTAGGGTTTTTTGGGGGGACCCTAAATTGTGAGGGGACCCCAGGGGGCTTGTGAGCCCCCCCCTTGCTGCAAGGGTCCAGCCCTGGAAGGGGACAAAGAGCTGAGCCCCCCCCCCCCTGCACCATGCAGGGATGGGGTCAGCTCGGGGACCCCCCCCCTTTATTATTATTATTTTTTTTTAATCCCCCCCAATCCCAAAAAGTTGGAGGCCGCAGGACTTAAAAAGAAAAAAAAAAACGATTTTAATCCACCTGAATCGGTAAAAAAGCTCCAAACGTTAAAAAGCTGTTAAAAATGGGGGGGGGGACACACACACACACGACGTTTTCCCCCAAAATGGCATGGGGGGGGGGGGCACGGTCGCCCCTCCACCCTAAATCCAAACGCAGCCCATTAAAAACCGCCCCCACGCCCCCCTCCCGCAGGGGTTGGGGCCCCCCAGGACCCCCAAACTGGGGGGGGGGGGCAGTGGGGTCACCCCCCCCCCCCCAAAAAAAAAATCCCATCCCTGGTGGGGGGGGGGGGCACCCGGCTCTGCAGCACCCATCCCTGGAGCACAAGTGCCACCTGCCGGCCACCCTGACTGGGAGCACTGGGAGCACCAGGATGGGGGCAGACTGGGGATACTGGGACCCCCCCCCCAAGTTGGGGGGGGTCTGGGGGGGGTCGTGGGGTCCCCCAAAACCCCCGGGGGGGGGGGTCAGTAAACGGCCTCGTCCATGTTGTCGTCGCTGTCGCCGCCGAAGTCCTCGCCGTTGTCGAAGTAGGACATGATGTAGTCGGTCTCCTGGGGGGGCAGGGAGAAGCCTTGAGACCCCCCCCCCAAAAAAAATAAAAACACCCCCAAAATTCTCGCCCCCCCCCCTCACCTCCTCGTGCTCCTCCTCGTCGTACTCCTCCTCCTCCTCCTCCTTGCCTTCCTCCTCCTCCTCCTTCTCCTCTTCCTCCTCCGAGGTCACCTCCTCCTCCTTCTTCTCCAGGCTCTGGGGGGGGGGCGCGTTCAGCCGTGAACCCCCCCAAAATGCCCCAAAAATGCCCCAAAATGCCCCCCCCAGCACTAAATTTGGGGGGGGGGGGGGGGGGGGGCACGTCGGAGCCTTCGGCCTCGTTACCTCCAGCTTCTTGATGGCCTCCTCCTTGTCGAGCGCCGCCCGCTGCTTGGCCTTGGGTGCGAGGACGGTGGTCCCTGGAGGGGGGGGGACACGGGGGGGGGGCAAGGGGAGCGTCACCCACCCCGGGGGGGGGTCACACACACAAATATGGGGGGGGGGACACGGGGTACTCACGGCCCTTCCGCAGCCTCCGCACCCGAATCTTCAGCTCCCGCGGCAGCCGCCTCCAGTCTGGGGGGGGGGGGACGGGTAAAAAGGGGCTGGATCAGCCCCCCCCAAACCCCCCCGATCCTAAAAAAGCCCCCCCCCACCCCAAAAATAACCCCACATACCTGGGTTCCAATCGATGGCGCCGTCAATGGGGTTGGAGACCTGGTACTTGTCCGAGTAGCGCTCGATGTCTGCGGGGTGAGGGGGGGTCTCAGCGGGGTTTTTGGGGTCGGGGGGGTCCCTAAATCCTCCCCCCACCCCCCCCCCCCCAACCCGGTACCTCTGCGGGGCGCCCCGGGTTTGATGAAGTAGGGCAGGTTCCTCATGGCGCCGCGCAGCTCCTGCTTGAGGGCCAGCATGTACTCCAGCTCCTCGCCCCCCGGCAGCGGCACCGGGCGGTACTCCACGGGCTGGGGGGGGCACGGGGGGGGGGGGACCCCGGCTGTCACCCTGATTGTCACCCCAACTGTCACCCCAACTGGCACCCCAACTGGCACCCCAAACGTCACCCCAATTGTCATCCTGCCTGGCACCCCAATTGTCACCCCAAATGTCACCCCGACTGGCACCCTGATTGTCACCCCAATTGTCACCCAGACTGGCACCCCAAACGTCACCCAATTGTCATCCTGCCTGGCACCCTAATTGTCACCCCAATTGTCACCCTAAATGTCACCCCAACTGGCACCCCAATTGTCACCCCAACTGTCACCCCAACTCTCTTCCCAACTGGCAACCCAATTGTCACCCCAAATGTCACTCCAAATGTCACCTCAAATGTCACCTGGACTGGCACCCCAAACATCATCCTAATTGTCACCCCAATTGTCACCCCAACTGGCACCCCGACTCTCACCCCAATTGTCACCCCAACTGGCACCCCGACTCTCACCCCAATTGTCACCCCGCCTGGCACCCCAATTGTCACCCTGCCTGGCACCCTGATTGTCACCCCAACTCTCACCCCAATTGTCATCCTGTCACCCCAATTGTCACCCCACCTGGCACCCGCCTGGCACCCCAAATGTCACCCTGCCATCCCAACTGTCACCCCCAGTTGTCACCCCCACTGCCGTCCTGTCACCCCACTTGTCACCCTGACTGTCCCCCCAACTCCCATCCTGTCCCCCCAGTTGTCACCCCGACTGCCATCCTGTCACCAAGTGTCACCCCAACTGCCACCCTGATTGTCACCCTGTGCCCCCAGTTGTCACCCTGTCACCCTAACTGCCACCCCAAGCGTCACCCTGTGCCCCCAGTTGTCACCCCAAGTGTCACCCCAACTGTCACCCTGTCCCCCCAGCTGTCACCCCGTCACCCCAACTCCCATCTTGCCCCCCCAGTTGTCACCCCAAGCGTCACCCCAACTGTCACCCTGGTCCCCCCAGCTGTCACCCGAACTGCCCCCCCAATTGCCCCCCCAACTCCCATCCCCCCCCCTTGTCACCCCGCCTGTCCCCCCGACTCCCACCCTCTCCCCCCAAGTTGTCCCCCGGGGGGGCTGCACGCCCCGCTCTCGGGTTGTGTCCCCCCTCCCTCCCCCCCCAGCCCCCCCAAAACTCACCGGGAAGAGGGGGGAGGGCTGTAGGGTGGGGGGGGGCAGCGCGTCCCCCTTACCGATGCCCACGGCCTCCACGTTGAAGGTCAGCTGCCCGCGACCCCGACCCCGGCCTCGACCCGCCATGGGGGGGTTGGGGGGGGGCACGGAGCCCGGGGGGGGCTGCGGGGGGGGCACAGAGCAGGGGAGGGGGCGGCCGGGGCAGGGGGGGGCAATGGGGGTCAAGGGGGAAGCCTAAGGGAGAAGGGGGACCCCTAAAAAGGGATTGGGGGGGGGGGGCAGCCCTAAAATGGGATATGGGGGGGGGGCCAGCCCTAGAAAGGGATATGGGGGGGGGCAGCCCTAAAATGGGATATGGGGGGGCAGCCCTAAAGGAACACGGGGGGGGGAAGGGGATGGGGCACCCCTAAAAGGGGCATGGGGGGGCAATGGGATGGGGCACCCCTAAAAAGGGATTGGGGGGGGCAGCCCTAAAGGAACACGGGGGGGGGGGAATGGGATGGGACACCTGGAAAAGGGATATGGGGGGGGCAATGGGATGGGGTGCCCCTAAAGGGATATGGGGGGGCAGCCCTAAAAAGGAAACCCCTAAAAAAGGACGGGGGGGCACCCATAAAGGGATAAGGGGGGGCCCTAAAGGAATACGGGGGGGGAACGGGACGGGGCAGCCCTAAGGGGATACGGGGGGGGGCCCTAAAGGACACGGGGGGGCCCTAAACAGGCACATGGGGGGGGGGGGGAACGGGATGGGGCCCCCCTAAGGGACACAGCAGGGCTGGGGGGGGGGCGGGGCCCCCCTCATGGCCCCGGGGCCGCTCCCCCCGAGGCTCGGCCGCCCCCGGCCCCCCCCGGGCCCCCCCCGAGCCCCCCCCCGGTGCCGGTCCCGGTGCCCCCCCCCCGCTCCCATGCTCGGCCCCGTACCTGCACTGCGCATGCGCCGCGGCGCTACGCGCGGCCGGGAGGGGGGTGAGTACGGAAGGGCGAGGGCCGCGCTGATTGGTGGGAGGAGGGGCCAATCGGAAAGCGGAGAGGGAAAAGGGGGCGGGGAAAGGGGCGGGGCGAGGGGAGATGAATGGGGCAGGGAGGGGATGAATGGGGAGGGGAGAGGGGGGGTGGGGGGGATGGGGGGATTGGGATTGGGATTGGGATTGGGGGGATTGGGGAGCGATGGGGGGGATTGGGGGAGACTGGGGAGATGGGGTGAAGGATTGGGATTGGGATTGGGATTGGGATTGGGATTGGGATTGGGATTGGGATTGGGATTGGGATGGGATAGGATAGGATGAATGGGGGGGTGGGATGGGGTGAATGGGGCGGGGATAAAATGAATGGGATTGGGATTGGGATTGGAATTGGGACTGGGATTGGGATTAGGATTGGGATTGGGATGGGATGAATGGGGGGGTGGGATGGGGTGAATGGGGCAGGGATGGGGTGAATGGGGATGGGGATGGGATGGGATGGGATGGGATGGGATGGGATGGGATGGGATGGGATGGGATGAGGTGAATGGGGCAGGGATAGGGTGAATGGGATGGGGATGGAATGGGACAGGATGGAATGAAGACTGGGACGGGATGGGATGGGATGGGATAGGAACGGGATGGGATAGGGCTGAAGGACACCTCAGTAGTGGCCGGCTGTAGGGCCAGAGACCAGGCTGAAGACATTGATGGGAAGAGGAGCGGGCACAAAGGGGGGGGCTCCTGCCCCCTGCCCCAACACCGCAGCCCCATGGTGCCCACCCAGCTGCCCCACAGCCCCGGGGCGCCTCAACCCCACAGCACCGCTGCACCCAGCCCCGCTCACCCACCCCCCCCCCATACCCATCACCCCACACCCAAAACCCTACAACCCCCCAGCCCCCAACCCCCCACCCGCTGCCCCCCACCTCCCCACCACCCCCCAACCTCCCCCCCCCCAGCCCCCAGCCCCCCAGCCCCACACCCCCCAGCCCTTCCGCGCTCTCCTCCTTAACCCCGCTGCCCCCCAGCCCCAAATCCCACTGCCTCGTGCCCCCCCGGCCCCAAAACTTCGCCCCCCATCGCCCCTTTCCCGTCGCACCCCCGCGGGTTCGGCGCTGGCTCCGCCGCCGCCGGGTGATTCATCCCCAACCAACCCTCCCCGCGCCAGGAGCTGCCAAAAATAGGGATGCGGGGAGAGCTGATGGGGTGTGTGTGTGTGTGGGGGGGATTTATGGCCGGGGGGGGTGTGCGTGGGGGGGGGATAAACCCTCCAAATAACCTCCCCTGCCTCCTTCCCCCTCGCTAAAGCCGCGGCCGGCCGGGATGGCGGCCACCGGGAGACGGCTCCGGCGCCTCCATCGCCCCCACCCCGGGGACCCCCCCACGGCGCTGGGGGGGGCCACGCTCCGGTTCCCACGGTAACAGAGAAAGGCAGGGTTGGAGGGATGGGGAGGGGGCTTTTTTTTTTTTTTTTTTTTTTGGGGGGGTGGGTGGGAAGGGGTCTCCCCCCCCCTCCAAAAAAAAAAAAAGGGCCGGGATTGTGCAGCCCCTAAGCACCAGGCCTGGGTTCGGCGTCTTGCTGGGGGGGGGCCGCAGCAGCCAGGCTTGAAAATGGGGATGGGGGGGGGAAATAAAGAGGGGGGGGGGGTGGTTTTTGGGTTTTTTCCCCGTTTTCCTGGCTGGCCGGAGAGCTGAGGATGAGCTGCAGTAACCATGGGAACCGGGCAGGCAAGGGGATGCGGGGGGGGGGGGCACGGGCAGGGGATTTGGGGGGTACGGGGAGGGGATGGGGGGGATTAAGGGGATGGGGAGGGGATGGGGGAGATTAAGGGGATGGGGAGGGGATTGGGGGGGGATTAAGGGGATGGGGAGGGGATTGGGGGTGGGATTGGGGGTACGGGGAGGGGATGGGGGGGGTTGGACAGGGCTGGAGGGGGGCACGGGGGGATACGGAGCACAAGGAGGGGGTGCAGGAAGGGGGACGGGGGATTTGGGGGCTATGGGGCTGCAGGTGGGGGCCTGGGGGGGGGGTAGATGGGAAGGGAAGGAGGGGGGAGGAAAGGGGCCCTGGGGATTTGGGGCCGGGGGCACCACGCGGGGGGGGGTGGGCACAGCCCCAAGGCGACGGCACCGGGGGCAGCGCGGTGACACCGGGGTCACCTCCCCGGGAACCGTCCCCTCTGCAGACCCCACAAGTGCCCCCCCCCCGAGCCTGAGCAGCCCCATGGCCCCGGGGGGTGGGGGGGAGCACGGGAGGGGGGCATCTCCCGCGGCAGCTGGGGAAACTGAGGCAGGGAGCGGGCTCAACACGCGCCCCCTCCTGCCCCCCCCCAGGGCCACTCCACGTCCCGGCACCGCGTCCCCCTGACGCCCTGCGAACGCCTCACCCCGCGTCCCCCCACCCCGAGCGAGCCATGCTCCAGGAGCACCCCGACCCCGCCGCGTCCCCCCTGCCATCCCCGCTGCCCTAGGAGGGCGATGTCGCTCCGGGCACCTCGGCACCGCCGCGCTCCGTCCCGGTGGCCCTGAGCGTGCCATGCCCAGCCCCGTGCGTCGCCCACCGGGGCCCGCGGCGCCTCCCGGTTTGGCCATGCTGCCCGCGGACGGCTCGGCGCTGCTGCGAGCCGTGGCCCAGGGCAAATTTCGCCTCACCCGGCTGCTGCTGGAAGGGGGAGCCTACATCAACGAGGGCAACGCCGCCGGGCAGACGCCGCTGATGGCCGCGTGCCGGGCGCGTTACGCCGACCCGCTGGAGCAGCCCCGCATGGTTCGGTACCTCCTGGAGAACGGCGCCGACCCCAACATCCCCGACAAGACGGGCAAGACGGCGTTGATGCACGCCTGCGCCGAGCGCGCCGGGGCCGCCGTGGCCGCCGTGCTGCTGGCCCACGGCGCCGACCCCAGCGCCCGCGATTACGCCGGCGCCTCCGCTCTGGTTTACGCCATCAACCGGGGCGACCGGGAGACGCTGCAGGCGCTGCTGGACGCCTGCAAGGCGCAGGGCAAGGAGGTGATCATCATCACCACCGACACGTCGCCCTCGGGCACCAAGACCACGCGGCAGTACCTCAACTCGCCCCCCTCGCCGGGGCTGGAGGAGAAGCGCTCGCCGGCGCTCTGCATGTCGCCCTCCGACATCGAGGTGCGCACGGCGGCCTCGCCGGCGGGCAGCGAGAAGGAGGAGGAGCGGGACGTCTTCCGCTTCCCACCGCCACCACCGCCGGCTGCCGTCGCCACCGCCGCCGTGCCGGAGCCCCCCCGTGCCCGGGTTCGGCCGCTCAAACGCCTCAACTCGGAGCCCTGGGGGTTGGTGGCCCCGGGGGTCGAGGCGTCGCGGGTTCCCCCGGAGCGTTTGGCCCCGGGGCTGGAGGGGCTGAGCCTCGGCACGCGGCCCCGGCGTCACAGCGTCGAGGGCAGGGAGGCGGCGGGGTTGGCGGGGGCGGCTTGGGCCGAGCGGGTGCCCCCGGCTTGCCCCCAGCCCCTGGCCCGGCGCAACACGGCCCCCGAGGCGGCGCGGGTCAAAGCGGGGCGCCGCGAGCCCCCCGACCCCGAGGCTTGCCCCTGGCCCCCTTCGCCACCCCCATCGCCGGGGCGCGGGCGGCGATGCGCGGCCTCGGCCATGCCGCTGCCGACCCCCGAATCCCCCCCCGGTGCCCGGCGCCGTGCCCCCGGTTTGCTGGAGCGCCGCGGCTCCGGCACCCTCCTGCTGGAGCCCCTGGCTTCGGGGCGCGCCGGTTTCTTGCCCCCGCTTCACGCCGGCCCGCACCCCCCCGGCCCCCGCGGGCTCCCAGTTCCCGGCTCGCCCAAGGGGCGCCGCAAGCTGCTGCGCCGCCACTCCATGCAGACGGAGGAGATGCGGCTCCTGGCCAACTTCCAGAGCGCCCTCAGCCTGGAGCCGGGCACCTAAGGGTGCCCACGGCCTCCCCGGAGCGATGCCCGCAGCGTCCCCTTCCCCTGCCCACGTGCGCCGGCCCAGAGGGGGGTCCCGGTCCCGGTCCCGGCTGCCGTGGGGACACCCCGTGAAGGGACCCTGCTCGTGGGTGCCGTCCTCTCGCCGTGGTGGCCGTGAGCCTGCCGGGGCAGCGGGGGCTGTGGGAACGGAGACCCTGACGGCACAGGCACCCGCGGGGGGGCTCCCCGGGCTGGCTGCTGGCAACGTTCACCCTGAAGCCTACTGATGGCTGCGGGGGGGGGACCCGAAAAAAAACTCTTCCCTCGCTGCCGCTGGCAGAACCTTTGCACGTCCGGCAGGAGCTGGCACCCCCCCGGCTCCCTCGCATCTTCATCTTCATCTTCATCTTCATCCCGCTCCTTCCTCCCCCCCCCTCCCCAGCACCGCTTCTCCCCGTGGATCTCGGCGGCAGCAGCCGACAACCGGACCCCACCTCCTGCTTCTCCCCCCCCCCCTTTTTAGGTCCAGCGTTTTTTTGGGGGGGGGTCCCCGCTGGCCACACGCTGCTCGGGGCCGGGCGCACTGAGCAATAATGGCCACGGGATGCCCCTGCCCCAGGACAGCCCCTTCTCCTTGGGGGGGGGGTCTCCCCCCTGGTTTTTGGCCACAGGGACGCCCCCTGCGTGCTGGGGGGGGTCTCGGGGGGAGCGGGGACGGGGATGGGGCCACGCTGTCAGCACCCCCATGAATAAAGGCCTGGCACGGCTCAGCCCGGGTGTGTGTTTTTTGGGGTCGGGGGGGGGATGGGGTTGGTTGGGGGTCGCCCTGAGCCCCCCAGGGGGCACCCAGCCCCTGCCCAGAGGTGTCCTCCCGAGGGGGCTGCGGGGTGGGGTGGGGGGGCAGCAGAAGGGGTGCCAGCACCCCTGGGTGTCAGCACCTCTGGGTGTCAGTAGAGCTGGGCACGGGGGTGCGTGGGGGCTGCTCATCTGGGTGCCAGCACCCTTGGGTGCCAGCACATTTGGGGGCCACATCTGGGTGTCTGCACATCTGGGCACACCGGGGTGCACGGGGGCTGCACCTTTGGGTGCCAGCACCCCTGGGTGTCACCACCTCTGGGTGTCACCACCCCTGGGTGCCACCGCCTCTGGGTGCCAGCACCCCTGGGTGCCGTGGTGCACAGGGACCACTCACCCGGGTACCCACACCCCAAGGTGCCCAATTCCTGCACCCCTGGGTGCCCGCACCCCTGGGCAGGGACTGCGTAAGGACCCACAGGGGGACGTTTGGGGTGGGGTGGGGGGGTTCCCTGCCCCTACAAACACAGCGTGGCTGCAGCAGAGGGGCCGCTGCCCCCCCCCCAAAGACCCCCCCGGGGCTGCGGCAGCCCCACGGGTGGGCTCGGCTCAGCTCCAGCCGCGACGGTGCCAGGGGGAAGCAGGGCGCAGCCGGGACCCCCGGCGGGGACCCCAACCCCAGGGGGGGCTTTGGGGTGGGGGTGCAGCCCCCCCCCCGCCCCCCCAGGGCTGTGTGGGGGGGTGTGGGGAGCCCGCGGCCTCCTGGCGAGGCTGAGGCTGGGGCTGAGGCTGAGGCCGTGCCCGCAGCGGGAGGCTGGGCTGAGCCGGGCGCTGGCGGCACCGGCTGCGGCAGCACTGCAGAGCGGTACCGCAGCGGGGCTGGGCTGGGGACACTGCCGGGGGACACTGCTGGGGCTGGGGACAGCACCACGGGGAGCTGCTGGGGCTATTGGGATGCTGCTGGGGCTACTGGGACGCTGCTGGAGCTATTGGGACACTGCTGGGGCTGGGGGGACACTGCTGGGGTGATGGGGACAACACCACGGGGTGCTGCTGGAGCTATTGGGACACTACTGGGGCTCTGGGGACACTGCTGGGGTTGGGGACAGCACCACGGGGCACTCCTGGAGCTATTGGGATGCTGCTGGGGCTACTGGGACGCTGCTGGGGTGATGGGGACAGCACCATGGGGAGCTGCTGGGGTTACTGGGACACTGCTGGAGCTCTGGGAGCACTGCTGGGGCTGGGGGGACACCGCCACAGGGAACTGCTGGGACTACTGGGACACTGCTGGGGCTACTGGGACACTGCTGGGACTCTGGGGACACTGCTGGGGCTGGGGGGGCACCACCACGGGGAACTGCTGGGGCTCTGGGGACAACACCACGGGGCACTACTGGAGCTATTGGGACACTGCTGGGGCTGGGGACATCACCATGGGGCACGGATGGAGCTCTGGGGACACTGCTGGGGGGCTCTGGGGACACAGTCATGGGGCACTGCTGGGGGTATTGGGACACTGCTGGGACTCTGGAGGCACTGCTGAGGCTGGGGGGACACTGCTGGGGCTGAGGACATCACCACGGGGCACTGCTGGGGCTACTGGGACACTGCTGGGACTCTGGGGACACTGCTGGGGCTGAGGAGAGCACCATGGGGCATTACTGGAGCTACTGGGATGCTGCTGGGGCTACTGGGACACTGCTGAGGCTGGGGGGACACTGCTGGGGTTATGGGGACAACACCATGGGGCACTACTGGAGCTACTGGGATGCTGCTGGGGCTACTGGGGACACTGCTGGAACTCTGGGGACACTGCTGGGGCTGGGGGGACACCATCATGGGGCACTGCTGGGGGTACTGGGAGACTGCTGAGGCTGGGGGGACACTGCTGGGGCTGGGGACATCACCACGGGGCACTGCTGGGGCTCTGGGGACACTGCTGGGGCTGGGGGGGCACCGTCATGGGACACTGCTGGGGGCAGAGCTGGCAGTGGGGTGGGTGACAGCACCCTGGGGACACTGCTGGGGACCCAGGGACAGACGGACCCGAGGGGGAGCAGCACTGGGGGGGGTGCACCCTGGGGGTGTGGGACAGGGGTGGCAGCAGCCACAGCCCCCCCCCATGCTGCTGGGACCCCCTGCCCTGCCCCAGGGTGACCGGGGGGGGCTCCCCCACCCCCTGCAGGGCCCCCGTGGTGGCCGAGGAGGAGGAGGAAGGAGGATGAAGGACGCCCACAGAGCACCCCGGGGGTGCTGAGAGGAGGTGATGCCAGCGGGCTGGGTGCCCCCCCTGGCCCTGCTGCACCCGGAGGGCTCCTCGGGGTGAGCTGCAGCACCCTTGGGTGCCCCCAGAGCCCGCGGGTGCCCGGCTCCTTTATGCACCAGCACCCCCAGATCCCGGGTGGGCTCCATCATTTGGGGTCCCCCCGGGGGCTGAGCCCCGACGCAGCTCGAGGCAGGGAAACAGGAGCCCCCCGAGGAGCCCCCCCAGGAGCCCCGAGGATGCTCAGCACCCCCCCACCCCCCCACAGCACCACCCCCCCCCCATCCCGGGGGGCTCACCCCCAGCGCGGCCCCCACCTCCCATCCCCATCCCAGCCCCAGGCGGCAGCATGAACGGCACGGGGGGCAACCGGAGCTGCGGGGGGGGCGGCGGCGGAGGCGAGGAGCCCCCCCCTCTGCCCACCTTCTCCACCGCCGCCAAGGTGCGGGTGGCGCTCACCTGCCTCCTCTTCCTCTCCTCGGCTTGCTGCAACGGGGCCGTGCTCTGGGCGGCCGCCCGAGCCCCCCGCCGGCGCCCCCCGCCCCGGGTGCGTTTGCTGATGGCCAACCTGGCGGCGGCCGACCTGCTGGTGACGCTGGTGGTGATGCCGCTGGACGCCGCCTGGAACGCCACGGTGCAGTGGTACGGGGGCGAGGCGGCCTGCCGGGCCTTGATGTTCCTCAAGCTGGCCGCCATGTACGCCTCGGCCTTCGTCACCGTCGTCATCGCCCTGGACCGCCACGCCGCCATCGTCACCCCCTTGGCCGTGGGGGGAGCCGAGAGGAGGAACAAGGCGATGCTGGGCGCCGCCTGGGGGCTCAGCGCCCTGCTGGCTTTGCCCCAGGTGGGCGAGGGGGCACCGGGGGGGCGCGAGGATGAGGATGAGGAGGGTGAGGGGGAGGGAGGAAGGCCGCTGACGGCCCCGCGTCCCCCCCGATCCCACCCGCAGGCCTTCGTCTTCCACACGGTGAGCCGCTCGCGGCCGCGGCGCTTCGTGCAGTGCGCCACCGTGGGCAGCTTCGGGGCGCACTGGCAGGAGACGCTCTACAACATGTTCACCTTCGCCTGCCTCTTCCTGCTGCCGCTGCTCGTCATGGTGCTCTGCTACGGCCGCATCCTCGCCGCCATCTCGGGCAGGATGAAGGAGGCCGGCGGTGAGCGCGGGGGCTCCGCCACCACCTTTTTTTTCCTCTTTTTATTCCCTTTCTTTTCCTTTTTCCCCTCGTTATCACCCCGTCCTTTCTCCTCCTCCCGCGCCTCGTTCACTTTTCCATCACCTTTCCATCCTCAGCGTCCTCAAACCCTCCGTCCCTTCAGCTCCTCCCCACCTCCCCAGCTCATTACCCGTTAATTAACCCTAGAAACCGCCTCCTCCTTCCTTTTTGCCTCCTTTTTTTCCTCCCTGCAGCCTCCTCCCGGGACTTCCAGCTCCGGCGCTCCTCCGACAACATCCCGCGGAGGGCTCGGATGCGCACGCTGCGCATGTCCATCGCCATCGTGCTGACCTTCATCGTCTGCTGGACCCCCTACTACCTGCTGGGCCTCTGGTACTGGTTCTCCCCGGAGATGCTGACCCGCCAGAAGGTGCCGCCGGCCCTCAGCCACATCCTCTTCCTCTTCGGCCTCTTCAACACCTGCCTGGACCCGTTGGTCTACGGGCTCTTCACCGTGCATTTCCGCAGGGAGCTGCGGCGCGCCTGCCGCTGCGGCCGCCGCCGGCAGGAGCAGGACGGGGGGGAGGCGGCGCTCAACACCGGCTCCTTCCGCGCCTCCACCGCCGCCGGGAGGGCCGGGAGCAGCTTTGGGGGGGCCGGGAGCAGTTTGGGGGGCACCAGGAGCAGTTTTGGGGGGGCTGGGAGCAGTTTGGGGGGGGCCGAGAGGCACGAGCTGGGGGTGTTGGGTGGGAGGTGCGAGCTGTGCCGCCGGCGGACGGTGGAGAGCTTCATGTGAGGGGTGGCACCGGTGATAACCACAGGGTCTTTTCTCAGTGGGGGCTTTTTTCGGGTCTGGGGGGGCTCCACGGGCACTTTTTCCCCTCGTGGGGTGGGGTGGGGACGGCGCAGGCGCACCCCCCCGGTTGGGTTTTCCTTCCAGCCCCGCGGCAGCACTGAGTTGGCCCAGGGGTGTGAGGAGCGCCAAAAGAAAGAGTTCTGGGGCAGAAATTCCTTCCAGGACACTGCAGGAGCTCCTTGGGGGGGAAAAATAACAACACCCGACGTGTACACGGCTAAAAACGCGGGGAGGAGGCAACGGCAACGGAGCCAAGGCACACAGGGAGCGAAATAAAGCGAGTTTTTCCCCAAATGCTTGCACAAGAACCCAGCTTGCTCTGCCGGCGGTGACGCCGCGATGCCATCAGCTGATTTTGGGCAGAGGAAACTTCAGCGAGGAGGCGAGGAAAGGAAACGGCTCAGCCACGGCTTCCGAGGATGTTTAATTAAGAACAATTAACGAGAGAATCGTACGTAAAAGAGGAGTCGCTCCGAAGGCCGCGAGCGAACGGAGCCACCGGGGTCAGGAACCCCCTCAGGAGCTTTCAGGAAGGTTCGTCGGGGAATTAGAAAACTTCTCTCCCAAAGAAGAGCGGCCCGGACGCTCGGGCTTCCCAAAAGCCCGAAAATGAAACAACCGAGAATTGTTAATTAAAAAAAAAAAGACAAAAAAAAAAAAAACACACACAAAAAAAAAAAACCCTCGTGGAGTTTGGTAAGAAAATGAGCGCCGGGGGCTGCGGCCACCACAAAACGCGTGGAGGAAACCCCCCGGGGAGCTGCAGGTGCCCCCTCCTCGGGGCACCGGGGCGGCCCCGCGGGCAGGAATTTGCCGCGGCCGCTCCTCAAACGCCCGGTCCCAAAACCCCCCCGCCCCTCCCCCAGCCTCCCAGTTCCCTCCCAGTAAGATGCTGGGCGGCGACTGGGATCCATCACCGGCGCCTCCTGTCCGGGCTCCTGCTCCGTCGGCGGCCGCCCCTGGAAGAGAGGCGAAGGCTCAGGGCCCCTCTTGGCCCTGGGGGGGATTTATTTTGCCCCCCCCATGGGAAGAGTCTGCCCCCGGGGACCCAATTCCCTCCCCCCAAGGTTTTGGGGGTCTTCGCCCACCTCCTGGGGCTCCCCCCCAGCAGCACAACGGAGCCCAAAGAAATTTCAACGAGGTCAGGAGGAATTTTGGGGAAAAAAAACTGGTTTTGGTCCCGCCACGGAGCCCCCTCACCTTCTTTTTCCTTTGGGGGGGCCCCTGACGAAGCACCAGTCCACGCTGATGGGCTGCCCCATCAGCTCCTGCCCGTTCAGCCCCTCCATGGCCGCCTGCGCCTCCTTGTAGGTCTCGTACTCCACCAGGGTGTAGCCCTGCGGGCGGAGGGGGGAGCCCAAAATTGAGGTTGGGGGGGGAGAAATCAAATCCCCCTCCCCCAAAATTGAAGGGGGGGGGGATAGGGAAGGGGGAGGAGGCGTGGCGGCGCCTACCTTCAGGTACCCCGTGCGCCTGTCGAGGTTGAGGTGGATGTTTTTGATCTCCCCGTACTCGGCGAATTTGTCGTGGATGTCCTCCTCCGTCGCCTCCTCGTGGACGCCCGTGACGAAGAGGATCCAGCCCTCAACCGCTGCACCGGGGGGTGGGGGAAGAATTACCGGGGGTGGGGGGCACATCCCATTGAAAAACCCCCAAAAAATCCAGCTGGGAAGCCCCGGGGGGGATGGGAATGTGGAGAATGGGGACGGGAGCGGGGTTTGGAGCAACGCTGGGGGCGTGAGGTGAATCCCAGCGGGGTGGGGAAGGGCTCCAAGACCCCCTGAGCCCCCCCCCGAGCCCCCCCATCCCGGTACTCACATCTCTGTGGGCCCGGCTCGTCGCCGTCCTGCTCCACGCTGTCGTAGTCCTCGCGCACGCGGGCCCGCGAGCCCTCCTCTGGGGAAGGGGAGAGAGAAAAAAAAAAAATTGGGGGGCGCTGCCGGCACCGAACTCACCGAAAAGCCGTGAAACAGCCCCAAAATTGAGGCTGGGGGGGGAGGGAAAGGGAAAGTGGGTGGATGCCGGGGCTCACCTGAGCCGAAGCCGCGTCCCTTGCGCTTCTTGGCCTTCTCCTTCAGCTTGTGGATGCTCTCTGTGGGGTGGGGGGGTGGTGAGGGACGGGGCTGTCACCAGGGGACCGGGGGGGGGACAACGGGGAAGGGGGGGACATGGGGGAAGTGGTTGAGGCATGGGGGGATGGGACTGGGAATGGGAGCAGGATTGAGACTGGGTCCAGGACCGGGATCGGGATCAGGATCAGGACTGGGACTGGGATCGGGATCAGGATCGGGACCGGGATCAGGACTGGGACCAGGTCCGGGATCAGGACCAGGATCAGGGCCAGGGACCGGGACCACAACCAGGTCTGGGACCGGGATTAGGACTGAGACCGGGTACAGGACCGGGATCGGGACCGGGACCAGGATCAGGACTGGGACCAGGATCGGGATCAGGACCAGGACTGGGACCGCAACCAGGATCAGGACTGGACCGGGATCAGGACTGGAACCAGGACCGGGACTGGGACCGGGATTAGGATTGAGACCAGGTCCAGGACTGGGATCTGGACCGGAACCGGGACCAGGATCGGGACCGGGACCAGGACTGGGACCAGGATCGTGATCAGGACCGGGACCGGCACCAGGCCCAGGCCCAGGCCCAGGCCCGGTGCCGGGAGCAGCGGCCGAGCCCCGAGGGGCCGCAACCGGGACACGGAGAGCCCCGAGCAGGCCCCGAACGGGCCCCGCCACCACAGCCCGGGCCAGGAGGCGCCCCCCAGACCCCCCCCTCCACCCCCGGCCGGCCCCGAAGGGAGGCAGCAGCGGGCGGGGCCCGGCCCCGAGCCGCCCCCACCGTCGCCATCCTCGTCCATGGCGAAGTCCTCCCCGCCCGCCTCATGCAGGTCCAGCACGTCCGCCATCTTGCCGCCTTCCGCCCCGCCGCCGCCGCCGCCGCGGTGCACGCCGGGAAGAGCGCCGGAAGCGGGGCCTCCGAGCGCCGCGGCCGCAGGGCGCCGCCATGTTGGGAAGGGAGACGCCATGTTAAGAGGGGTGGCGCCATCTTGGGAAGGGCGCCGCCATGTTGAGATGGGTGACGCCATATTGGAGAGGGCACTGCCATGTTAGGGGGGTGGCGCCATCTTGGGAAGGGCACCGCCATATTGAAGAGGGCGCTGCTGCCTTGGAGAGGGTGGCGCCATCTTGGGGAGGTCAGCGCGGCTCGTCCCACCCCGGCGGCCATGTTGGGAAGGGCGGGGGGGGCTGTCCCCCCATTTTGGGGCCGTTACCCCTAAACCCGGGAGGGGGGCAACGGGTGGGACCCCCCCCCACTGCCCCAAATCCCCCCCCAGCGCGCCAAAAATGTCACCTCTGACCCCTCCCCTGCCCCCCCGAGGGGCCTGGGGACACGATTGTGGCCCCCAGCCCCCCACGGCCCCCCCAGCAGGGCACAGAGCCAAGCTCTTTTTGGGTTGATTTCCCCCAGAAACGGGGCTTCTGCGAGCACACCACAGCCACGTCCGCACCGCTGGCCCTCGGCCCACCCGCGAAGGTCGGGTCCTGCCCAAAATGCTGAAAAAAAGGGGAAAAAACAGCAAAAATGGGGGGCAGGAGGAGATGGCGGCTGCGGGAAGGGCCTGGCAGGACACGAAGGGGGCCCCAAAGGGGGGAAAAAGAGGTAAAAAGGATAAAAACAAGACAAAAAAAAAACAGGCGAGGGCCAGGCCTGGCTGCAGCCCCAGGGTTGCAGCCTGGAAAGCGTTTTCGCAGGCGGAAGAAAAGCTGGAATTAAAGAAAAAAGTTGGAATTGAAGAAAAAAGCAGGAATTACAGAAAAAAAGCTGGAATTAAACGAGGACAAATGTGGCTTTAGCGAGGAAAAGCCCAAAAAAAGAGGCTGGGGGCAGCCCGACAGCCCCAGGCTGGGCTGGGGTCGATTGCGCGGCTGCGTCCTCACCCAAAAAGGCTGGGCAAAAACCCCAAAACCCCATGAAAAAAACCCAAAACCCCATGAAAAAGCCCCAAAACCCCATGAAAAAAACCCAAATCCTGTTAAAAATCCCCCAAATCCCGTGAAAAAGCCCCAAAACCCTCAGGGGGGTCCCGTGGAGGGCTCAGTGCTTAAATCCCAAACCCCGCGCCCAGACAAAAAACACCCCAAAAGCTGCCGGCCGCTTTAGGGTCACGTTTATGGACGCGTTACACATCGGCGGTGCTGCGTGCAGAGGCTGCGTATAAAAAAATATCTATATAAAAAAACCCCAAAAAGGGGCCGCTTAGGGCGAGAATACAAAACGAGGGGGGGCCTAGAGCGGCGCTGGGACGGTCCCGAGGGGCTTCGTGCCTTTTTTTGGGGGGAAAAAAGCAGAGAAAGGGCAAAGCTGTGGTGAGAAGCTCCCGGTCCTCGGTTTTCCTTCCTCCTCCTCCTCCTCTTCCTCATGCCTGGTTGGCCCCAAAACCCCACAAAAATCCCTTTTGGGTTGAGACGGAGGGAAAAAGGGTAAAAAAAAGGCAAAAAAGCAGCCGTGCGGAGCAGGAGCCTCGCGGAGGCAGCGCCGCGGCCGTACCACCAGGAAGGGTTAAGTGTTAGTGTTACCAAAACTGCTGCTTTTAGATAAAAAATTAAAAAATAATAATAAAAAAGGGGTGCGGGAGGAGCTCGGCGATTTAGGATCGGGCCTGCAAGCGAGCGCCGCAAGGCCCCAAAACCCTGGGGGCGCCGTTTCGGCTCCGTTTCCCCGCAAAATGTGCAAAGGGGACGAGGTTTTGGGTGCCCTCTGGGTACCCTCCGGGCGCTGTAGGTTTTTTAGGGGGCGTTTTTAGGGTCGGCCCTAACAGCCCGGGGGGTGCGCGCCCCCCAGTTGCCCGGCGGCTAGCATCAGGATGTCTTTTTTCTCCTTGTGGAAGCGCAGCTCCTTGCCGGCCAGCCGGGCTTCCTCCAGCTCCCTCTCGGTAGCCGCCAGCTCCCGGGAAAGGGCCCCGGGGTTGCCCTGTTCCCGGTTGACCCAGTCCGTGGCCATCTGGTTGCGGATGTCGTCGTCCAGGGCGCGGTGCGAGTAGTGGGCCAGCACCTCCTGTGGTGGAAGGGGTCGTAAAAGGGTGGAAATAACCCCAAAAAAATAGGATTGAAAGGGTTTTTGGGGTGGTAGAGGGCTCACCTGGCGGGAGCACTGCCGTTCCCGCATGGCCTTCAGGCTGCCGTTCCAGTGCAGCAGCTGGAAAACCGTCATCAGCTCCTGCCGGGGGGGAAAGAGGGGGGATTTTGGGGTGGGGGAGCCCCTCGAGGATCAGCGAGACCCCCCCGAAGGCCACGTTTCCCAAATTTATAGATTTAAGTGATAAAAAGACAGAAAATGGGGAGAGTGAGGCGGTGCTGACGGGAATTTAAAAGCAATTCAAATTTTTGGGGGGCTCCACGGCGCAGCTCAGAGCCAAACCCACGCAGGGAGAGGCCCGACCCCCAAAATTTCCCCCCCCCCCGAGGATGAACCTGACCCCCCCAAAGCGTGAAATGGGGTGGGAGGTACCTGGAACTCCAGCATGGATTTGCCCTTGTTGGACTCCAGCATGAAGCGGAAGGCGCCGATCCCGGTGTTGGGGTTGTCAGCCTCCTCCCGGTTGCCCTGCGGGGGAAATTTTGGCACGGGGGCTGCTCCCCAAACCCCCCCCACCACCACATCCCCCTTCCCTCGATAAAAACACCCAGAGGAGCACAAGACCACATGGAGGGGGCAAATTAAAACCTTAGAATTAAAACCTTAAAACCCAGGACCCCAAACAGAAGCGGGGGGCTCCCAGCTGCAAAAAAAAAAATGGGTTTAAGTTGCGCCAGGGGAGTTTTAGGGTGGATGCGAGGAAGAATTGGGATTATTTGGATTATTATTTGGATTATTATTATTATTATATTATATATAATTAATAAATATATTATTATTATTATATTTGGATTATATTGTTATTATTATCTAATTTATATACATTATTGTTGTTGTTATTATATTATTTGGATTATTATATTTGGATTATTAGGATTATTGTCTGGAATTAGGAATTTTAGGATTTCTGTACCAAAAGGGTTGTGAGGCATTGGGGTGGGCTGCCCAGGGAAGTGGTGGAGTCCCCATCCCTGGAAGTCTTTAAAAGACATTTTGATGTAGAGTTTGGGGATATGGTTTAGTGGGGACTGCTAGTGTCAGGTCAGAGGTTGGACTCGATGATCCTGAGGCCTCTTCCAACCTAGAAATTCTGGGATTTTGGGATTCTGGGAAAAGGGGAAGCTTCCCGGCACCGTTTGGGGGTTCCCTCCCCACCCCGAGGCTCACGTTGAAGGAGGCCAGCGCCTCGGAGACGCTCTTCTCGATGAACTCGTCAGTGATGCGGCGCGAGGGGTGCTCGTTGAACACCGAGTTCATCAGCGCGATCTTGGCGGCGCTCCTCCGCGCCTCGGCTTTGGTCGGGCAGAACTGGGGGGGAGAGAGAAAACGGGGTTAAAACCCCAGGGATCCTCCTGCTGTCGCTGTTTGGGTTTTTTTTTTTGGAGACTTCAAACCAGACTTGCCCAGAAAGGGGCCGCACACCAAGCGCTGCGATGTTTCCTTCATTGTTTTGGGGTCTTTTAAAGAGATTTAGGGTCAAACCCGAAGCTTTTCAAGGAATTATTACTCCACCAAGTCGCCCAAGCTCCACCCTATAAACGCATCCCCTTGCCCAGCCCTGCGAAGGACGACTGAATATCAAAATTAATCTAAAAGTTGTCATTATTTGGTTTTTCCCCCCAAAACACCGCGTTGTACAGCTCAGCACTGCAGAGCTCCGAGCCCATCACGTGCAGGGAACGCGGCGCAGCACATAAAGCACCGTTTCCAGCCGAATTTCCCCCAAAAACCCTACCTGGAAGCTGCCGAAGCAGCTGCCCCCCGGCAGCGTGACGTAGCAGACGTAGGGGGGGCTGCTGGAGGGCACCATCTCGTACACCACCAGCGCCCCGTTCCTCAGCTCGGCCCCCCGCGACTGCTTCATCTGCCAGAACTCCTGCAGGGCCTCCACCACGTTCACTGCGGGGACGCCAACGGGGTCAGGGGGGGGAAAAGAGGTAAAAAAAAGGGGTTAAAAACCTCAGCATGTGCGAATAATTCACCTCGAGCTCCTTCCTTCATCAATAATTTGGCAGGGGGGTGGAGAAATCCCCCCCAGAACGCCCCCTCTGAGCCTTTTTCACCTCAGCAGGCGTTCCCAAGCTGCGTTTTGGGGTGTTTTGTGGGTTTTTTTTTGGTTAAGCACACCAAAATATGTGATTTTCAACTGAAAACTGCCCAAAATCCTTGTGGATAATACCAAGGGATGAGCAGAAGCCCCACGCAGTCCGGTCCCTGTCCCACTGAGGGGCACAAAAATCCCCCTCAGGGGGATTCGGAGATCAAACCCCATCCAGGGACAGGTTTGGAGCCCACAGTGACCAAAACGGGCGGTTTTCAACCCAATATTTCAGCCCCCTCCTCCTGTTAACTCCCCGGCCTGGTGCCAAAGCGATGCCGGGGGCAGAATTTGGTCCCGTGCTGCCCCCACAGCCTGCGGGTGAGCCCCAAAAAGCCCCTAAATCCCCCCAAAAATGGGGAGGGGAGGGAAAAGGGGGTCAGGCATTGAGGGGGGGGATCCCAAGGACCCCATGGTAGGGGAAAAAGGGAAGGGGGGGGTAAAATAGAGGGGGGGCTTCTCAGGGATGCTGTGGGGATGGAAAATAAGGGGGGAGTCCGAAGACGCCCCCCCCATGAGGGGAAAATATGGGGAGGGCGTCTCAGGGACTGGTTGGAGAGGCAAAAATTGGGGAGTTGGGGGTAAAAACTGGGGGGGGATCCCAAAGACCCCTGGGGGGGTCTAAAAATTTGGGGGGGGGGCGCGTAAAGAGCTTGGGGGGGGGCAGAAAATGGGGGGTGAGGGGGAAGAATAAGAGGGAGGCTTCTCAGGGACCCCGGGGGGGGCAAAACTGGGGAGTGAGGGGCAAAAAACGGGGGGGGGGGCTTCCCAAAGACCCCGGGGGGGCAGAAAGGGGGTGGGGGGCTTCTGAGGGACCCCCGGGGGGGCAAAAACCGGGGAGTGAGGGGCAAAAAAACGAGGGGGGGGCTTCCCAAAGACCCCCGGGGGGGGGCTTCTCCCACTCACCGCGGCCGTAGCCCTGCGTGTGCTTGGCGAAGCTCCGCACCACCGCCTCCACCGCCTCCCTCAGCACGGCGGGCGGCCCGGCACCGGGCTGGGGGGGCGGCTGAGACAACGCGGCGGGGCCCTGCAGCCCCAAAGAAGGGGGCAGAGGAGGGGGAGGAGGCGGAGGAGGCCCCGCCGAGGCTCCGGCGAGCCCGGCCCGCAGGGAGCGGAGCGTCCCCACCCCCGGCTGCAGCCGCTGCGCCCGCACCGACTCCATGGCGGCCGCGGCCGCCTCCTTCTTCTCCTCACGGGGCCCCCGCCGAGCCGCCGCTGTCACTCAGCGCCGCGCCGGCCAATAGGAGAGCGGATCGCCTCAGGGAGGGGGCGGGAGGATGAAAGGGCGGGCGGCCAATGGGGGAGAGGATCGCCTCAGGGAGGGGGCGGGAGGAAAGAGGTGGGCGGCCAATGGGGAGGGAGAGGAGGAGGGAGGGGGAAGGTGGGGCTAAGAGGGGGTGGGGCAATCAGGGAGAGCCAATCAGGGGAGTGATGGAGGGGTTCGCCAATCACAAGTGAGGGAGGAAGGGGGAGCGGACCAATCGCAGCGCAGGGAGGAGGGTGAGCGATGGGGAGGGAGCGAATCAAACGCGGAGCGCCGAGGAGGGGGCGGGGACTGAACCCTAACAACCTGACGGAGCGGGGGAAAGGGGGCGGGGCAGCGAGAAATCGACCAATGGCCGCGCTTTACGGCGGGGCGGGGGCGGGGCCCGCCACAACGGCCCAATCACAGCTTCTGTTTTCACCCGGGGGGGGGGCGGGACCTGGGCGGCGATCAACCAATAGGGGGCGGACCCTTTTTGTCCCTCGGCGGCTCCCGTCGCCTTCCCGGAAGTGGCGGAGGCGGTGGCGGCGGGGCCCGGCCATGGAGCCCTGGGTGCGCTTCAGCGCCCAGAGCCAGGCCCGGGAGCGGCTCCTCAGGTGCGGGGCCCTCGGGGAGGGGGCGTGGGGGGGGTCCGGGACCCCTCGGCTCAGCCCCGGGGGCTCCTCGCGGTGGTCCCGGGGCCCCTCAGGGTGGTCCCAAGACCCCTGAGCCCAGCCCCGGGCTCCTGGTGCTGGTCCCGGGCCCCCCCTCGGTGGTCCTGGGCCCCCCGGCGCTGGCTCTGAGGCCCCTCGAGGCGGTTCCGGGCTCCCGATGCCAGCCCCGGGCCCTTTGTGGTGGTCCCGGGCTCCTGACACCGCTCCTGGGTCACTTTTTGGTGGTCCTGGGCCCCTCTTGGTGGTCCTGGGCCCCTCTTGGTGGTCCTGGGCCCCTCTTGGTGGTCCTGGGGCCTCTCACGGTGGTCCTGGGCTCCTGATGCCAGCCCTGAGCCCCCTTTTGGTGGTCCCTGGGCTCCTGAGGCCAGTCCTGGGCTCCTGACACTGGGCCTGGGCACCCTCGCGGTGGTCCCAAGACCCCTGACACCAGCCCAGGGCCCCTCTTTGTGGTCCTTTTCCCCTTGACACCAGCCCAGGTCCCGTCTTGGTGGTCCCTGGGCCCCTCTTGGTGGTCCCAAGACCCCTGACACCAGCCCAGGGCCCTTCTTGGTGGTCCCAGAGCCCCTCTTGGTGGTCCTGGCCCCCCTGACACCAGCCCAGGGCCCGTCGTGGTGGTCCCAGGGCCCCTCTTGGTGGTCCCAAGACCCCTGACACCAGCCCAGGGCCCCTCTCGGTGGTCCCGGGACCCCAGACACAGTTCCCAGCCCCCCTCTAAGTGCTCCCAGCCCCCCCTGACCCCCTCATCTCTTTCAGGGCAGCTCAATACGGCTGCGCCCTGGCCGGGGCAGCGCTGCGGAGGAACGGGGCGAGCGCCGAGGTGCTGGCCCGGGTACGGCAGCTGGAAGCACACCTCAGCCTGGGCCGCAAACGTGAGTTTGGGGGGGGCCCCGGGGCTCGGCATCTTGGGCTCCGCGCCCCTCGTGGCCCCCTTTTCCTTTAACCCCTGGGGGTGGGCTCCGTCCCGCAGTGCTGCGCCTGGGCGGCTCGGCCGAGGCGCTGGAGGCGGCCAAGCGAGCCATCCACCTGTCGGACGCCGTGCTGCGCTTCTGCCTCACCCTCAGCCACCTCAACAGGGCCCTCTACCTGGCCTGCGACAACGTCCTCTGGGCCGGCAAGGCGGGCTTGGCCCCCGCCGTGGATCAGGAGAAGTGGAGCCAGAGGTCCTTCAGGTGAGGGGCGAGGGCTGGGGGCTGCCCGCCCGCCTCCCCGCGGCCTCCCCGGGGGCTAGGAAGGGATTTGAGCCCTCCCTCAGAGCCCCGGGCAAGGGTTTCTCCACATTTCATCCTTCTCTGTGAGGATTTCTCCCGATTCAATCTCTCCCCACAGGGGTTCCTCCCCATTTCATCCTT
The DNA here is from genome assembly GCF_965140915.1 of Aythya marila. NCBI lineage: Eukaryota > Metazoa > Chordata > Aves > Anseriformes > Anatidae > Aythya > Aythya marila. Next base: position 2,312,800 of record NC_139070.1, read on the forward strand.
CCCTGTGAGGATTTCTCCCGATTTGATCCCTCCCCACGGGGATTTCTCCCCATTTCATCCCTCCCTTCAAGGGTTTCTCCCCATTTTATCCCTCCCTGTGGGGATTTCTCCCCGTTTTGCCCCTCCCCACGAGGATTCTTCCCTATTTCATCTCTCCCTACGCATATTCCTCCCCATTTCACTCCTCCCCACGAGGGTTCCTCCCCATTTTGTCCCTCCCCACGAATATTTCTTCCGATTCAATCCCTCCCCACAAGGGTTTCTCCCCATTTCATCCCTCCCTTCAAGGATTTCTCCCCATTTCATCCCTCCCTTCAAGGATTTCTCCCCATTTCATCCCTCCCTTCAAGGATTTCTCCCCGTTTCACCCCTCCCTGCGAGGATTCCTCCCCTCCCTGCCCCTCACTAACAGCCGGGACCAGGACCTGGGCGGCACCAGCCCCCTCCCACCCTCCCGCCGGGCGTTTTCACACCTTCCTCCCCCTCTCCACGAACCCCCGGCCGAGGACTCCTCTCTCTCTGCTCCCCCCTCTCCCCGCAGGTATTATCTCTTCGCCCTGATCGTCAACCTGAGCCGGGACGCCTACGAGCTGCGGGTGCTGATGGAACGTGAGGCCAACGGGAAGAGGCTGAAAGGCGCCGAGGGGAGGCAGCAGCAGCAGCAGCAGCGGCACCGCGCCGAGGCCGGGCTCCAGCAGCTGGGGCTGAGGCTCCAGCTGGAGCTGCGCCTGCTGCTCCGCGTCCTCCGCAGCAACCCCCCGCTGCTGCTGGATTTGCTGAAAAACGCCTGCGACCTCTTCATCCCCCTGGACAAGCTGGGGCTCTACCGGAGCAGCCCGGCCTTCGTGGGGCTGTGCGGCCTCGCCTCCTCCGTCCTCTCCATCCTCACCATCCTGCACCCCTGGCTCAAGCTGAAGCCGTAGCCGCGTTCGGGGGCCTTGCCGTTGAGGCTCCCCGGCTGGAAACCAGCTTGGGCACAGATTTGGGGACGTTTTGGGGGGTGCTGGGGCACGGCACAAAGCTGCTGTCGGGCCTGGGTGTACGTTCACCGAGGGGCAGAGCAGCTCGGGGTGGGCTGAAGGAGCTCACGCAGCGCCCGAGCCCCCGGGGAGCTGCTGCTGCTGCCCCCCCCCCTGCTCCCCGAAGGATTTTGGCTCCTCCTTGTCCACAGCAGAGCTCGCCGGGCTGCTCTGGGGGGGCTCAACGCCTCCCCTCCCCTCTTCAGGGGGCTCCCCGGGGTCTCTTTTGTTGGAAATACCACCAGGGAACCGTTTGCTGCTGCCCTGGGGGGTTTTCTCCAGACTTTGGGGGGGTGAAACCTGGGGGTGGGGTGGTCCCGGTGCCCCCCCCGGGGCCCGTTTTGACAGCGGATTTTCCTTTTAAGCAGCCTCGGCCCTAAAGGGTGCTCAGGGGGGGAGTCGGAAGGACTCGGGCTGCGGAGCCGGGGTGAGTGCGGGGTGCTGGCGGCGGATCCGAGGTGAGCCCATGGCGGGACCCCCCCCAAAAAAAAAAAATAGAGGAGATTTCCTCTCCTGCTCCTTTCCTGCAGCCCCAGCAGGGGAAAAAGCGGCTGCAGCGAGGAGATCTCCGCCCCGGGGGGGTCCCTGGGGTGCTCCTGGCTTTTAGGAACACTTTTATTGTAGTGAAATGCACCTGGCACCCGCTTTGCTTTTCCTGGGGGGGCTTCAGGAGCTCGGGGCAGAGCTGGGGGGGGGCTGCGGCTGTGTCAGGGGAGTCCCCCCCAGCCCGGCTTTGTGGGGAGGGAAGAAAAACGCCATCTGACCCCACAAATCCACCCCTGCAAGAAGCTTGGGGGGGCGATTTCTGAGGGTGGGGGCGCCGGGCTCGCAGCTGGGGGGGCTGCAAACCGAGCACGCCCCCCCCCTTGGATTTTTTGGGCTCCTGGCTGAGATTTTGGGTCTGGTTCGGAGGCTTCGACCCCTCGCTGGAGGAAGAGAGCGAAACAATCGTGGGGCTGGAAGGGGCCCAGCACCCTCCTGCCCCCCCCCGGGAGCGACGTTTCCACCTGCAGAGGTTTGGAAGAAGCGGGGGGGGGCCGTGCAGGACCCCCCCTCCCCGCTGCCTGCATCGTCCCCCCCCCCAGGTCCCTTTGTGGAGCTGCTCATTAAACCCAGCTGCCGAGCCCCGTCGGGTTCTGGGATTTTTTTTTATCTTATTTTTTATTTTTTTGGCTGCTTTTCGGCTCCGTTCTGCTTTCCGATGAGTTTTGCGAGTGCTCAGCTCGGCGTGGGGGGGTCACGGCCGTGCCCCCACCCTCACAGAAAGGTTTTGGGATGGGTTCTCCCCACACTGAGCCCCCCGTCCCCGTGGGTTTTGGGGTGCTGGGGGGCACGGGGGGGTCCTCAACCCCTGGGGGGGGGTCCTCAACCCCTGGGGGGGGTCCTCAACACCTGGGGGGGGTCCCAAGGTGGAGGGGATTGGGGTCACCTCTGCCCCCCCCCCCCAGCAAGGTGCAGGCTGGGGGGGCACTGGGGGGAGTGGGGAGGGTGCAGGGGGTGCAGGTGGCTGCTGGGGGGGGGCACCACGGTGCTGTCAGCCCCCCCCCGGGGCTGTTTTGGGGGAATTTTCTCAGATTTGGGGCTCGGGTAAAGGGTGAACGTCCCCAGGAGGGGTCACGGGGGGGGGGGGGACGGAAAAAGCGGAAGAAAATCCCAATTGTGCAACGGGAGGTCCCGTGAGTCCTGGGGGGGGGTGAAAAGGGTGGGGGGGGGCAGAAAACAGCTCGTGTGAGCAGGGCTGGGGTTAACGGCGGTGGCAATGGGGAGAAAAAGTCGTGGTTTTGGTTAAAAACCATAAAAACCAGCGCCGCTGCCAACAGGAGGGGGTGCGCTCCGGGGTGGGGGGGCTGGACTGGGAATACTGGGCTGAACTGGGGGTGCCAGCCCCATAAAACCTGGACTGGGGGGGCCCGTGTATGGGGTTTTTATTTTATTTTATTATTTTTTTTTTTGGGGGGGGGGGGGGGGTTGATCGGTTCTCCCGGCCTCTCCCGAGGGCGGGGGGGAGGCGGCGCTGGGCTTGGCTTCGGGAACTCGGAAGGGGAGGGTGCTGGGTGCTGGGTGCTGGGTGTTGGGTGCTGGGTGCTGGGTGCTGGGTGCTGGCCCCCCCCCCCAGCTCCTTGCCCACCCTTAACCATGGGGCCGTGCCCCCCCCCGGCCCCCCCCAGCTCCCCACCGAGCGCTGCCAACCCCGGAGGCCGCCGGAGCAGGTAGGAAAAGGCCGGAATCCCACACGTGGGCAGGGGGCGAGTTGGCTTTTGGGGGGATTTAGCCCCAAAAAATCACCCCCAGGATCCTGCCCCCCCCCGGGGGGGGCCGTACCTGGCAGCGTCTCGGTGTTTTTGCTGCCCTCGTTGGGGTTGTTCCGCTCGGGGCAGGGACGGGACGCTTTCCCAGCTGGTTTTCTCCTCCAGTTTCCTGTTTTTTTTTTTTTTTTTTTTCACCCCCCCCCTCGGTAATAAAATGCCAGAACTCTGGCTGGAAGCGCTGCCAGGGAGCACGGGTTTTTGTGCGAAAAGTGTTATTATTGGGGGTTTTATTACAAAAATAAAAGGTCCCCGACGCGGAGCGGGGGCTGAAAGCTGCGCCCCGGGGGTCTGCCGGGGGCAGGGCTCAGCGGGGCCCCCCCATGCACCTGGAAGTGGCCCCCCCAGCCAAGGGGGGGTCCCCAAGACCCTCGGGATCCAGTCCCTGGTCCCATGGGGTCAGATCGCCCAGCCCTCGCTGGGATCAGGTGCACTGCCCCCCCCCCCACCCCCAATCCGGTCCCAAACGCCCCCCGGGATCCAGTCCCTGCCCCCAGTTTGCCACTGGGATCCCATCCTGGATCCCCTAGGACCCTTGGGATCCCACCGCTGCCCCCCCCCGCCATCAACTCCCCGACCCCATTAGGATCACCAGCCCCCAGCCCTCACCCCCCAGCACCTCTGCCCTTCCCCACCCCACAGGGACCCTGCCAGCGGTGCCGGCACCCATGGGTGTCCCCCCGGCCCCCCACCGCTGACCCCTTTCTCCTCTCTCCCCGCAGCTCAGCCCCACGGGGCCGCCCCGGATGCCCCATCCAGCCCCGTCCTTGGCTCCCCGTGGGCCGGCCGCGGCCCCCCCGTCCCCCCCGCGATGCCGAGCGGTCCCTGGGGAGGCGATGAGGCCGTGGCCGGCCTCCGGCACCGGCGGGCTGCGCTGCGCCGTGCTGCTGGCGCTGGCGGGAACGGCGGTGCTGCTGCCCTGCCGCTTGGCCGACCGCAACCAGACGGGGCTGTGCAAGGGTTTGAGCCTGGCCCGGGTTCCCCGCGGGTTCCCCGGCGGCCTCCGCAGCCTGGATTTATCCTACAACAAGCTGCGGGAGATCACGGCGGCCGATTTGGCCGGCCTGACGCAGCTGCGGAGCCTGGACCTGGGCTACAACAACATCTCGCGCATCGCCCCCGACGCCTTCCTCTCCACCGTGCTCCTGGAGCAGCTGCGGCTCTTCAACAACTCCCTGGCCTTCATCCCGGCCCCGGCGCTGCGCCCGCTGGCCAACCTGCGTTGGCTGGACATGTCCAACAACCCCTACGGCAGCGCGGCGCTGGACGGCGTCTTCGGGGCGCTGCGGCGCCTGCGGGTGCTGTCCATGGGGGGCCCGCTGCTGCGCGACGTCGCCCGGGGGGATTTGGCCGCCCTGAAGGACACGGCCCTGCAGAAATTCGCCTTCAAGTCGGCCTCCAGCCTGCGGCGCTACGAGGCCGGCGCCTTCTCCTGGCTCAACACCACCGAGCTGTGGTGCGACATGGCCCTGGACGAGAGCGCGGCCGCCCTGCCCGTGCTGCTGCGGGACCTGCGGGGCAAACCCTTGGACTACCTGCGCTTCCGCAACCTCTTCGAGTTCACCTACTACCAGGGCGCCCAGGATCCCTTCTCCGGCCTGGCCGAGCTGCGGGCCACCAAGCTGGTCTTCTACCGGGGCAAGTTCAACGAGAACCTGCTGCGCTTGGCCCTGCTCAACGTGCAGCGGTCCCGCGTCCGCCAGCTGGAGCTGGTGGCCATCGACTTCGCCCGCTCGCCCCAGTGGAACAGCTCCGGGGTCGGCGCCGTCGCCCCGCGGCTCGACCGCCTGCTGCTGCAGGACATCAGCAACCCCGACGTGCTGCGCTACGACTGGACCTTCACCTGGCTGAGCGGCGTGGCCGCCCTCTCCATCGTCAACGTCAACTTCAACTACGTGCCCTGCGACGCCTGGGGCGAGATGCGCAGCGTGGAGCTCCTCGACATCTCCCGCAACCGCCTGGAGGACGCCTACATCTACAACCAGCGCTGCCACTACCGCGGCGTCATGCCCAAGCTGCGGGACTTGGTGCTGGCCGACAACCGGCTGCAGAGCCTGGCCGTGGTGGCCTCGCTCACCCGCACGTGGCCCCGGCTCGCCCGCCTGGACCTCAGCCACAACGCCTTGGGCAGCCTGCAGGAGACGTGCCAGTGGGGGCCCACCTTGCGTTGGCTGGCCCTGCACCACAACAGGGTGACGGCGGCCACCTTCGGGTGCCTGCCCACCACCCTGGAGTATTTGGACCTCTCGCACTCGCAGCTCGACCGCTTGGACATGGGCTACTTCGCCCGGAGCCCCCGGCTGCGGGAGCTGCTGCTGAGCGGCAACAAGATCAAGTTCATCCCCTCCGAGTGGAGCTGCTCCAGCCTGGAGGCGCTGGCCATCGACGGCAACTCCTTCGGCGTCATCACCCGCGGCTCCTTCCTCAACATGCCGCGCCTCGCCAACCTGACGGCCGGCAACAACCCCTACCACTGCACCTGCGACCTCTACGGCTTCTTGCGGGAGACGCGGCGGCGGGGCCGGCCCCGCTTGGGCGACTGGCCCCAAAACTGGACCTGCTACCACCCCGAGGCGCTGCTGGACACCCCGGTGGCCTCCTACGCCCCGCGGCCGCTGGAGTGCGACGTGCCGGCGCTGGTGGCCGTGGCGGTGGCCAGCACGGCGGTGGCGGTGGCGGCGTGCGCGGCGTTGTGCTGGAAGCTGGAGGCGGGCTGGTACGTGCGGGCCACGTACCGGTTGCTGCGCTCCAAGTACCGCGCCGGCCACGCCGGCACCTCAAGGCACTGCCTCTACCACGCCTTCATCTCCTACAGCCGCGCCGACGCCGAGTGGGTGCGCCGGGAGCTGCTGCGGCGGCTGGAGAGCGCCGAGCCCCCCTACCGGCTCTGCATCCACGAGCGGGACTTCGTGCCGGGCCGCTGGATCATCGACAACATCGTGGAGAACATCGAGAACAGCGCCAAGGTCATCTTCGTCCTCTCCCGCAGCTTCGTGGACAGCGAGTGGTGCAACTACGAGCTCTACTTCGCCCACCAGCGGGCGGTGGGGCTGGGCTACCAGGACGTCATCCTGGTGGTCAAGGAGCCCATCGACCCGCGGGGTTTGCCGCGGAGGTTCGCGCGCCTGCGGAAGATGCTGGGCTCCAGGACCTACCTGGAGTGGCCCCGCGAGCCCGGCCGCCAGCCCTTCTTCTGGATGCAGCTCCGCAGCCTCCTGGGGACCCCCGGGGGGCTCGGTGGTGGCGAGGAGGAGACGGACGTGGATGCCACCAGCACCGCCACCAGCGCCGGCACCGCCACCACCAGCACGTAGCCGTTGCCCAAGCGTCGTGTCCAACCCTACGCGACAGCTCCGGAGATGGTTTTTGGGGTGTCCTCCCCCCCCTCTCGGGCACCCTGGGGGGCTGGAGCAGCCCCTGCCTCAGTTTCCTCAAGTGGGGGCAGGAGGGGAAGGGGGCACCGAGGTCCCCAGAGGCTCGCAGGGGGGCAGGAGATGGAGACAGCGTCCAGGAGTGGCCCCGTCCCTTGGTGTCCCCTGCGCCCAGGGGGGGGCCCGATCCTGCCCTTTTGGGGTGGGGGTGGAGCGAGGAGGGGGCACGGTGTCAACCCCCCCATTACAGGACAAACCTGCTCGAGGATCCAAGCCCATCGCCCCCTTCTTTCCTCTCCCTTTTTTTTTTTTTTTTTTTTGGTGATTTCTCCAATTTTGCATCAATTTTTTTTTTTTTTTCCCCCCCCTAACTCCGTCCGCCTAAAAAAAAAAAAAAAAAGGAGAGAAAAAAAAAAAATCACAACGCCGCCCGGCCGTTTATTTTTAGCAGCCAATTGCGACGTCTCCAAGATGAAGGAGGAGGAAAAAAAAATATATTTAAAAAAAAAAAAAAAAAAAGAGGAAAAAAAATAAAAAAAATCGGTGCGTGCCCAGCCGGAGACAGAGTCACCTTTGAGCTGCTCCGGCGGCGAGCGGCTGGGGCCATGGGGGGGTCCCTGCGTCTGCTGCCCCCACTGCTGCTGCTGCTGCTCCCAGGTAATGCCCGAAGCCCCCCCCCCGAAGCCCCCCAGCCTGGGGGGGTTTTGGGGTGCCTCGGAGGCACCCAGCTCCCTTTTGGGGATGCTGAGGTGTCGGGGAAAGGGTTTTGGGGTGGATTTGGGGGTTTTTGGGGTGGTTCTTTTTGGGTTGTGGCTCTTGGGGTGTGGGGTCTCTTGGGGTGTGGGGTGTGGGATTGGGGTGCCTGAGGGATTGGGGTGCCCGAGGGGAAATCCCATAAGGAAGGGGGGGAAATGGGGGCTCTGTGGGGTGGGCACGGGGTGCCCGGCTCCAAAGGGCGCCCGTCCCGAGCCGAGGCACCCATTAACCAACCTCGAGCCACCAATTAACCTCGGGGCCACCCATTAACCTGGAGCCACCAATTAACCCAGCACCCGGCGAGGTGGCGATGCCACCTGGAGGACCCCCAGCATGGCTTTTGGGGGAAAAACACCCCTTTTTTTTCCTCCTTATCCCCCCTCCGTGAGTTATTTCTGGCTTTCCCCTGTTGGGAAGAGACCCCAAAGCCCCCCCCCCAGGATCCTGCCCCGTGTCCCGGGATGGGGCCGGTGTGGAAGGAACCCAAACCCCACAGAGAGGAACTAAAGGAAACCGTCTATGGAAAATATCCCAATTTCAGGGAAAAAAAGAGACAAAAACGGGTTTTCTTTTCCGCTTGGAAGACGTGGGGGGGGGGGGGGGGGGGGGTTGGCAGCTCCGTCCGCGACGGGGGCAGCCCAGCTCCGTCACATCTGGACGCATTTTAAGTTGGGATTAAAGAAAAAAGAAAGAAAAAAAAGAAAACACACAAACAGAAAGCGTCTGTTTGTCCCCAAAAGGCACCGTCCCGCTTCGCCCTGTCCACCCGGCAGCCTCCAGGGGTGCTCGGGGCTGGATTTGGGGTGCTTGGGTCTGCCTTTGGGGTGTTTGGGGCTGGATTTGGGGTGTTTGGGGCTGGATGTGAGGTGCTCAGGGCTGGATTTGGGGTACTTGGGGTTGGTTTTGGGGTGCTCAGGGCTGCATTTGGGGTACTTGGGGCCGCCTTTGGGGTGTTCAGAGCCACCTATGGGGTGCTCGGGGTTGGATTTGGGGTGCTCGGTGCCGCCTTTGGGGTTCTCGGGGCTGGATTTGGGGTACTTGGGGCCACCTTTGGGGTGCTCGGGGTTGGATTTGGGGTGCTTGGTGCTGCATTTGGGGTGCTTGGGGCCACCTTTGGGGTGCTCAGAGCTACCTGTGGGGTGCTCAGGGTTGGATTTGGGGTGTTTTGGGCCACCTTTGGGGTTCTCAGAGCCGCTTTTGGGGTGCCGGCTGCTCTCCACGGGGCGCTGGGTGCTGGATTTGGGGTCCTCGGCGCCACACGGGGTGCTGAGCTCCACTTCCCGCTCTCCATCCCGCACCCCCAGCCCCGCTCTCACCCCCCCGGGCCGTCCTCAATCCCTTTTCCTGCCCTTTTTCACCCAGACGGGGAGCGGGGGCGGCGGGCAGGAAGGCCTCGGGCCGCTGTCTGGGCTCGGGGCCAGGGCCTGCGGCCGATCCCACCCGGCCCCGCTCCCTCCCATTTAATTACCAGTGCCCGAAAGGCGCGGGGGGCATCGCCCTGCCTAATTGCGGGGCTGCGGCCCAAAATGAAGCTGGGGGGGGGGGCTGTGGATGCCCCCCACCCAATTCTCGCCGTCTCCCCAGGGCCGTTCGGGGCCTTCAACATCGACGTGAGCAGCCCCCACTTCTTCCACGGCCCCCCCGAGGCCCAGTTTGGGTACAAGGTGCTGCAGCGGGTGGCCGGCGGGGACCGGTGGTGAGTGGCCCCCCCCCCCTTGTGGCACCGGGACCCCCCTCCTGGGTGGGTTTCACCCCCGGTTTTGGGTGCCAATGGGGTCGTGCGTCCCTAAGGGGAGGAGAAACTGTGGTGATTTGGGGTCGTGTGGCCCCAAAAAAGCCCAGAAATGGGCTTGGGGGGGGCGCATGGAGGGAGCGCCGTGGGGAGGGGAAACTGAGGCAGGGAGGGGGAGCTGGCGGTGCGTGCGCCCTCGCTGTTATTTTCCCCAAAAAAATCCTTTTTTAAGCCCTGCTTTCGTGTTTTGGCCGGGGGCAGCTGGAGGGAGGCGAAAATTGCTTGGTCGCGGGGGGGGCCACGCGCGCCTGGCCGCCGATCAAAGGGCGGACAGAGGGATCTGAGGCAGGACAGAGGGATTTGAGGCAGGACAGAGGGATTTGAGGCAGGACAGAGGGATTTGAGGCAGGACAGACGGACGGAAGGCGCTGGCAGCCCCGGGCTGGAGCTGTCGGGTGGAGGGGGGGGGAATGGGAGTGGTGCGGGGGGGTCCGGGCACCGCGAGCGGATGCCCCTTGGGGGGCTCTGGAGCTGTGCCCCGGAGCTGGGTGACCTCAAAGCATCGCCCCCAGAGCCCATGGGTGCCGTTGGGGCAGGGAGGGGGGGGTGTTGGTGGTGTTGGTGTTGTGTCCCCCCCCCTCGATGTCTCCCATCCCTGCAGGCTGCTGGTGGGGGCCCCCTGGGACGGCCCGGAGGGTGACCGCCGCGGGGACGTCTACAAGTGCCCCGTGGGCTCGCCCAATGCCACGTGTGACAAAGCCAACCTCGGTACCACCAAGGGCCGGGAAGGGTTGGGAGGGGGGTCGTGGCGGGGTCCGGGGGTCGCTGTTTGATTTTTTTAATTTATTTTTTATTTTTTTTTGGGGGGTTCCCCCCACGAGGCACCGCAGCCCTGCAGAGCTCCCCCCTGCCCAGCCGCAACATGCACCTGGGGATGACGCTGCTGGACAGCAAGGACGGCGGCTTCGTGGTGAGCGCGGGGGCACCCAGGGGTGGGGTGGGGGTGGTGGGGGGCATGGCGGGGGGCTCAGCGTGCCCCCCCCACCCCCCGGTCACGCTCGGTGCCCCTCCGTCCCCAGGCCTGCGCCCCGCTGTGGTCCCAGGAGTGCGGCACCTCCGTCTTCAGCACCGGCGTCTGCGCCCGCGTGGACGGTGACCTGCGGCCCGTGGAGACGATCGCGCCCACGGCGCAGCGTGAGTCGGGGGCACTCGTGGGGGCTGGCGCCAGGACGTGCCACGCGGTGTCACGCCGTGTCATGCTGTGTCACGCCGTGCCATGTTGCACTGTGCCATGTCGTGTCACATCACACTGTGTCACATCGTGCCGCGCTATGCCGTGTCGTGTCGTGCCGTGCCATGCCACACTGTGCCATGTCACTGTGCCATGCCGTGTCACACCGTGCCATGCCATGTCACACCGTGCTGGGTCACACCATGCTGTGCCGTGTCGCGCTGTGCCATGTCACACCATGCTGTGTCACATCGTGACACGCAATGCCACATCGTGTCATGCCATACTATGCCACGCTGTGCCATGTCACTGTGCCATGCCGTGTCACACCGTGCTGTGTCACACTGTGCCATATCACACCGTGTTGTGCCATGTCACACCGTGCTGTGTCGTGTCACACCATGCCATGCCACACACCATGTCGTGCCGTGTCACACCGTGCTGCGTTGTGCCGTGCCGTGTCACACCGTGCCATGCCACCCCGACCCCAGCCGTGTCCCTCTGTCCATCCCCCCCCCCTGCAGGCTGCTCCACCTACATGGACATCGTCATCGTCCTCGACGGCTCCAACAGCATCTACCCCTGGTACGAGGTGCAGAACTTCCTCAGCAACATCCTCAGCAAGTTCTTCATCGGGCCGGGACAGATCCAGGTGACACGAGGGTCCCCGGGGGATGCCACCCCTGGGGTGATGCCACCGTTGTCCTCAGGGTGCCCCCAGCACCCCAGGGCGATGCCGAAGCCCCGAGCTGGCCCCAGGTGGGGTGGGGGGACAGGAGCTGCATCCTGGGGGGTTCCTGCCCCGTGCAGGATGGGGACGTCCCCGGGGGCTGCGGGTGCCCACATCCGTGACACGGAGGGCAGGATGCGGCCGGAGCCGGGGCTGACTCAGCCCTGGGGGGGGTGATGTGGGGGGCACCTCCTGTGCTCTCGGGCTTAAATCACCAAAGCGTGGCTGGATGTCCCCAAATTGTGGGGGCACCGGGCACCTGGGGCTGCGTTTGGGGGGGGACCGGGGACGTTTTTGGGGGCCCGGGGCTGGCTGCGCCCGCTGACCCCGTGCCCCACGGCAGGTGGGGGTGCTGCAGTACGGGGAGCACGCGGTGCACGAGTGGACGCTGGGGCAGCACCGCACGGCCGAGGAGGTGGTGGAGGCGGCCAGGAACATCAGCCGGCAGGAGGGCCGCGAGACACGCACCGCCTTCGCCATCCACCAGGCCTGGTGGGCACCGGGTTGGGATTAGGGTCAGGATCGGGATGGGGACCCCCCCCCCAGCTCACTCCTCCCGCCCCGTTTGGCAGTACCGAAGCCTTCAGCCCCGAGCGGGGCGGCCGGGAGGATGCCACCAGGCTGCTGATCGTGGTGACGGACGGCGAGTCGCACGACGGGGACGAGCTGCCCGAGGCGCTGCGGGAGTGCGAGAGGCGCAACATCACGCGCTACGCCATCGCCGTGAGCCCCTCATGGCCGGGCTGCGGGGAGGGACCCGATCCCTTCCTCCTCCTCCTCATCATCATCATCGGGGTGGGGGGCAGGACGCGGCCCCAGGCTGAGGCCGGAGCCCTCTCCGCAGGTGCTGGGGCATTACCTGCGCCGCCAGCAGGACCCCGAGGACTTCATCCGCGAGATCAAGTACATCGCCAGCGACCCGGACGAGAAGTATTTCTTCAACGTCACCGACGAGGCCGCCCTCAACGACATCGTGGACGCTCTGGGCGACCGCATCTTCAGCCTGGAAGGTGCCGTGACCCCGAAAACGGCCCCCGTGACGCTGCGTGGGGGCACGTGGGGCCCCTCATCCCATCGGGATGAACCCTCGCGTGGGTACCGAGGAGGAATAACCTCCCCCCTGCCCCCCCAGGCACCCACGGGAACAACGAGAGCTCCTTCGAGCTGGAGATGTCGCAGATCGGGTTCTCCATCCACCTCCTGGAGGTGAGGCTGCGCCGCGCGGCACGGGCAGGACGCGGCCCCAGCAGAGCTTTGGTGTGTGTGGGGGGGACACAGAGGGGAAGGGATCCAGCCTGGGGGCTCTCTGCAGAAGTGGAAAATAATCCTCAGCCGTGCGTCAGCCTCCCCGCTTGAGGCTGAGTGTCCCGGGCTGGGTGATTTTGGGGTTATTTTAGGGTGATTTTGGGGAACGGGGACGCACCGGGAGCCCCGTGAGGGTGACGCGTGGCTGGCGTCGCGCCCACCCCCACGGGTGCCCCCCTCTGCCACCCCCTTATCAGGACGGGATCCTCTTTGGGGCCGTGGGTGCCTACGACTGGGACGGGGCCGTGCTGGAGGAGAGCAGCCGCGGCCGCCTCGTGCCCCCCCGGGAAGCCTTCGAGCCGGAGTTCCCGCTGGAGCTGAAGAACCACGCGGCGTATTTGGGTACCGGGGGGGGGGTCCCCGGGGGTGCGCCGTGCCCCGGGGTCTGGGACGGAGCGGGGATGCTCCTGGGGGAAGCGGGGGAGCCTCAGCACCCGAGGGTCGCTCAGCACCATGGGGGTAGAGGGGAAAACGGGGAGGTTGGGCACCCAAAGGTGCTCCGTGTGCCCCCGGCGTGGGGTGATCTGGGGGGGTGCATCCATTACCCTGAGGTAATGGGGCTGCTGGGTGCCAAATGGGGGGGGGGGGGGCTCAGCACCCAGAGGCTTCTCGGGGTCCTGGGGCCGCTCAGCACCCAGGGGTGCAGGCTCAGCACCGTGGCCGTGCCCAAAACTCACCAAGGGGCGCACGGTGCCGTGGGGACGAACCCCCCCACCCCGGGGGGCTTTTTGGCTGCCTGGAGGGGGCCACGAGCGGGGCTCTCCCCCCCCTCAAGGTTACTCCGTCTCCTCGCTCCGTCTCCCCGGGGGGCAGCGCCTGTTCGTGGCGGGGGCCCCCCGCTTCCAGCACCGGGGCAAGGTGATCGTCTTCCAGATGGGCGCCACGGGGACGGTGACGGTGGCCCAGGCGCTGCTGGGCGAGCAGGTCAGGGGCTAATGGGGTGTGGGGGGGTGTGGGGGGGCCACCGGCATCGGGCTCCATCCTGAATTGTGGCCCCCTTGCCCCCCCCAAAAAAAAAAAGATCGGCTCCTACTTCGGCAGCGAGGTGTGCGCCCTGGACGTGGACGGGGACGGGGTCAGCGACGTGCTGCTGGTGGCCGCCCCCATGTTCCTGGGGGGGCAGAGCAGGGAGACGGGGCGGGTGTACGTCTACAGAGTGGGGCAGGTGAGGGGGGGGCGCTGGGGGGGCCGCGGGATGTGCAGTGGGGTTGGGGGGACGAAGGGGTTTGGGGGGTAGGAGGGGGTCGAGGGGTGTGGAGGGGTTGGGGGAGACGGGGGGGGAAAGGAGAGGGGTAGGGGAATGGGGGGGGAAAATGGGGGGGTTGTGGGGTTGGGGAGGGCTTGGTGGGGGTTGGGGAGGGGATGTGAGGGAGATTGGGGGCGTAATGGGATGGGGGGGGCACGGCAGGGCTGGAGGGGATGCTTTGGGCTGGGGGGGGGCACGCAGCAGGCTCAGGGTGTGCGTATGGGGCGGGGGGGGACACCCCCACACAGCCCCCTGGCCATCCCCATCCCCTCCCCTTCCCCCTCCCAACCCCCCGACGACCCCCCCAGCGCCTCGGGGTACCAAGAACCCCTTTGTGTCCCCCCCCCAGAAGCTGCTGGCCCCCGCGGGGACGCTGCAGGCGGATCAGAGGCCGCAGGACGCCCGCTTCGGCTACGCCCTGGCCTCCGTCCCCGACCTCAACCACGACGGCTTCAACGACGCCCTGGTGGGGGCCCCGCTGGAGGACGGCCACCGCGGCGCCGTCTACGTCTACCACGGCGCCCCCGGCACCCTCCTGCCCCGCTACAAGCAGGTGAGAGATTTGGGAGGGGGTGTGTGGGGGGGGCTCTATCCATGTGTGGGCTCGATTTGGGGGTCCCGTCCCCCTCCCCGCCGCCGCCGCGGTGCCGGCACAACCCTATACGAGCCAGCGGAGAAGCCACCGCTGGGGCTGCTCTTGCCTCTCCCCGCAGCGCATCGAGGCGGCGGCGTTGGGCGGGGGGGGGCGGCTGCGATATTTCGGGCGCAGCCTCGACGCCCGCCTCGACCTGGACGGTGACGGGCTGCTGGACCTGGCCGTGGGGGCGCAGGGGGCGGCCGTGCTGCTGCGGTGAGCCCTGGGGTGTTTTTTTTTTTTTTTTGGGGGGGGGGCACCCCTGGGACCACCCCAAACCCTCCCCAAAACCCCCTCCCAACATGTCCTGGGACCACCCCAAACCCTCCCCAAACCCCTCTGCCATGTGCTGGGGGGGGGGTCCCTCCTGCGTGGGCACCGCCTGCTCCGTGCCTCAGTTTCCCCTTGGGGGCTCCAAGGCACGGGGAGGGTCCCGGTGGTTTGATGGGGCGGGGGGGGGGACACTGATGTCCTGTGTGTCCCCCCCCCCCTGGGATTTTGGCAGCTCGCGGCAGATCGTGGGGGTGGCCACCACGGTGTCGGTGGAGCCCCCGGCCGTCAGCGTGACGCGGAGGAACTGCCGGCGGGGCGGCGGCGGCGCCGTCTGCCTGAGGGCCAGGGTCTGCTTCCGAGCCACCAGCCGGGCACCGGGACGGCGGGACGGGGACATCGGTGAGAGCCTGGGGGGGGTTGGGGGGCACACGCGGGGTTCCTGGTACCAGGGGGGGGGCTGGGAGGGTTCCACAATGGGACCCTGGAGCGCCCCAGGGTGTCCCCGGAGCACCTCAGGGTGTCCACAGGGTACCCTGCGGTGACCCAGGAGCACCCCAGGGTGTCCCAGGAACCCCGCAAGGTGTCCCTAGAGCACCCCAGGTTGTCCCAGAGCACCCCAATTGGACCTCAGGGCACCCCAAGATGTCCCCGAAGCACCCCAGGGTGTCCCCAGGGTACCCTGCGGTGACCCAGGAGCACCCCAGGGTGTCCCAGGACACCCCACTGGGACCCCAGGGCATCCCAAAGTGTCCCCGGAGCGCCCCAGGGAGTCCCTGGAGCACCCCACTGGGACCCAGGAGCACCCCAAAGCATCCCCAGAGCACCCCAAAGCACCCCAGGAGCCCCCTAGGGTGTCCCAGAGCATCCCAATTGGACCTCAGGGCACCCCAAAGTGTCCCCGGAGCACCCCAAGGTGTCCCAGGGCACCCCACTGGCACCCAGGAGCACCCCAAAGCATCCCCAGAGCACCCCGGGGTGTCCCTGGGGAACCCCACTTGGACCTCGGAGCACCCCAGGGTGTCCCAGAGCACCCCAAAGCACCCCAGGAGCCCCCCAAGGTGTCCCTGGAGCACCCTAGGGTGTCCCAGAGCACCCCAATTGGACCTCAGGGCACCCCAAAGCATCCTTGGAGCCCCCCAGGGTGTCCCCAGAGCCCCCCAGGATGTCCCCAGGTCACCCCCCTGGTACCCAGGAGCACCCCAGGGTGTCCCCGGATCACCCCAGGGGTACCCCCAGCCCCTCCCCAGCCCCTCAGCCCCCCCCCCCCCCCCAATTTGTCCCCGCGCAGAGCTGCAGTACAACGTGTCCCTGGAGGAGCGGGGTGGGGGGGCCCGCGCCGCCTTCGACTCGGGCGCCCGGCGGCTGCTGCAGCGGCGCGCGGAGCTGGAGCTGGGCAGGCAGAGCTGCCTCCGCTTCCCCTTCCACGTCCTGGTGAGCACAGCATCCCCCCCCCTTCTCCTTTATCCTGCCCCCCTCCCCGGCCCCAAATCTCCACCCTGGGGGGGCTGACGGGGACCCCTTTTTCCTCCCCCCCCACCCACCCAGGACACCACGGATTACCTGCGGCCCCTCAGCTTCACCGTGCGCCTGGCGCTGGCTGACCCCGAGGGCCCGGTGCTGGATGAGGAATCCCCCAGCACCGTCCGCAAACTGGTGGGTGCCCCCCCCCCACCCCGGGGGGGGGGGGTGTCTATCCGTGCCCCCCCACCTTGCTCCCAGCGCCCTGTCCCCCTTGCAGATCCCCTTCTTCAAGGACTGCGGCGAGGACGACGAGTGCGTCGCGGACCTGGTGCTGCGCGCCACCGTGGACATCGCCGGGGATGGGTACGGGGCTGAGGACGGGCACCGGGGGGGGGGGGGGGCCAAAAAAATCCCCCCGGGGCTGTAGCCCCCCCCCATAACCCCCCCGTGCTGCAGGCAGAGCCCCCACGTCCTGCGCAAGGGCAGGAGGAAGGCGGTGCTGGACGCGGTGCTGGAGAACAAGGGCGAGAACGCCTACAACGCCAGCCTGCTGCTGAGCTTCTCCAGCAACCTGCTCTTCTCCAGCCTCGTGCTCCAGGTGAGCCCCCCCCCACCCCAGGAACCCCCCCCCCGGGGAAAAATCTGGGGGTGCTCAGCCCCCTTGGGGACCACCCTCTGCCTCCCAAGCGCCCCCCGGGTGGCCGCGGGGACCCACTTCACCCCGGTTGGGAGCTGGGGATCCCTTTGTGTCCCCCCCCAAAGCCCCCCAGGCTGGATGAGGAGGGACCCCTCAGCCTCACGGTGCCCCTCGTGCCCCCCCCCGGCTGTCACATCCTCAGCCT
This sequence comes from Aythya marila, assembly GCF_965140915.1. Taxonomy (NCBI): domain Eukaryota; kingdom Metazoa; phylum Chordata; class Aves; order Anseriformes; family Anatidae; genus Aythya; species Aythya marila. Next base: position 2,329,706 of record NC_139070.1, read on the forward strand.
GACCCCCCCCGGTGCTGTGTGTCCCCCCCCCACAGGACCCAAACCCGGTGAAGCTGGAGTGCACCGCGCTAGGGGGCCACCGCCGGCTCTGCAGCGTCGGCTACCCCGTTTTTCGCTCCATGGCCAAGGTAGGGGGCAGGGACCCCCCCCCCGGAACCCCATTTGGGACCCCCCCGGGACCCCCCCAGGACCCTCACAGCCCCCTCGCCCCCCAGGTTTCCTTCACGCTGGAGTTTGAGTTCAGCTGCTCCGTGCTGCTCGGCCGAGCGGAGGTCAGCCTGGAGGCCAGCAGGTAGGGGCAGAGGGCGAGCAAAGGAGGGGGGGGTCCTCATGGTTGCCCCCCCCCCAAAAAAAACAAAAAACCTGGCCCTCTGGGGTCCTCTCCAAGCCCCCACCCGGACCTGTTGCCCCCCCCAGCGACAGCGCCGAGGCCACGCCGCAGGACAACGGGGTCCAAATCTCCGCTCCCGTCCGCTACGAGCCCGACCTCTTCCTCTCCAGGTGGGGCTGGGGGGGCACCGGGATGGGCTGGGGGCTCAGGGGGGGGCTCGGAGGGGAGGGGGGGGCAGGATCTGACCCCTCTTTTTCTTCACATTCCCCCCCCCCACCGCGGCAGCGAGGCCAACCTGCACCGCTACGAGGTGCACCCGCTCGGCACCTTCCCCCACGGCCCCGGGCCCGAATTCAAGACCATGGTGAAGGTAAAAGGGGTGAGGGGGGTTAAGGAAAAAGGGGGTGACATGGGGGGGGGGTCGGGGGGGGCTCACACTTTTCTCCCCCAGGTGCAAAACCTGGGCTGCTACCCCCTGCGCAACCTCACCCTGCGCCTGGCCCTGCCGGCCCTCGGCTACCGCCGCGCCGCCTTCCTCTCCGTCACCCGCGTCCTGGCCGACAACGTGAGTCCTCGGCTGGATTGGGGGGGGGGTCCTGAGCCCCCCCAAACCCCCCCCCCCCCCACGGTGCTGAGCACAGTCCCCGTCCCCTCCATCCAGGCCACGTGCGAGCTGCACGGCCCCGCCGAGGATCCACGAGGGGGGGGCCCGGCCCCGGTGGTCCCCGTGCACCCCGAGGACCTGCTGCGCGTGGACAGGCTGGTGAGCCGTGCCGGGACGGGGAGCTGGGGGGGGTCCTGGCTGCGTGTCCCCCCCCTATATCACCTCTCCCCCCCCCACATCACTTTTTTTGCCCCCCCAGGACTGCAGCAACGCCTGGTGCCAGGAGCTGAGCTGCGCCCTGGGGCGGCTGGAGCGCGGCGGCGAGGTCTCCGTCCACGTCCTGCGCGCCGTCCACAACGACTTCTTCCGAGCGGTGCGGGGCTGGGACCCCCCCCACTTAACCCCAGCAGGAAGGACGGGGGTGGGGGGACGAGGTTTCAGCCCCCCCCCTTGCTTTAGTTTTTGCCCTCTACTCCAGGCTAAATTCCGGAGCGTGAGGATCGTCAGCGCGGCCACGCTGGGGGTGCCGGGGGGCAGCGCGTTGGTGCTGGGGGAGGCGGCGCGGCGCAGGGAGGTAGGAGCTGGGGGACCCCCAAAAGGGGGCTGGGGGGGTCTCCCCGCCCCCCCCCCAGGTGCTCCCCGGGGTCCTTTTTATCCCCGCAGACGGTGCTGGAGATCATCCAGGCCAAGCGGGTGCCCATCTCCCTGTGGATCCTGGTGGGCAGCATCCTGGGGGGGCTGCTGCTGCTGGCGCTCATCATCTTCTGCCTGTGGAGGGTGAGAGCCTGGAGAGGGGGGGGGACACACACACCCAGCAGGACGGGCTGGGGGCTGCTTCATCCCCTCCATCCTCTCCCTCTCGACCCCAGCTCGGCTTCTTCACCCGCAAGAAGCTCCCGGAGGAGGAGGAGGAGAAGGAGAAGGAGAAGGAGCAGCAGTGAGCCCCGGCGGCCCCCGCGCGCTTCCCGGCTCTCTCCAGCCCCAGCTGCCCCCCGAAGCCCGGCACCGTGGGGAGGGGACGGGTCCCTTCCCCATCCCTGGGGACAACAGGGTGGGGGGTGGGCTCGGGATTCTGCCCCCCCCACCCCCCAAATTTTGGTTCCGCCGTGGCCGAGGGCGCTGCCGGTGCCGGGTTGTGCTGGCGCGGACGCAGCCAGGTGAGGTTGGGGCCAGCGCCGCGGCGCAGGAGCCGCGGGGCTGGGCCCGGAGGAGACGGGGATGGAGGTTGGGGGGGGGGGGCGAGCACCCAGCGAATTGGGCCCCCCCCCCAAAAAAAAAAATAAAGCTCAGCCCCGTGGAGGTGCTCACCCGTGTGCGACCCTGCCTTGGGGAGGGGGTGGGGGGCAAGAAAGGGGAACCCCAAAAGGCTCCGATGTGTGAAGGGGAGGGGGGGCCCCTGTGCGCCCCCCCCCCGGTGCCCCAAATTCCCCCTCTGAGGTCTCTCGGCACTGCCCTGGGGGTCCCGGGATGGCCCAGGGGGGGAATCCTCCACTTGGGGCCCTCTCCAAGCCTTGGGGGCGCAGGAGGGGACCCAGAGCAGACCCCAAAGGGGTCAGCGGGGGGGGGGGCTGTGGCACCCCAAAAGCTCCCCCTGCCTGCTCAGGGCTCTTCGGGGGGGCACAAAACGCTAAAGAACGGGGAAAAAGCAACGGGATAAAGCCGGGAGGGGAAACGTTCAGCCCGGGTGCTTTTTCCCTTCTGTTTCCTCCCAAAAAGGAGCCTGCTGCAGAGCGGGGACGGCCTGGCCCTAAAAACACAAGGAGCAGGGGGAGAGGTGCAGGGGGCGGGGGGTCTCCTTCCCCTAAACCCCAATGCAAGGGGGGGACCCTGGGGGCACCAAGTCCCTGGCACAGAACACGGGGTTCCTGCTGCTCACCCTCAGCCCCCTCCAACCCCTGGGGACAGGGTGGGTGCCTCACCTAGGGTGCTGCTGCCACCCCAAAACCCATCTGCCCCCCAAAAAAACCCCTTTGTGAACACCCCAGGAGCTCACTTCCCTCCCCGTGACCCCTCCGCCCCCCCAACAACCCGCTCAGGCTTCTGCTCTTCTTTAGAAAGGCCTTTATTTGACTTCATAGCAAACAGAAACACTGGTTGGAATCGAGTGTACGTGGTACACCCTCACAGCAACGAAGGGGCGAGGGGGTCGGGGCGCGACCTCCCCTCTCCCCGCCAAGGCCCAGCGGGGAGGGAGCGGCGCCGCGCGGCTCAGAACGAGGAGCGGGGACGTGGATGAGATGTTACGGGAGTGGAAAAGAAAGAAAACCAAACCAAAAACCAAAAAAAAAAAAAAGTAAAAATGAAAGAGATTCTCTTAAAGTTACCGGACTAAAGGAGAATTAAGACCGGGTGTTAGACACCGAGGAGGCTGCCGTTAGAAGGGGCTGCAGCTGGGGCCGCCGTCCTGCAGGACACCGCGGATGTGGTCCCTACGATACGAGCCAGCTAAGGATCCTAAACGACTCACTTTTGGGGTGGGGAGGCAGGTTGGGACAGACCCGGGGCCACAGGCACCTGGAGAAGGGACAGAAAAAAAAAAAAAAAAGGAAAAAAGTCCACAACGAGCCCCAAAAATTCCTGCGTGTGCGTTCCTGTTCCCAGAACCGGGGGCTCGCGGGGGGTCCCGAGCGCGCTTCTGTCCACAGGCGCCGCGGTGAGCCCCGACCCGGAGCCCTCCACGCCTCCACCTCCATGGAGAACACCTGGAGCAACGCTTTAGAGGCTGAATTCGACAAAAGAGGGGAAAAAAAAAACCACCCACACACTTCGAGGGGTCCGGGAAGGGGCCAGAGGAGGAAAATCTTCTCGGTTCTCCGTCACCAAGACGCTCTCCCCACCTCCGCTGCCGCGCACGGGGGCTGTGCCGAGACCCCGGGGCCCAGGTAGGGTCCCCCCGAGAGCCAAAAACCTCCCTGCCCGGCCCGGCCCCTCCAGAGGCCGCGTTTCACAGGTATAAAATCAAGTCAAATCACTCAAAAGACTCTGGGTTGGGGACTAAAGAGGCGATTCCGATGGAGACGCGATTGGCTCGGAGATGCTAAAAGTTTCAGGAACAAGACAGCACTCGTCGACGCGATACCACGGGGTGGGTGCCCTCCCCTGCCCTATATTTCCTGCTACTCTGTTGGAATTATAATACAATGTACATCTGGAGTAAGAACGCTCCGGCCAGAGCCCCCCGAGGAAGCCCCCGAGGTCAGAAAGTCCATCGGTCGTGTAGTTGGCTTTCACTGCTGAAGCTGTTGCTCGCTGAGGCCTCGGGGTTCTGTGCTTGCCGGGTCGAGTCCTCGCCGTTTAAGCTCTTCCTGCACACCGGACACGTGTCGTGCTGCAAGAAAAACGTGGGAGGGGGGCTCAGGGAAACGGCTCTGGGGGGGCTGCTTCGCCCCGAGGTTCCCCCCGTCGGGCTCCGAAGAGCCGTGGGTGCTTGCAGCCCTTACCAGCTCTAACCAGGGCACGATGCAGTTGCTGTGGAAGAAGTGGTTGCAGGGTAACTGCCGCACCTGCTCGGCCACCGTGTAGTCCTCCTTACACACGGGACACTCCAAGCCCGTATCTGGAAGAGAGGCGCAGAGCGGGGTGGGCAGGGCGAGCGCAGCACGCGCCCCCCGGTACCCAAAGGATTCCTTTTTTTTTTTTTTTTTCCCCCAAAGGGACGAAGAAAACCTAATCGGGGGTATCCGAGCTGATAAAAACCTCCTCGTGCAGAAAGAGGCTTTGTGGGGGTGGTGGGGGACGCCTCCTGCACGTCCCCCCCTGCTCTGTGAGGACGCAGCGCGCTGTGGAGCGCTGTCAGGGGGGGAGAGATGGTGAAAATCTGACCTCCTCCCCCCATCCTGGGCCTGATGCTGCTGGGGTGATGCTCAAAAAAACGTCCCCACCGCAGGCAGGAGGGAGACAAAAGCTCCCAGGGCTCCTCGCCCGCCCGCCGGGCTGCCCGGATCGAGCTGTGTCAATTCCAGAGGGCAGGGCCGAGCGTGACAGCATGGAAATTGGGATGCTTCCTGGCTTCCCAGACGAGGAGGAGAGCCACGGGGTGTATAAAAAGAACCAGACAAAAATATCTGTCGGGGAAACAGCTTTTCTAATCAACCCGCGGAGCGGCTCGGTGGGAAAGGGATCCCGCGAGCGGCCGCCCGCAGGCAGGAGGGGGGAGAAAAATCCCTAATTGCAAAACCATAAACACTGCAAAAAGAAAAAAACAAAAAAAACAAAGAAAAAAGAAGCCCACGGGTCTGCGCCGCCAGCTCCGTTACAAAAAGCTGCGGGTCCTACATGATATTTCAGAAGGGATTTGGTGGGGGGACGCTCGGAGCCTCGTCAGCAGCCCCGCTTTGCAAGGGGGGAGCGCGACGCACCGAGCCCAGCCCTAACAGGACTGTCAGCAGCAAAAATTAAAGGTTTTAAAGAAAGGTGAAGCCACCCGGGGACACGAGATCGCTGCGAAGAGGCTGATCCTTCGCAGGAGGAAGGGAATTCGGGCAGCAAACCCCCCAGGCTGTGCCCGAGGCACACGCAGCAAGGCACCGGGAGCCTTCACCTACCGACTTGTTCCTGAGTTACTGTCACTGTGGGGAGGGAGGAGATCTTCTCTTTGTCGGCCGGGGGCGGCCCCGTGTTTTCCAACTGGCCCAAGAGCTGCAAAGACAACACCAAATGTAGCCGGGGGGGCGCCTGCTGCCTCCCCTAGCTCTTTATCGGGGTGCCAGGAGGGGCGAGGAGCCCCCCAAGGGCGGCGGGGAGCCCCGAGGAGCTGCTTTAGGCTGGCCCCGCCGCACCAAACCCCGCTCCCATTGGGGTTTTGCATCCCAAGGGGCTTAACCCCGCTCCCTGGGGGTTTCCATCCCCAGCGTGGAGTCTCTGGGGGCTTAACCCAAGCTGCAGAGCCTCTTCCCTCGTGCCTTCCAGCTCCCCGCCTGCCTCACGGGCGCTGCGTGCTGCTGAGACCCGGCTTCACCCCAGGATCAGCCCCAATGGGTTCATGCATGGCTCGGGGGAGCCCCATTGGCTTTCCAGGTCACCCTAAAACCTCCCGGGATGGGCAGGGGCGGCTGCTGTCGCCGCAGAGCCCGGGCGAGACGGGCGTGGGAGCCGGGGGCTGCTGCTGAACGGCAGCAGATGGCTCTGGCAGGCGCCTTCCGAGGCGTCAGCAGCCAAATTAGCTCCCAGGACGGCAGCCGCCCGCTCTGCCTTCCCCTCCCGCTGCCGCCGACGCCCCCGGGAGGATTTTGGGGATGGAGCTGGGCAGCCCCGGAGCCCTGGGGAACGGCAGCGTGCTGGGCTCCTTCCCCAAACCACAAGGGGAACGGCTCACGGGTGCGAAATGTTGGGTTTGGAGCAGGACCCGGGGCTGAGAGGGGGGTTTTATTCAACCTGCGAGCGCTGGTTGGCGAGGAGGAGAGCTAAACCGCGGCGTTTCCACCCAAAAGAGGTTCCAACCCTCCCCAAAAAGGCAAAACACCGAGCAAAATTAAAAAAAAAACAAAACACAAAACAAAACTTGGAGGCACGGCTCAAAGCTCTCGGGGTCTCACCTGGGTGACGATGGCGTCGAGGCCGCTCTGTCCCCACGCGTAGTCCCCGGGGTTGGAGTGCAGCATCCCGCTCCTGGGGGGGGGGGCAGAGTCAAGGGAACTGCTTCAACCCCCCCAAAAACCAACCCCCAGGTTTTGCAGACCTCACCCCAGCAGGTCAGCGGGGAGAAGGAAGCTCCCGGGTAACTGGTGCTTACTGGGAGCACTGGTTTTAAGCGGGGGTGAGGCCGTGCTCGCTACTCACCAGGAGAAGGGGTGCTGCGAGCCGGGGAGCGCCGAGTTGGCGAAAAACCCCGCGAAGATCTGCTGGATTATCCTGAGGGCAGCAAAAAAAAAGCCACAGGGTGAGCAACGAAACCCAGGGCGGCAGCAGAAAAAATCAGAAAAAAAGCCAAGAAACCCAAATTATCGAGTTCTGTTTCCCCGAGAGCGCCGTTTTTGGGGGCGCTGAGAGGTTTTTTGGTTTTCGGGGCACTCACCCCTCGATGGCCGGAGACCTGTCGGGGCGCGAGCTGCCCCGGGAGCGGTACCTCCGCGTCATGGGCAACCGGGGGGGGCGGCTGGGCCCCCAGAGGTCGGCGTGGGCTTGGTGGCCCCTCTCGTTGTCCCTGCTCTCTTGGTCCAGCGAGCCGCTGCTCAGGAAGGGTCGGAAATCGGGGAAGAACATCGTGTGGTCCAAGTGGTCCCAAAGCTGCGGGTGGGGAGGGGAAGGGAAAGGAAAGAAGGGGAAGGATTTAAATCCGGGAAGGATTAAAAAGGGTCGAGGTGCTTCATTAGGGCCCCGACTCGTTAGATGGGCCACCCCCCCGGGACGACCGACGCGGAGGCTCCTTCCTGCTCCGCCTGGAGCCCGGCAGGTTGTGGGGAGCCGGCCCCAAGGCGGTGCCAGGATGGGATTTTAGGGGGGATCGGGGTGTTTTGGGGGGAGATCGGGGTGTTTTTGGGGGGATCGGGGTGTTTTGGGGGGGATCGGGGGACTTTAGGGAGGGATTGGGGCGTTTTAGGGGGATTTGGGGTGTTTTAGGGGGGCATCAGGGGTTTTTAGGGAGGACTGGGGGACTTTAGGAGGGGGATTGGGGCATTTTAGGGGGTTTTGCAGGGGGTTGGGGAGTTTTAGGGGGGATTTAGGGACTTTGGGGGGGATTGTGGTGTTTTAGGGGGGCATTGGGGCGTTTTGGGGGGGGATTGGGGGACTTTAGGGAGGGATTGGGGTATTTTAGGGGGGGATTTGGGATGTTTTAGGGGGACATCAGGGGTTTTTAGGGGGCTTTGGGGGGGGTTTAGGGGGGATTTGGGGACTTTAGGGAGCGGATTGGGGCACTTTAAGGAGGGATCGGGGCATTTTAGGGGAATTTGGGGGAGGATTGGGGGATTTGAGGGGCAGAACCCACGCCCCGTTCCTCTGCTCTGACGCCGGGGCAGGGAGCGGCATCCGGGGGAGCGGCTCCCTCGGCTTTAATTAATTAATTAAACACCACGCAGCCTGACGCCAGGGCTGCTCCTTCCCGACACCCTCAGAGCAGGTTGAATTTTCCTCCCCCGACCACCCGAAGCTCCCTTCGCACCTCCCCGCCGTCGCCTGCCCCCGTTTGAAGGGGAAAAGCCGCGTTTGGGGCTTTTTTTTTCCCACCATCACCCCGCAGAGCAGCCTTGCTGCCCCCCCCTGCAGCTCCGTGAGGAATTTCATTCATTTTTCACCCCCAAAAACCAAGGAAATTTAGGCAGAGCCTCATTTAGGGGCATCCCGGAGCTCGCTGCAAGCTCGGAGGAGCCACGGTTTTACCCCGGGTGATTTTGGAAGCCTCAACCCCGCTCCGAGGAGGAAGAGGAGGAGGAGGAAGAGCAGAAAACCCCAAATCCCGGGCTGTTTTTAGGGCAGGAGGCAGCACTCACCTCTGCGAACTGCGTGGACGGGCTGTCGTCAACGCCGCTGCCGTCCAGGAAACTGGAGGGGAAGAGGAGGTGAGAGCAGGGCCCCCCCCGCGAGGATGAGGAGGAGGAAGATGACAACGTTTGGGATCCCCAAACGTAGCCCAGGGGGGGCTCGGTGGCTGCGGGGGGGATTTTCTCTCTGCCTTGACCCAGGCTGCGAGATTTGGGAGGGCAAAACCCCCGAGCAGGGACCCGACGGAGGAAATAAACCCATTTTGGGAAGAGAAACGAGCTTAAATCCCCCAAAATCACGGGATTTTTGGTAAAACCCCACAGCTCCGAGCCCCCACAGCGTTTTCCTTCCCCTTTTTCAGCCCCGACCCCGCTCCCACCCCGCCGGGGGACGGCCCCAAAGCCCTCGGCACGGCACCGACCCCCCCCAGGGCCAGCACTGGGAACACTGGGAGCACTGGGAGCCTTACCTGGAATCATCCGTCACCTCCTCGATGAAGCCGGACTCGCACCTCGGGCACGTGTACTCCTGGGGGGGGGGAGGAAAATGTGCTGTGAACCCTCAAATTTTGAGGGTTTTCACCCCAAAAATTATTTTTATTTTATTTATTTATTTTTTTGTGACCCAAACCCCCCCCCAGGAGCTCAGGGGAGGGCTGAAGGAGGAGCCAACCCCCCCCCAAAGGGCTCTGGGGGGAGTTATTGGGGGATTTGTCCCCAATTCTCTGCTGGGGGAGGGTCCCAGGACCCAGTTTCCACCCCAAAAAGCACCCCAAAAAGCACGTTTTGGCTGCAAGGACACCCCCAGCCCCCCCTCCCCTCCCCACAGAGGCTGGGGGGGGTGGATGAAGGCTTCTCCTCCTCCTCCTCCTCCATCCCCCCAGCCCTGCCCTGCCTGGGCACCGACAAATCCCTGTCCCCCCCCCCCCAAAAAAAAAACCACCCCCCCAGCCCCAAAAGCCCAAGGTCAGACCCCGAAATCCCCCAAGATTGGGGTCACGGCAACCTGGGGGGGGCCAGGCTGGGCTGGGGGGCGAGGGGGGCACCCTGCGGGGTCCTGGGGGGGTGAAACCCCCCCCAAGGGGTCAGTAAGGTCAGAGGGGTCCCCCCCCCGTGGGGTCAGGGTGCGGGGCTGGCATTTTTTCATTATTTTTATTTTTTTTTCAGGTTTTTGCCTGTTTTTTTTTTTTGGGGGGGTGGCACCTCGCCCCCACGACCCTCAACGAGGGGCATCTCCCCCCGCCCCCACCCCTCCTGAACCCTGAACAGCCCCCCCAAAGGATTTGGGGGCGGGGTGTGGGTCACCAGGCCCCAAAAACCCCGAGGGACCCCCGTGACCCCCCCCGAAACCCCCCCAACCACCCAAAACCCCCCCCAGAAGCTGGGGAGGGGGGCACCGCATCCCTTCGGGGGGGGGTCCCCGTCCTTTTGGGGGGGGTCCTCACCCCTTTCCCTTTGGGGGGAGTCCCCCTATCCCTTTATGGGGGGGGAGGTCCAAATCCTTTTGGGGGGGGTGCTCACCCCTATGGGGGGGTCCCCATATCCCTTTGGGGGGGGGCTCCCCATCCCTCTGGAGGGGTCCAAATCTTTTTTTGGGGGGGGTCCTCACCCCTTTGGGGGTCTCCCCATCCCTCTGGGGGGGGATTCTCCCCCCTTGGGGGGGGTCCCCGTCCTCTTGGGGGGGCCCTCACCCCTTTGGGGGTCTCCCCATCCTTTTTGTGGTCTCCCCATCCCTTTTGGGGCCTCCCCATCCCCTCAGCCCTCAGGGGGGTCCCTCAGCGTCTCCCCCTCCCCCTCAGGCCTCCAAGTTTTGGGGCGGGGGGCGCCGGGCCCTACCCGCAGCCCCCCCCCCCCAATGCTGATAACCGACTGATAACGCCTCGGGGGGGGGTCCCGGGGGCGGGGGGGGGCTCACCGGCAGCTTGGGGCTGACCTCCCCCTTGCAGCTGTGGCAGAAGAAGCGGTGCTGGGACACGGCGGCCGCCGCCGAGGCCTCCGCCATCTTGTCACCCCCCTCCTGCCGTCAGTCCTCCGGCAGGACGAGCGAGATGAGGCTAGAGCGCCCCGCCGGGCCGCCTGCCGCTCTAGCCGCCCCGCTTCCGGTTCAGCTCGGCTGCTCCGCGGTCCTCCAGAGGTAGGCGAGGAGGGAGAGGGGGGGGCGGAAGTGGTAGGCGGAAGGGCGGAAGCGGAGGGAGGAAGTGGAGGAAGTGAGGGCGGAAGCGGGAGGTGGGGAGGGCGGAAGTGGTGGTTGCTATGGGGAGGGTTGGGGCCTAGGCGTGGGGCCTGGGTGAGAGCGGGCCTCGGGGGGGGGGGGGACGGGGATGGGGGCACCTCGGGGGGGGGATATGGGGACAGGGGCAGGGGGACCCCGGGGTGGGGGGCACGGGGATGGGGACATGGGGACGGGGGCACCCCAGGGTGGGGGACATGGGGGTGGGGACACAGGGATGGGGGCACCCTGGGGTGGGGGACACGGGGATGGGGGCACCCTGGGGTGAGGGACACGGGGAGGGGGCCATGGGGATGGGGGGACCCCAGGGGAGGGACACGGGGATGGGGGGTACAAGGGTGGGGATATGGGGACAGGGGCACCCCAGGGTGGGGGACATGGGGGCATGGGGGCATGGCCCCCCCGGTGGCACCGGCTGCTTCCCCTAACGCTTTGTTTTTGTAGGGTCGCCTCCATTTGGGACCGGCCTTTCCGGGGCTCTACAGGCAGCAGCACGACCCCACCGGACTCTGCGTCCCCATCCAGGCCCGTGGAGACCCCGCAGACCCCGCCGGCCCCCCGCGTCCCCACAGAGACGCTGCGGGGATGACGCAGGCCGAGATCAAGCTGTGCTCCCTGCTGCTGCGGGAGCATTTCGGCGAGATCGTGGAGCGGGTGGGCACGCTGCTCGTCAGGGCGGGCGCGCAGCCCCTGCGGATGCTGGTGGGCGACACGGGGCTGTCGCTGGAGCAGGTAGGGCCCGGCCCTGGGGACACCCCGGATCCGCTCGGGGACGCCCCTGATCCGCTCGGGGGCTGGCACGGAGCTGGGAACCCCTCGGAAAGGGCAAAATGGGGATTTTCCAGGCATAAAAACGCCGAGTGGGATTTTTTAAAGGGCGGAGATGGTTCGTAACTGGCCATAAGACGGCCCGAGAAGGAGCAGAGCGGGGTTTAAATGCAGGGGGTGCCCGTCGGAGGGGCAGGGGATGCCAAATCCCCAATTTTTGGTGGCTGCCCGTGGAGGAAACGCGCCGCGACCGCCCCGAGGGGGCCGTTTGGGGCCCCCCCTGAATAACCAAACCCCCCGTTGGCAGGTGAAGAAGGCCCTGTGCGTCCTCCTGCAGCACAACCTGGCCACCTTCCAGCTGCCCAAGCGCGGCGGGGTGGAGTACGAGGCGCGGGCCGAGCGGGTGCTGAGGATCCTGCGCTACCCCCGCTACATCTACGCCGCCAAGACCCTGTACGGCGACACGGGCGAGCTGCTGGTGGAGGAGCTGCTCCTCAACGGCAAGATGACGATGAGCGCGGCCGTGAGGAAGGTCGCCGACCGGCTCACCGAAACCATGGAAGGTGAAAAAAAAAAACAGAATTCTGCAGGAATCGGGGCATTTCCTGGAGTCTGGGGGGGGGGTGCTGGGCCTGACGCTGCCCCCCCCCCCCTCCCCGCAGACGGCCGGACCATGGATTACGCCGACGTCTCGAGCACCTTCGTGCGCCTGGCGGACACCCACTTGGTGCAGAGGTGCCCGCTGCTGCCCGAAACCCCCCAGGGCCCCCCCGGCCCCGCTCCCACCTTGGTGCTGGACGAGAAGGAGATGTACACCGTGCCCCGGCTCAACCTCACCGGTGAGGGGCACCCCGGGGTGCTGGGGAAGCTCAGCGCCGCCAGCTCCCGACATTTTTATTGTTTTATTGTATTGTAACAATTTTTATTTATTTTTTTTTCTAAAATTAACCCCCCCTTTGTCTTTTTTTTGTTCTCTGGCAGGGCGGGGGAAGCGCAGGCGGTCGTGCGAGGAGGAGGAGGAGGGCGAGCCCAGGGCCAAGAAGCAGAAGGCGGACGGGGAAGGCTCCGAGGTAGCGGAGGAAGGGGCTGGAGCCCCCAAGCTGAGCATCAACCTGGGGCTGCTGCTTCATCCAGCGTCACCTCAGCTCGGGGACACTCGGGGACAGCTCCCAGCCCCAAAACTGTCCTGCGGACCCCCCCCCGGCTGGCTTTGTCCCCGCAGCCCCCGCCCGAGGACGACGGCATCTACTGGCAGGTGAACCTGGAGCGCTTCCACCAGCACTTCCGCGACCAGGCCATCGTCAGCGCCGTGGCCAACCGCATGGATCAGGTGCGGGGAAGCTTCTAGAAGCCTCCAGGAGGGGCCTAGAGGGCGTTGGGGGGGGCTCCGTGAGGCCGGGCCCCCCCCCTCACCTGTGTTTTGTGCCCCCCACGCAGACCAGCAGCGAGATCGTGCGGACGATGCTGCGCATGAGCGAGGTCACCACCGCCTCGGGCGCGCCCTACACGCAGCCCCTCTCCTCCAACGAGGTCCGTGACCCCCCCTTTAGAGCCCCCCCCGCCCTCCTCACCATTTTGTTGTGATTTTCCTGGTTTTTTTTTTGGCTGTTTTCTCATTTCACCGTTTTGTTGTGATTTTCCTGTGTTTTGTTTTGTTTTTTTTTTTTTTTTGGCTGTTTTTGCGTTTCACCTTTTTGTTGTGATTTTCCTTCGTTTTTTTTTTGTCTCTTTTCATTTTTTTTCCTTTTCTCGCAGATTTTCCGGTCCCTTCCAGCCGGGTACAACATCTCCAAGCAGGTTTTGGACCAGTACCTCACCCTGCTGGCTGACGACCCGGTGAGGGACGCCCCCCCCCGTGCCCTTTGCTGCCCCCACTCCGTGTCCTCACCTCATCACACACCGCGGGGTGGGGGCTGAGGGAAAAAACCCTTTTTCAGCCATTTCTTAAAGCATACAAAAGCGAAACTCATCACATTAAAAAATTCACATAACGTTCTGCAGCTCTTAAGATCAAAGAGGGTTTTTTTGGGGGGAAAAACCTCCGTTCTGCCTGAAGTGGCTTTAATAATCGTGATTTTACACCAGAGGTGTTTTAATACCTCGGGACCCGCTGAACTTTTACTTTTTTTCCCTCTTTTCTAGCTCGAGTTCGTGGGCAAATCGGGGGACAGCGGCGGGGGCATGTACACCGTCAGTATCCTTTTTTTTTTTGGGGGGGGGAGCAGCTCCAGTGGGGTTCTGGGCATTCAACCAGGCCCCTTGACACGGCTCCCACCCAGATCTCCACAAGGCTCTTGCCTCTCTGGCCACGGCCACTCTAGAATCCATCGTAGAGGAGAGGTAAAAACACCACTTTTTGGGACTTTTCACCCCGTTTCTCACCCCGCTGAGTTTTTTTCCCCCCCTTTTATCCTTCCCCTTCAGGTTCGGGTCGCGCTGCGCCCGGATTTTCCGCCTCCTCCTGCGCAAGAAGCACCTGGAGCAGAAGCAGGTGGAGGATTTCGCCATGATCCCCGCCAAGGAGGCCAAGGAGATGCTCTACAGGATGCTCTCCGAGAACTTCGTGGCCCTGCAGGTGAGGAGGGGGCCGGGGGGGGGCCAGCTCCGTGCCCGGGGACGCCGCGTCCGAGCTGCCCACCCCCCGTGTCCCCCCCCTTCCTCGCCAGGAGATCCCCAAGACCCCCGACCACGCGCCCTCCCGCACCTTCTACCTCTACACCGTGAACGTCCCGGCCTCCGTGCGCATGCTGCTGCACCGCTGCTACAAGGTGGGACCCCCCCGGCCCTCCCCCAGCCCCCCCCAAGCCCCCCGACCCCCTCCCCAAGCAGGGGGGGGCAACGGCCTGGAGGCTTTTAGCCCCCCCCCAGCACCTCGAGCAGCTCCTCCACCGTCTTCTGCCTTCTCCCCTGTCCCCTTTCTCTTCCTCATCCCATTCTGTTTCTCCCCCTTTGCCCTTCCCCTTTGCCCCCTGCCCTTCCCCATCCCCCCTCCCCTGTCCCCTTCCCCCCTGCCCTTCCCCTTTCCCCGTCCCTGTCCCCTCTGCCCTTCCTCTTTCACCTGCCCTTCCCCTTTCCCCCTCCCTGTCCCCTCTGCCCTTCCCCTCTCCCCCATCCCCTTTTCCCCCTCCCCCATCCCCTTTCCCCTTTTTTTTCCCCTTCCCCTTTGCCCTTCCCCTTTTCCCCTGCCCTTCCCCTTTCCCTCTGTCCTTCCCCTTTCCCCCTCCCCATCCCCTCTGCCTTTCCCCTTTCCCTTTACCCTCCCCCTTTCCCCTCTGCCCTTCCCCTCTCCCCTTTTCCCTTCCCCTTTGCCCTCCCCCTCTCCCCATCCCCCTTCCCCTCTGCCCTTCCCCTTTCCCCCCCCAGAGCGTGGCCAACCTGATGGAGCGGCGCCAGTTCGAGACCAAAGAGAACAAGTGAGCGGGGCCACGGGGGGAGCACAGAACCTTGTTGTGGGGGGGGGGCAGGGGGCAACACGCGGATCCATGCCCCCCCCGGGGTACTTTTTGCCCCCCCCAGGAGGCTGCTGGAGAAGTCGCAGCGGGTGGAGGCCATCCTGGCCTCCATGCAGGCCACGGGCGCGGAGGCGGCGCAGCTGCAGGAGATCGAGGAGATGATCACGGCCCCCGAGCGCCAGCAGCTGGAGAACCTCAAGCGCAACGTCAACAAGTCAGAGACCCCCGGGGGGGGGGGGGGGCACGGGGGGTGTCAGGGGCCCCCCCAGCCCTTTTTCCACCCCCCTAACCGCCCCCTTTTCCCCCCCCCAGGCTGGACGCCAGCGAGAACCAGGTGGACGAGACCATCTTCGTGCTGGAGTCCTTCATCCACAGCACCGTCAGGAAGCCCTGAGCGCCCTCCCCCTTTTATATGTATCCCCCCCCCTTTTTATATGTGTCCCCCCCCCATTTTTATATGCCCCCCCACCCCAAAAATGACAATAAAGTGACCCCCCCACCCCCCAGAGCTGCTGCCTGCTGGGTTCAGGGACCCCCCAGTGCCACCGCAACACCCTGGGGGGGGGGGACTTGGGGACAGCTCCCCCCTGCCCCAATTGTCCCCCCCTTTTGTGTCCCCCCCCCCCATTTTTGTGCCCCCCCCGGGTTGCTCTAGCTCCGCCCACCTTCTGAGGCCACGCCCACCCACGGGTTAAGCCCCGCCCACTGAGTTTTGTTCCGGGGGGGGGCGCAGGGGCCATGGCGGGGTTGGGGCGCGTCCTGGTGCACGTGCGGCGCGGTGGGGAGGGGGGGGCGGCGCGATTCGGGCAGGTACCGGGGGGGGGGGAGCAAAGTGGGGGGGGGATTTGGGGGTGTCGGGGGGGGGAGGAGCAAAGGGGGGGGGGGCGAGGCCGGATTGGGAGGGGTGGGGGGGGTGCAGCAAAGTGGGGGGGGGACACAAGGGTTGGGAGGCGTGGGGGGGGCACAGCTTGGGGGGGGCGTGTAATGGGGGGGGGGGCACCCAGCTGGGGGTGGGTTGGGCATGTAGCTGGGGGGGGGGGCACCCAGTTTGAGGGGGGGGCAGCGGGGGGGGTGTCACCTACTTGTGGGGGGGGCGCTGCAAGGCGAGGGGTGCGCAGGAGGCAGCGGTGACCCCCCCAAACCCCCCAAAACCCCCCAAGACCCCCCCCAAAACCCCCTCCAGCCCCCCCCAACCCCTTCCCCGACCCCCCCAGCCCCCCCCTCATTGCAGGGTCTCCCCCCCCCACGTGCCCCCCCCCTTTTTTTTAGAGCGTCACCGGCTCCTTCTGCGCCCCGCACGAGGACGTGGCGGCGGTGAGCTGCGGGCTGCAGCGCGGCCGCTTCCTCCTGGCCGACGCCGCCTTCCCCGGCTCCACCGAAACCATCCTGGGGGTGCGTGAAAGCCTTGGGGGGGGGGGACACAAACCCATTGGGTGTCCCCTGACCCCCCCCTTTGACCCTTGACCCTCCCAGAGACCCCCGTTTTGCCCCGCCAAGCTCCTGGAGCCGCGGGCGGCCGCCGAGCCGCGAGGCCGCGGGGTGGAGGCGGCGGTGGCCGTGCTGCTGCAGGCGGCCACCGGCCCCGTGCTCCTCACCCGCCGCCCCCACGGCCTCCGCGTCTTCCCCAACGTCTGGGTGCCTCCCGGTGAGCCTCCTTGTTGAGGGGGGGGGTGGGCACAAAGGTGTGGACCCCCCCCCGCCACCCCAAATCCGCCCCGCGCACACCCGAATTCGCCGTTCCCCGGGTGCCTCCAAGCCGCTCTTCCTCCTCTTCCTCCTCTTCAGGTGGGCACGTGGAGCCCGATGAGGAGGTGAGGACGGCGCGGGGGGCTCCTGGGGGGGCTCCTGGGGGGGTTTTGTGGGTTCATGACCCCCCCATGTCCCCCGTCCCCCCCCCCAGCTGCTGGCCGTGGGGCTGCGCGAGCTGCAGGAGGAGACGGGGCTGCGCCTGGCCACCGGCACCTTCACCTGGAGGCTGCTCGGCCTCTGGGAGGTAACAGCCCCCCCCCCTTCACTCCCCTGCTTCCCCAACCTCTCCACCGTGCCCCCCCCAACCCACTGCCTCCCCCCCAAAAAACCATTTTTGCAGTCCGTGTACCCCCCCATGCTGAGCCGGGGGCCCCCGCGCCGCCACCACATCGTCGCCTACCTGCTGCTGCGCTCCCAGGAGCCCCACCAGGAGCTGGAGGTCAGCCCCCTTTTAATCCCTTTTTTTTATTTTTTTCCCTTTTTTTTTTTCCTTTACCCCCCCGACCCCCGCTTTGGGTTTCAGGCCAGGATTTGCCCCAGCGAGGCCGAGGTGAGCGCCTACGCCTGGCTGGAGCCCCACGTCCTGGAGGCCATCGCGGCCACCGAGGATGGCGCGGAGAGGCCGGGACGCGTCCCCAGCACCCTGCCGGCCTCCGTCAGGTGAGGCTGGGGGACAAAGGAGCCACTGGGGGGGGGACACGGGGGACAAAAACAGCTCCGTGCCCATCGTGTGTGTCCCCCCCAGCATCACCGAGGTGAGCGGGGGCTTGCCCCGCGCCGCGCAGCTCCCCACGGCCACGCTGCTGAACGTGGCCCCGGCCGAGGGGGAGGACGTGGAGCGCGTCAGCACCGGCACCAAATTTGCCCTTCGGCTCTGGTTGGAGGCCCGGGGGGGGGAAAACGGGGGCCAAACGGGCCCTGAGGAAGCGTCGGGGGGCTGGGAATAAAGGGATTGTACCCGGGGGGGGGCTGCGTCCTGCTGCTAAGGGCTGGGGGTTTGGGGATCCTGGGGTGGGGAGGGCAACACAACGGGGGTGACCTGGGGGGGCACAGGGGAGAGGGGACATGACTTGGGGCAGGGGGAGCAGCCTCCTGGGGGTCCCCGATGAGCAGAGGAGCCTGCAGCAAGCAGGGCTGGATCCACCCCCACCCTCGCCCCCCCCCTCACTTGGAGAGGGACCCTCGGGGTAGCACCTGGGTGGCTCTGGCTGCACCCAAATCCCCCCAAAAAGGGGGTTTTAAGGGCCAGGTACCCCAGCCCCTGCGTTACACAGCCAATATTTGGCTACCCCCCCCACCCCAGCACGACGCAAGGAAGGTGCCCCCCCCCCAGGCTGGGTGCTGGGGTTCGTTGCTTTTATTGCCTTGGCTTAGTCCCCGCGGGTGCGATACAAGAAAGAAGAAACTGCCCGAGCAGAACGCCGTGCGCCGCTCCTGCCGACGGGGGCCCAGCCTTCAAACTCAGCGAGGAGCAGTTAAAAAGGTGCTAAAATAATAAAAATTAAAAAAAAAAAATTGCTACTCCTGCCACTTTGTCCCCACGCCAGCCTGGCCTCGTCCCCGCACCTCTCGGTACTGAAATGGGGAAGGAGCTGGGGGGGGGGCTGAGGAAGCCCCCGTTGGGCCAGGACACGCAGGAGGCAGCAGGGCCGTGGCTGGGAGGGTTACGAACTAAATAGGATTAAATACATAAATAATTTGTGCAATGGGCGCCGTGCCCCCTCCCCAACCCCCTTTCCTTCAGTCCAGGCGCGCCGGGAGGGGGGAAGTCTTTGGGAGTTTCCTATGTACAAAAGCTGCAACTGAAAAATCGAGAAATCCTCTGCTCTCCGTACGGGTCTGCGCCGGGAATGGGTAAAAGGAGGAAAAAGGAAAACAAAATCTGCAGGTTTGAAAAATGACAGCAGACACTGCTGAGCCCGGCGGCAGCAGCACGGTCGGGGCGCTGCGCTGCTGCCCTCCTGCCCGGGGGGCTCCCCGACCCCCCCCAAAAAATCTGCAGAGCACAAATCTGGGGCTGGAAACGCAGCCGGGGGGCACGGCCGGTCCCAAGGGGAGCGCAGCCTCCTCCAGCACGGCCCCCCCAGGGTCTGCTCCCTGCCCTCGTCGCCTTTTTTCCTTAAAACCGAGGAATTTCCAGCCGGGGCTGGGGCTGGAGAGCTGCGGGGTGGTGACAAACCCACAGAGAAACATCTGCTGGGGGCGATGCGGGTGAAAGCCCTGCCCCAGGACCAGCCCAAGCCCCTCGTGCGCCCCTGGTCCTGCGAGCAGAGCCCAGTTCTGGACAGGGTGCAGCCCCCCTGCCCTGCCCGTGCCCCCCCAGGGGCACAACTCGGCCTTGCCGTCCCCGTCCCAGCCCCATTCCTTCATCCAACCCTCGCTGGCTCGGCCCCACGGCCACCACAGCTCAGCGCTGAGGTTTTTTTCTCCCTCTTTTTTTCCTCCTCCTTCTCCCCCCCCCCCGGCAGGAGCTCGCTTTGCTCCCAGGACCGGGGTGGGAGGCACAGCCGGGGCAGGGCAGGACTCACTGGGGCGAGCTGTCCCCCCAGTAGACCCACAAAGCAGAACCCTACAGGATCCAAACGGCCCTAAAAACCCCTCCTTAAAGGCCGGGGGGGGCGGCTAACCTTCGGGCAGGGCTGCTCCCTACCCCGCAGCCCAGCGTCTTAAGGAGTGCACGCAGCCACCCCCGCGGCCCCGGGCACGCTGGCAGCCCCCGGCACGAGAGCCTTGGGGGCACCGGGGAGGAACCGCAGCGAGGTGGGGTCCGTGCCAGCCCCCAAAGCAGCTCCTGGAAGCCTGTCCTCGCCTCTCCCAGGACCCTGGCTCAGTCCAGGGAGATGATGTCCGGCCGGCAGCCCGGCAGCGTGGTGCTGCTGCTCACGGTGCCCCCGTGGCCCTCGCGCAGCGCCCCGGCGGAGACGATGCTGCTGATGCGGCCGGCGGCCGGGCTGACGGCACCGCCGTGCGGCGTCCCCATCACGGGGCCCAAGGGGTTGACGTTGAGGAAGTGGCCGGAGGCGCCCCGGTACTGGAAGAAGTGGCTGAGAGCGTCCTGCTCGTCCAGGGAGGTGATGACGGAGGGGCTGTAGTGCTGCCGAGGGAGGGGGGAAAAAGTTAGGAGGGAGAAGAAGGCAAGGGGGGAAAAGAAAATAAAAAAAAGGGAAAAGGAACCAAAAAAAAAACTGACCTGATTTTCACTTTGAAGGAAGGAAAACAAATCCAGACCTAGAGGAATAAAAAAGGGGGAAATAAATCTCCTGGTGGTGAACAAAACTCTGGCACGAGGGGAAGATGAATGGTGCCAAAAACGGGACGGCAGCAGATGGGTTCGGGCTGCTCCCAGCACCAGGAACCAGCACCAGCTCTGCTCCTCCAACCCCGATATCTGGCAAATTGGCAACCTGGTGAACTGGAACGGCCACCAGGACGGCCGTGGGGCCACATGGACGGCCGTGGGGACTCCAGGATTGCTGTGTGGCCACCAGGTTTGCCGTGGGGCCACCAGGACAGCCATGGGGCCACCAGGTTTGCCGTGTGGCCATCAGGACAGCCATGGGGCCACCAGGACAGCCGTGTGGCCACCTGGTTTGCCGTGTGGCCACCAGAACCCTCGTGCACGTGCAGGAGCAGCCCGTGGGCCCCGTTACCTTGCAGCTCCGCCGGCGCCGGGTAGGACGCGCGGTACTCGTGGCCGGGGAGGCCAGGCAGGTAGTCGCTGCCGAGCGCGGCCGCGGGGGGGCTGCGGAGCACGGAGGACGGCCGGGGGTCGACGCCGAGCACCCTGCGAGAGAACGAGGGGGTGAGGAGCCCCCCCAGAAGGAGGCCGAGGGCTCCCCGGGGCGCTTTGCCCAGGGAAATAAAAACCCGGCCTCGACGGTGCCTCCAGGACGACCCCTGGGGGGGGCACGGGAGGGATGAGCAGGGCTCAGGGCTGCAGGGGGGGGTCCCGGTGGGGTAAAGGGGTCCCAGTGGGGCAGGGTTGGGGGTCTGCGGGTGCTGCCTCACCCCTTGGGGCCGGGTGCTGCCGGCAGAGCCCCCCCGGAGGCCGGGCGCTGCTTCTTGGCGGGCGGCTCCTCCTCGTCGGACGAGCTGTCCAGGGTGAGGTCGATCACCTCCACCTTCCTCCTGCCTTCGGGGGGGTTTTTGCCCTCGGGGCTCACCGTGTACACGGAGGCGGCTGCGGAGGCAAAGGGCTGAGGCTCAGAAGGGGAGGTCAGAGGCATTTTTGCCTCCAGGGCCAGCTCCCTGCTGCATTTTTGGCACCCCAGGGAGGAGCTGAGGTCCCCAAAGGCTCCCTGAAACCGCGGCTTTGGCAAAAATGAGGTGTCCAAGACGGGCTCGGCGGCCGTACCCTCGATCCCGCTGAAGGCAGCCGGCTGGCACAGCTCCTGGCTCTCCTTCCTGGGCCTCATGGGGCACCAGGAGCCGTCCTCCATGAACTGGATCTCGTCGCAGTCCGTGCAGGAGTTGAGGATTTCCATGAACAACCTGTGACGGGGTGTGGGGGGGGAGGAAAAAAAGAGGGTGAGCTGGGGAGGGCAGAAAGCAGCAGGACCAAGGCGTAAATACGGGGACACGCGGGGCTGGGACGCCCCCCGAGCTGGTGGTCGAAGAGGTGAGACAAATAACGACTGCTCCAAAACCCAGCCCACGGCCCGGGCCCTGCTCCAGCAGCTCCCCCCCCCCCCTTGGTGTGGAGGCCAAGATTTGGACAAAAGCTCCTTGTTCTTCGGGGAAACCTCTCCAGGTTGGCCCCGGAGCAGTGCGGGGGGGGTGGCAATCGGGATTTTCGGTCGCTCGGGGCTGCAGCCCACGCACGTGAGCAGCTGGGGGGGGGGGAGCAGGAGCTGTGACCCACCCCCCCCAACCCCTTTGGCTCACCCGTCGATGATCAGGTTGTCGTAGGGGGCCTTCTTGTCGCACACGGGGCAGGTCCAGGTGGGTTTCTTCTCGTTCATCTGCAGGTACAGCGCCGCGTCGAAGCACTGCAGGTGGGTGCAGGTGGTGGCCCGGCAGGGCACCACCAGCCTCATCTTGCCCAGCTGGGGTGGGGGGCAGAAGGGGAAAAAATCAGTGAGGAAGGAAAATCCCCCCCCCTCATGGCCCCAAGGGTCCTGGCCCCTCTCCTGTCCCCTGCATGGCTGAGAGGTTGAATTAAACATCAAGGGAGAGCTAACACGCAGGGGAAATGAGGCTTTCCGGGGGGGTTTTGGCCATTTCCCCCCCCCCCAGCTCACTTCTCCCTCCAATAAAGGCAGGAGCCAAGGTGAACGACAAGGTTTGGGCAGCAGGCGGTGTGGTTAGCCTGGCGGTTTGGGCCGAGTCTGGCAATTTTAGGGCACGGAGGGACAGCTCTGCTGCCATGGGGGGGCTCAGGGCTGCCTTTCCCGCTGGAGGGGGGGCCGCAGCAGCACAAATCGTGGTCTGATAGAGGGGGGGGGACACCGGGACGTACCGGGCACATGAGGGAGACGCGCAGGCTGGTGGTGGCGATCTCGCTGTCGGGGTCGGCCGTCAGCTTCTCCTTGACTGAAAGGAGAGGGGGGGGAAAAAAAAAAAAAAAAAAAAGAGCTCTGCTGTCAGCACCTGCCTCCTTTTACACACAAATACACAGGATTTTAACTCAAACCGTGACCCTCGTTAGGCAAAATTGCAGGGTTAACAGCTGGTAACGCCCGCGGCACGGAGACGGGACCTGCCCCATGGGATTCTGTGCGCCCCCCGGCACCGCTCCCATGCTCCTCATGGGGAGGCAAACGTGTACCAGGAGCCCCCCAACGGGCACCAGGAGCCCCCCCTGCCCTGCCCCACGGGCACCAGGAGCCCCCCCTGCTCTGCCCCACAAGCACCAGGACCCCAACCCTTCCCCAGGGCCCCCCCCCAGGGCACTTACTGAGGGCTCGCGAGTGGTCGGGGTTGCGGATGCCCTTGGCGCGCAGCTTCTGCAGCAGGGTCACCGAGGTCAGCTGCTTCACCAGGTACACCGACAGCGAGTAGTGCTGCAGGAGAGGTGCCACGGCTCAGCTGGACACGTAGGACCCCCCCCCGGAGCCGGCTGTCCCCCTAAATATAGCCCCACGTCCCCCCCTCCCCAGCGCCAGCACCCCACGGGGAACGTCCACGGCGTGCAGGCAGCGCTGGTGCCGCCTGGCAGGGTGGGGGGTGGTGTTTGTCGTTATTTCATTTTAATTTAGTCATTTTGGGGTTCATTTCCTCGCCCTGCCCTCCCCGGGGGCTGCTCACCCACCCGGCCGAACTCCGCGGACCAGTTGACCACGATGGTGTTGGGGACGGTGGCCGAGAGCCGCGCCAGGGGCGTGATGTTGACGGGGCGGCTCGGGCGCTTGGGCTCGGCGCCGTTCTTCGTGGGCGGGAGGTAACCCTGCGGGGAGGGAAAGGATTCCTACAGCGAGGGAAAAAGCCCCTCCCGGGGGAGTGTGGGGGGGGTCAGACCCCGTAGGAGAACCCCCAGCCCCGTGTCCCCACGGTACGTCGCGCCCCTGGATGCTTCGCACCGCATCCCAGAGCATCTTGACCCCAAATTTGACCCCAAATCCTCCCCGGGACCCCCGAGCTCGGGTCCCTGAGTGCTGCCACGACCCCAGTATCAAACCCCAACAGCCCCCAACGCCCCCCCCCGGGCATCACAGCGAGGGACGGGCAGGATTCAGCCCGCGGGACGCCAACAGGAGACGGGGATTTACTCACGGGCAGGGGGCAGAGCTTGCCGTTGACCTTGACGAACAAATTGGGAGGGAAATAATCCTCCTGGGGACAGCTGGTCTCGCACAGGCAGAACCTGCAGGGCAGGGGGGAGAAAGAGAGGGGAATTTTGGGGAGGGGGAGGCATTTTGGGGAGGCGTTTTGGGGAGGGGGAGCGGAGCTCTGCCAGGGGGTGAGCGTCGGGTGCGAGCCTCCCCAGCCCCGCTCATTTTTTCCCCTTTTCCCTGTTTTATTTCCCTGCCTGCTCTCCTCGCATCTTTAAGAGCAGTTTCTGGGCTGGGGAGTGAAAAAAGTTCACGTTTTCAGCTTTTTTTGGGCCTCTCGTTCTGCGTTTTGCAACAGGTCAAAAAAAACGGAGAGGGGAGCGGAGGGGGCCGTGCACAAGGGCGCAAAGCTCGGAGCAAAACCCAGCCCGGCTGCACCCAAATTACACAAAAATGACCACGGGCAGGGGCACGGGACAGCAGGAGGGACGAGGACGGGTGCCCTCGGCCTCGTGGGGCTCAGCACCCCCGGATTTGGGGCTCAGCACCCCCGGATTTGGGGCTCAGCACCCCCGGATTTGGGGCTCCCCAGGTTTGGTGCGCGCCGTGCCGAGCGCCCCAGGCCCCGCAGTGCAAACACCAGCTCGGGGAGCGAGCTGAAGGCACTCGTTAGGGGGACGCGGGGTTAATTAGGGCCTTACCTTAATTGCACCTGCACCGTGTAATCACATTTGGCACCCGGCAGGAGGTCTCTGCAAGGAGGAAGGCGCTCAGCCCGCCAGGGAGCCACAGCCCCAGGAGCCCAGCACCCCACCGCTGCCAGGCAGTGACCCCAGGACCATTTTTTTTCACCCCCCCAAGACCATTTTTCACCCCCCAGGACCATTTTTTTTTTACCCCAGCGACCATTTTTCACCCCATTTTCCCATTAATCCCCCCCCACAGCCTGTCGGAGCCAGCACCGTGCCTCCCATCGGCCCCACACCCACCCCAATCCCCCGGTGCCAGAGCCGAGAGGTGGGCACAGCGCGGGACCTGCACCCCCAGGGACCCCCTCCAGATTCCCCTGCCCCCCCAGGGACCCTCCCAGATTCCCCTGCCCCCCCTCACCGTGAGGACAGGATCTGCTGGACCTGCTGCGGGGTGAGCGCGAAGGTGAAGTGCGCCTCCTCGAAGCGCTGGCTGCTTGTGGACGCTGCGGGGAGGGAGGGGGGAAAAAAATGATGGCACTCGGCACCACAACCCCCCCCCGGGGGACAGTACGCCTCATTTTGGGCCAACATCATCCAAATTCTGCCCGTTCAGCCCCAGCACCCTGCTCTACCTCTGATAAACCCCCCCCGGGGGGGCATCAGGAGGTCACAAACCCCCTCGCAGCCACCCTGCACCACCGCCAAAGGGCTCGGGGTGGGTTGGGGGGGGTAAAACATTCCCAAAACCTCTCCCCCCCCCCCGGCACCTACCGAGCGTGGTGGGCTTGATCAGCTCGTCGTAGACGTCGTAGAAGGGCAGCCTCCTCATGGTGACGTCGGGGTGCACGGGGTGGGCCGGGGGGGCCAGGTGCTGAGCGTCCCCCTCGCGTTTGGGTCCCAGGGGGGGCAGCGGGGGCAGCAGGGCCGGCGGCAGCGGCGCCGCGGCGGCGGCACCGCCGCGCTCGTAGGGCAGGGGGCAAGCGGCGGCGGCGGCGGCGTTGGGAGGCAAAGCGGGGGCCGCGGGGAGCTGCCCGGGGGGGATTTGAAGGCCGGGGAGGTCGGAGGGGGCCAGGGCTTTCCTGGGGAAGCGGCGGCGATACAGCTCCTTGATCTTCATCTGCACGGCCGGGCTGCAGCCGGAGCGCAGCAGCTGCAGCGCCTTGGCCAGCAGCTCGTGCTTCCTCCCGCTCTTGTTCCTCCCGGCGAAGCCCAGGAGGACTTGGAGCTCCGACACCCTAAAGCTCAGAACCATGTGCTGCAAAAAGACCCAAAAACGGGGGGGCCCCCGTCACCGCCGTGCCCGGCCCCGAGTCGTGGCCAGACCGGCTGGGAGGCAGCAGAGGTGGAAATAGGATTTTTTTGGGGTGCCGAGCGCCACGGCCCCGTACCCCGAGGTCGTTTGGGTTGGCCCCCTCCTCAAATTGTTGCTTTTAGGGCCAATTCCGCGCTCAGAGCTCGAGGTTTTGTCCCCCTCCAGCCCCGGCACAGCCTCGGAGGCCACCACGGGCCGGTGGATGGAGGCTGAGCCCGGTGGCACCGCACCGCCGGCACCCACCGCGCCGGCAGGACGCACGCCCAGACCCCACTAATGCCCACGGGGGGGGCTCAGCTCCTGCTGCCCGCGGGGCTCCGGCGACCCCCCGAGGTGTGCGGGGTCCCTGGGGGCACCCAGAGCCGGGGGGGTCGCCTCGGCCCCGATACGAGACGTGTGGGATGGGGACCGGGGGCTGCTGTGGGGCCGATTCAGGAACCGACCCGAGCAGAGCCCAAAGAGCTCCGAGGTCCCCCTGTGGGTTCCACGGCTCCCGGACCCGCGTCGGGGTCGTTAGAGCACGGGGTCGTTACGGCACTAATTACTTCCAGCCCGCCAGGAGGGGTTCAGGACGGCCACACGGAGAGATCGTGGCGCCCCCCGAATGATGGTGGGGAAAAAAAAGCAGGATTTGGGGCCGCCGGAGGCACCCCACGGATGCAGGGCGCGCCGTGCGCCCCCAAAACGGAGCAGCCGAGGAAGAGGGACACCGAGGTCCCACGGGACCGGCCTGCCACCAGCGGGGGACCGCAGCAGGACACCGGTGGCACTGGGTGGCCTCGGAAGAAAGGCGGGGGTCCGAGCCAAGACGCAGGCTTTTTAAGGAGAAACGAGCCGATTTTCGGCTGGCTCGGCTCGCTCGCAAAACGAGACCCAGATGGGGAACGGCTCGAAGCAGAGCTGGGCCAGGAGGGGGCTCTACGGGGTGGCCGAGGAGCCGAGACGCGGAGTGAGAGCCCCAAAAACACCCAGGAAGGGAGGAAAAACGCAAAAACGGTGCCCGGCCCCACTTCTGGGGGCATCAAAGGGCAAAAGGGGCTGCCCCCAGCCGGCCAGCCCCGTCCCCAAAATGTAGGGATGCTGGCATTTTGGCTGGGGGGGGGGGTGTGCCCACTGCTGACCCCACAAAGCCCCGCGGGGTTTTAGGGAAAGGGAGGAAAACCGAGCCACGGAACGGCCCCAAAATTCGGGCAGGGCGCCGAGCGAAAAGACTGCGCCCCCGCTCCTGCTGCCAAAACAGGACCCTACAGCCCCGACCCCGCAGCACGGCCTGCGGGAAAACGGCTCAAAAGCCGGCGAGGACCAAAAAAAAAAATGTAATTAAAAAAATTTAAAAAAAATCAGCTTTGGAATTAGTTACCGGGGGCAATTTTTCCTATTCCACGGCCGGGTGGGCGGGGGCGGTTACACGCGCTGAGTCCTAAAAACGAGAAGAAGAAAGTGGCGGGGGCTGGAACCCGGCCGGTGCCGGCGCTGCGGGGTCCCGCGCCGTGCCCGTGGCACCGCTGCTCCTGCTGGCCCCATAGAAATAAATCCCCCCCCCGAAATGGGGTCGAGGGGGGGGGGTGTTGGGGGGCTCAGCACCGCCACCTCCTCGCTCCTCGCCGCCGCCGCCGCGTGCCCGAGCCCCCCAGGGTGCCCCCGCGGAGGGGCTGCGAGGATCCCGCTGCTCCGGGACAGGACCCCCAGCCCCGTCCCCAGCTCCCCCCCACAACCCTAAAAAAAAACCCTAAGCTGCCCCACGCCTGCTGGCGCTGTCTCGCTCCCCCCCGCACCCCCCCGAGCCCCCCAGCCCCACAGATCCCCCTCGGTACCCTACAGTCACCATCCCCTCGCTGACGGCCCCATAGCCCCCTCTGCTGCCCCACAGCCCCTGCCAGAGCCCCCCACAACCCCACAGCTCCTCTCTGCCTGTCCCCGTCCCTTCAACCCCACACAGCCCCTGGCTGCCTGACCCCATACCCTTAGCCCCACACGTCCCTACAGCCCCACAAGTCCCCCCACAGCCTGACCCTACTCCCTCACTGCCTGACCCTAACCCCACAGCCCCTCGCTGCCTGTTCCCAGCCCCATGGACCCCACAGCCCCACACGTCCTGACCCCATACCCCCAGCCCCACAACCCCACAGCCCCTCGCTGCCTGTCCCCAGCCCCACACGTCCCTACAGCCCCACATGGCCCCACACTGCCTGACCCTATTCCCTCACTGCCTGACCCCATACTCCCAACCCCACAGCCCCTCTCTGCCTGACCCCAACCCCACACGTCCCTACAGCCCCACACAGCCCCTCGCTGCCTGCCCCCAGCCCCACAGACCCCTCGGCCCCACACATCCCCCCCCCTGCCTGACCCTATTCCCTCACTGCCTGACCCCATACCCCAGCCCCACAACCCCTCGCTGCCTGTCCCCAGCCCCACACGTCCCCCCACTCCCTGACCTTACCCCCCCAGCCCCACACACCCCCTCACTACCCATCCCCAGCCCCACACCCCCCCACAACCCCCCACATCCCCCTGCCTGACCCCATAACCCCCACCCCAACCCCTCTCCACCCGTCCCCGTCCCTCCACCCTCACCCCCCCCTCACTGCCTAACCCCGCACCCCCAGCCCTATAACCCCCCAACCCCATAACCCCCCAACCCCTCTCTGCTCGCCCCCAGCCCCTCGGCCCCACACGCCCCCCCTGGGCCTGACCCCAGCCCCATATCCCCGCGTCCCCCCCCCCCCCGCACCTTCAGCTCCGCCGCCTCCGCCATCTTGGGACATGGCGGCCGCGGCCGGGCCCAGGGAGCGGGGGCAAATTCCGAGCCCGGCCGCGGCCGCAACGGGGCGGGGGGGGGGGAAAAATAGGGTTGGGGGGGGGAATAATGGGGTTTGGGGGGGGTAAATGGGGTTGGGGGGGGGTAATGGGGTTGGGGTTCTGTGGGGGGGTGCTGTGGGGTGGGGGGTGCTGTGGGGTGGGGTTTTGGGGGGGGTTCTAAACGGGGGTTTCTAAGGGGGGGGCGCTTTTGGGGGGTGTTTTGTGGGGGGTTTCTGTAGGGAGGGGTTCTGTGGGGTGGGGTTGCTATGGGGGTGGGCTGCTATGGGGCCGGGATTTTATAGGGTGGGGCTTCTATGGGGTCGGGTTTCAAGGGGGGGGCTTCTATTGGGGTGGGCTTCTATGGGGGAGGGCTTTTATGGGGCCGGGTTTCTAGGGGGGGGCTTCTGTGGGGCCAGGTTTCTTGGGGGGGGGGGGACTTCTATGGGGGTGGGCTCCTATGGGGCCAGGATCCTATGGGGCCGGGATTCTATAGGGTAGGCTTCTATTGGGGTGGGCTTCTATTGGGGCGGGTTTCTATGGGGCCAGGTTTCTACGGGGCTGGGTTTCTAGGGGGGGGGCTTCTATGGGGTGGGCTTCTGTAGGCTGGGCTCCTACGGGGCCAGGTCTCGGGGGGGGGCTTCTATGGGGACAGGTTTCTATGGGGTGGGCTTCTGTGGGGGGGGGCTTCTATGGGGACCAGGTTTCTATGAGGACCGGGCCTCTGTAGGGGCCAGGCTTCTGTGGGGCCGGGTTTTGTAGGGCCGGGACACTGTGGGGCCAGGTTTCTGTGGGGCCGGGACACCGTGGACCTGACCTCTGTGGGGCCAGGACTATGGGGCCGTGCAGTGTGACCGGTGTTTGTAGGACCATCCTCTGTGGGGCCGCAGCAGCTGCCCCGACCCCTCTGCCGCTGTCAGACCCCACAGGGTTCCCCCCCCCGTATGTCCCCGTCCCCCCCAAAAGGACGAGGCTCTGTGGGGTCGTGCTGTGGGGCCGCCAGCTCCGTTTTAATGCCGGGCCGCGTCCTGGCCCCGCTCCTCCGCCCGCAGGATGCGCAGCAGCCGCCCATGCACCGCCTCGTCCATGAAGCCCTGCGGGAGGGCCAAAAACCCCTAAAACCTCCCCAAAACCCCCTTCCCTTTTTTTTTTTTTTTTTTTTTTTTTTTTTTTTTTTTTTTTCCACCTGCCCCAATTCCGCAGGAATTCCACCCAAAACCTGAGCACGTGGGCTCCTACCTGGGCGGCGTTGAGCAGGTGGCTGCGGTACACGGCCACCACGTCCCGGTGGGCTTTCTGCTGCACCTGGGGGGCACGGGGACGGGGTGGGCACGGGGACGGGCTGGTTGGGGTCCCCATGGGGTCCCTTTGGGGTCCCTGTGGGGTTGGGGGGGACGTGGGGACACTTTTGGGGTCCCGGCCCCACCTGGAGCTGCAGCCGCAGCCGGGCGCCCTCGCTGCGCGCCGCCAGCACCGCCGCCGCCAGCGCCTCCGCCTCCGCCAGTAGCTGCTTGGTCTGGGGCACGGGGACATTTGGGGGACATGGGGGGGACATGGGGACGGGGACATGGGGATGGGGACACGGCGCTGTGATGCCCGGTAACGGGGGTGGTGCGGTCCCCCCCAAGGGTCCCGGCCACGAGGGAGAGTGGGGATGGGGATAGGGATGGGGACAGGGATGGGATGGGAATGGGATGGGAATAGGATGGGATGGGAATAGGACAATGATGGGGATAGGAATGGGGCAGTGATGGGGACAGGAATAGGATGGGATGGGAATGGGATAGGGGCAGCAATGGGATGGTGATGGGGACAGGGATGGGGACAGGAATGGGATTGGGATGGGGCAGTGATGGGGACAGGAAAGGGATGGGATGGGATGGGAATAGGACAATGATGGGGACAGGAATAGGATGGGATGGGAATGGGATAGGGACAGGAACGGGATGGTGATGGGGACAGTGATGGGAATGGGACAGCAATGGGGACAGCACGGGGATGGTGATAGGGACGGGAATGGGACCATGACGGGGACAGCAACGGGATCGAGGTGCTGATGGGGACAGTGCTGGGAAGGGGCCGCTGACAGCACGGGGCCAGCGGGAGCAACGGGCACAGGGACAGGGAGAGACCAGGGAAGGGCCGGGACCGGGACCGGGACAGGGACCGGGGAGGGGGCAGCAGCCCGGCCTCACCTTGGCCTCCCTGTCCCGCAGGGCGGCGCGGAGCCTCCCCAGGGTCCTGTGCAGCCCCCGCACCTTCTCCCGCAGCTCCCTGGCCTCCAGCTCCCGCTCGGCCTCCTTGGCCTCCGCCTCCTCCTTGGCCCTGCGCTCGGCGGCGGCGGCGGCCTCCCAGCGCCCGGCCTCGGCCCTGGCCTCCTCCAGCCTCTCCTGCAGCTCCCGCGTCCCCCCGGGAGCCTCCGGTCCCCCCGGTGGTCCCCCCGGTTCCCCCAGCGGGGGTCCTGGCACGGGGCTGAGCCCCCCCAGCCCCTCTCCCCCCGTCCCCTCTCCGACGTCCCCGTCCTCCTCGCCGGGGCGGCCTCCCCTCCCCGCGGCCTCCTCGGCCTCCATCTCGGCCACCAGCTGCAGGGCCTCGTGCTGGGACCTCGCCAGGGCCTCCAGCCTCCGCCGCAGCTCCCGCGGGACGCGGGCGTCGGGGAGGGGGCCGCCGGCCTCGTCCTCCCCCACCACCCCTTTCCCCAGGCGGTCCCGCAGCCCCTCCAGCTCCCTCCGCTGCCCCTCCAGCCTCCGCCGCAGCCTCGCTGCCTCCTCCCGCTTGGCCTCCAGCGCCCGGCACAGGGCTCCCACCTGGCTGCCCCCTTCCTCCGCCGCCCCCGGGTGGGGGTCCCGGTCCCGCAGGGCCCGCAGCTCGTCCCGCAGCCTCCCCCTCTCGAGGCGCAGCAGGGCCAGCTCGCCCGCCAGCCTCCCGTTGCGCTCCTTCAGCTCCTGCACCTCCGCGCCCCGTCCCGCACCCTCCTGGGGGGCGAGGGTCCCCCCCGGCCCCGTGGGCTCTTCCTCAGCCTTCCTCCTCCTCCTCCTCCTCGCCAGCTCGTGCTCGGCTGGTGGGCTGAGGCAGGAGCCTTCCTCATCATCCTCATCCTCCTGGGTGCGCTCCTGCTGCAGCACCGTCACCCCCCGGGTGCCACGCTCGCCCCGCTGCTCCTCTTCCTCCTCTTCCTCCTTTTTATCTTCCTCCTCCTCTTCCTCCTTCTTCTCCTCTTCCTCGCTGCTCTCTCCACAGTCCAGGGGGCCCTGTGGGACAAGGCAGTGGGGTGCAGCCCCCCACCACACCGCGGTCCCCCAGGGACCCCCACCCCGAGCACCCTACCTGCAGCTCAGGGTCCCCAGCGCCACCAGATCCGTTCTCTGCGGGCAGAAGGAGAAGACAAAAAAACCCTCTTTTCCCCCTTTTTCTCATAAAAACCACCGAGCGAGGCCGTGGGGGTGCTGCGGGGTGGGGGGCTCACCTCGGTGCACGTGGCCCCCATGGTGCAGGAGCTGCGCGGCCGCCTCCGTGCCACCGTGCTCGTGGGCCAGGTCCAGGGCTGTCCTGCGGGACGGGGATGGGGACGGGGACAACGGGGTGGCACCGGGGACACGGTGGCACGAGGACACGCGTCCCCTCCCCGTGCCCCCCCCGGGGCCGCTCACTTCTTGTCCCCGTCGGCGAGGTCGGGGTCGGCGCCGCTCTGCAGGAGCTGGGCGCAGACGGCGGCGTGGTTCCCCCGTGCCGCCAGCATCAGGGGTGTCTGGCCGTGCTGGGGGGGGGGCACAGAGCTTCCGTCAGCCCCTGCCACCCCCCCCAGGTCCCTGTAACCCCCCCCAGGTCCCTGTCACCCCCCCAGGTCCCCGCTCACGGCGTCGGCGACGTCCAGGGGGGCCCCATAGGCGCAGAGCAGCAGCACGCTGGAGGCGCAGCCCGAGGAGGCTGTGGGGGGGGGGGAGCATCAGCACAGGGTCGGCTCCCCCTGGGGGGGGGGTCGAGGTGTGAAGCCCCCCACCCGTCCCAGCCCATGGTGGGCCCCCCCCGGCACTCACCGGCCCAGTGCAGGGGGGTGCGGCGCTGCCCGTCCACGTGGCGCGTGTTGGCACCGTACTGCGGGGGACGGGGGCACGGGAAGGGGCCTGGGGGGCCTGCCCTGCGCCCCCAGCCCCATTCCCAGCCTTGTCCCCAGCCCTCTTGTCCCCATCATCAGCCCCATTTCTGTCCCGTCCTCGTTCTTATCCCACTTCTCACCCCAATCCCTGTCCCTACACATATCACGATCCCACTCCCTGTACCTGTCCTTGTCCCCATCCTCATCCTCATCCTCATCCTCATCCTCATCCTCATCCTCATCCTCATCCTCATCCTCATCCTCATCCCACTCTCGGGCTCATGTTTATTCCCATCCCATCCCATCCCATCCCATCCCATCCCATCCCATCCCCATCCCCACCCCATCCCCATTACCCACCTCCCTCTCCAGCCCCATTCCTGTCTCCATCCCATCCCTGTCCCTGTCCCCATCCCGTCCCCATTGTGTCCCCATCCCGTCCCCGTCCCCGTGGGGCCGGTACCTGCAGCAGGACCTTGACGCACTGGGGCTGGCAGCCGATGGTGGCCAGGTGCAGCGCGGTGCTGCCTGCAAGAGCGGCTGGCACCGGGGGCCACGGGGACACTGGGGGGGGGACAACACCCCCCCAGCTCCAAACAGGGGCACCCCACACCCCTGGGACCCCGGGGCGCACCCCAACCCCATGGGTCATGCGCTCCCGGCCACCCCGAGGGGACCCCGGGGGCCGGACACCGACCGTGTCCCCCCCAAACCGGGGTGCAGTGGGGGGGGGTCCCCACGGTGCCCCCCGCTCACCGTCATCGTTCTGCGCATCGGGGGGGGCCCCGTGGGCCAGCAGCAGCGTCAGGCACTCGGTCAGCCCCTCGGCGGCGGCCAGGTGGAGGCTGCAGGGAGGGGGGTGCGAGGGGCGGCTGCCACCCTGACCCCCTCCTCATCCCCTCCGTGCCCCCCCCCCACCCCCAGGACTGCGGGTTTTTTTTTTGGGGGGGGGGGGTCCGTACGTACGCGGATTGCCCGGCGGCGTTGAGCTTGGCGGGCCGGGCGGCTCTGCGGGAGGCCAGGGCTCCCACCCTGCCCACGTCGCCCCTCTCCACCGCCTCCAGCAGCTTCTGGTCCTGCTTGCTCCAGCACTGAGCCTGGGCGGGGGGTGGGGGGACAGCTTTTGGGTTGGGGGGGACCCCCCCACCACGCTCCGACCCCAAGGGTTCGGCTGGGCCCGGCCCCAATTTTGGGGTTCCCCCACGTCCCCATCCCTTTGCGCAACACCTTGAGGCTGACCCCGTATTTTTGGGGAGGGGGCGCAGGGCCCTGCCTCAGTTTCCCTTCTCGTTCCGCAGCAGCCACCCTGCCCCCCACCCCCCAAAAAATAAAATAGGACGGGGGGGGACACCCTAGGGACATGGGGACCCCGGTGGCACCCGGGGAGCCGGGCGGTGGCGGGCGAGCGTGTCCCTGCCTGCCCCAGCCCGCCCGGTTTGCCGGGGTGCCGCCGTGCCAGGCACTGTGGGTGGGCACCGGGACCAGCACCGGGACTGGGACCAGCACCGGGACCGGCACTGGGACCAGTTTGGCACCGAGCATTAAGATCCAGCCCCCAGGATGTTGCCATCGGGACCAGTTTTGGGGCCAAGATTTAGGGTGCGACGGGGACCCGTAGTGGGGTGACCTCTCCGTGCACCGCTGGCAGGGGACCCCTGAACCCCCCCCACGCCCCATGGGAGCCCCCCCAGCTCCCCCAAAGCACCCCAGTAACGGGACCCCGACCCCCCCCTGCATCCTGCTGGGCACCTGGGGGGGGTCCCCAACCCCAGGACACCCCCGGTGCCCCCCGACTCACCGCCGCAGGCGAGCTGGAGCAGGAGAAGACGCGCTTCATGGGGGCTGCACCCCAAAACGGGGGGGGGGGGGTCCCCAAAACCGAGGCCGCCGTCCCGCAGCGAGGCCGGGAGGTGCTGGGTGCGGCGTGTGGGTGTACTGGGTGCACTGGGTGCACTGGGCGTGGTGTGGGTGCGTTGGGTGCATTGGACGCGTTGGGTGCGCACCCTCCGGGCTCGGCCCCCACCACCTCCCCGCACCCATTTGGGTTTTATTTTGGGGTAGGGGGGCACCGCTGCTCCCCCCCCACCCATCCCAGAGCCCCCCTGCACACAGCTTGGCTCCAAACGGGTTTTTTATTTTATTCTTTTTTTTTAATTATTTTCCTTTTTTTCTATTTTTTTTTCCTTTTTTTTTCGTTTTTCAGTTACACCGAGGGAGGAGGACCGACGGCGGCCGCTTCTGGCGTTGGGTGCGGGGCTCCCCCCCCCCCCCAAACACCGACCCCAAACCTGGAGTTTTGGGGCAGGGGGGGGGCTCAGGCTCGCCCCCCCACCCCCCCGGGGACGTCACCGCCGTCCCAGCACCACTCACAGTGGGGATGGATCCTGCCCTGCACTGGGATGTACTGGGACGTACTGGGACCCCCCCCCACTCCCCGACACGGGGTCAATTTGGGAATTGCCGGCCCTGCTTGGGGGGGGGGGCACTGGGGGGCCAGTTTGCAGCCCCCAGCCCCATCCCTGCCCCCCCCCCCGAGCTGCCTCCTCCCACCCCAATAAGACAAAATAAATAAATTAATCACAGAGGGGGGGGGGGAGAAATATCAGCCCCAAACCACTGCCCCCCCCCCACTAGCTTGTAGGATGGAGAGGGGGGGGGCGACCCCAAACCCCGTTGACCCATAAGGCTCCTGTAGGATGAGCAGCTCCCCAAAGGGGGGGGGGGGGGGGCTGCTCCAGGAAGGATTTTTTTTTTTTTTTTTTTTGGGGGGGGGGCAGGGGGTGCTGGGGGGGGGCATGGGGCCGGTCCCTAACTGTCCGAGGAGCCCCCGTCGCCCTCCTTCAGCTCCTGGCTGCTCTCCACCTCCTCGGGAATGTCTTGCATCCTCAGGAAATCTGGGGGGGGGCAGGGGGGGCACACCGTCAGCACCCCCCCACCACCAGCACCCCCCCACCATCAGCACCCCCCAACCCCGCTCAGGATGGAGACCCCGGAGCCGAACGCCCACCCCGTGGGTCACCCACAACCCCCCCCCAAATTGAATTTCGCCCCCTCCCCACAGCTTTTTTTTTTTTTTTTTTTTTTTTCTTTTTTTTTTTCTTTTTTTGGGGTGGGGGGGGTCAGGATTTAGGGGGACCCACCTCGGGGGCTGGCGGGGGGGGAGCGGCGGCTGCCCAAACCCTCGTCCTCCAGCAGCGCCTCCAGCGCGTCCTCGCCCTCCCGCAGCCGGGGGGGCTCTCCCCGATAATCCAGCTCGTCCCGGGGGCACGTGGCGAAAGCGTGGTGGTGCTGGAAGGAGAGGCCGGGGGGGCTGCTGCCGTGGCTCAGGTGCTGCAGGGGATGTGTTTGTGGAGGGGGGGGGGGGGACACAGGGAGAGGGGGGTGTCAGCCGCAAGCCCCCGGACCCTCCCGGTGAGGTGAGGCTGGGCGCATGGGTGGCATGCGTGAGAAGCGACCCCCCCTCCCCAAAATGAATGGAGAAATGGATATAAAATAAAATAAAATATAAAGTAAAATAAATGAAATGAAATAAAATAAAATAAAATAAAATAATGAAATGAAATAAAATAAATAAATAAAATAAAACATAAAATGAAATAAAATAAAATAAAATAAAATAAAAATAAAATAATAAAAAAGTCCCTTCCCTTACCTCCAGGGGGGTGCGGCTCAGACGGAGTGCACTGCCGGCACACCTGTGCCATGTGTGAGCGCCACCCCCCAAATAAATAAATAAATAAAATAATAAATAAATAAATAAATAAAATAAAAAATTTAAAATAAAAATTAATTAAATAAATAAATATTAAGTCCCTTCCCTTACCTGCAGGGGGGGTGAAGCTGAGGTACAGCGCATCACCGGCACTCATGCCATGCGTGAGCGCCACCCCCCAAATAAATGAATAAGTAAGTAAATAAATAAAATAATAAGTAAATAAAAAATAAAATAATAAGTAAAATAATAAAATAATAAATAAATAAAATAATAAAATCCCATCCTGTACTAGCTGGGGAGGTGAAGCCGAGCTAGTGTGTCGCCGGCACACCTGTGCCATGCGTGAGCGCCACCCCCTAAATAAATGAATGAGTAAGTAAATAAATAAAATAATAAATAAAATAATAAATAAAATAATAAATAAATAAAATAATAAATAAAATAATAAATAAATAAAATAATAAACTCCCATCCTGTACCAGTGGAGGGGGTGAAGCCGAGCTAGTGTGTCGCCGGCACACCCGTGCCATGCGCAAGCGCCACCACCCCCCCAATAAATAAAATTAAATAAATATTAAAAAAAAAAAACAAAAAAAAAACAACAATAAAAACCTACCTGCGGGGGGGTGAAGCTGAGATACAGCGCGTCTCCCGCCGGCAAGCTCCTGCGCCGGGGGTCCGTTCCGCGGCGCCCCCGCGTGCCGCCGCCGCCCCCCTCCTGGCGCAGCACCGCCGCCAGCTGCCGCTGCGCCTCGTCCCGCTCGCGCTCCAGCCGCGCCCGCTCCTGCTCGCTGCCCCGCAGCCGCCCCTCCAGCCCCGCCGCCTCCTGCGCCCGCTCGTGGCACAGCTGCCGGCAGCGGGCCAGCTCCTCCTGCAGCAGGGCGTGCTGCCGTTGCAGCAGAGCCAGCTCCGAGCTGGGTCTCTCGCCCGGCCGCCCCGCTTCGCTCGGTGCCGCCGCCGGTGCCACCGGTGCCACCGGTGCCGGTGCCACCACCGGTGCCTTCTCGCGCCGCTCGGCGCCCTCCTGCAGCCGCAGCTCCAGCAGCGTGTCCTGCTGGGTCACCACCGCCTGCGGGGAGAGTTGGTTGGTTGTTTTTTTTTTATTTTGGGGGGGGGTGGAGGGGGTCAGGCGGATGGTCCCCCCCGTGCCACCCCCGTGCGCCCTTGTTCCCCGTGCGCCCCCGTGCCCCGTGCGCCCACCTGGAGGCCGTGCAGCAGGGTGTAGAGGTTCATGAGCCGCTGGTTCACCTCCTGCGGGCAGAGGGAGCGCTCAGCCAACGTGGGAGGGGAGGGTTTTGGGGGGGGGGAAACTGAGGCACGCTCGCATCGTGGGGTCTCCCCCCCCACCTCCCCGTCTTACCTCCTGGGGTGCCCGCTGCAGGAGCTGGTTGCCGTTCCCGTCCTGCGGGGAGGAGCAGAGTGGTCACCACGGGGTGGTCCCGGCATGGGGAGACCCCCCCCTCCCTTCCCAAAATGTGCCCCCCCCCCCAGCACTCACCCGCTGCCCTGCGTCCGAGTCCGCCCTGCAGAACTCCGGGGCGCCGTTGAAGCTGCCGGTGTCACCGTCTGCGGGGACGGAGAGGGGTGAGGATGGACAGGGTGGGTGGGGGGGTCCCGGGGCTGGATCAGCCCCCCCACCAAACACCCCCCCCCAAATCCCAGGCTGCCCCCCGCTTACTGCTGGCACCGGGGCTGGGGCAGCTCTCGGCCTCGGCGAGGTGGTTCTGGTCCCGCTCGCGCCCGACACCCGCCAACATCTCCTTCAGGCTCTCCACTGCGGGGACACGCGCCTTGAGCACCCTCGGGGCCCCCTCCCCGTGCCTCAGTTTCCCCAGGCACCGAGGCTGCGAGCTCCCGGGGTGGGCTGCGGGGTTGGGGTGTCCCCCCCCACCCCCAAAAAGCACCTTCGCGGATGGCGTCCTGCAGCAGGCGCTCCCCCCGCGAGCCCTCGCCGGAGTCGGAGCGGAAAAGGGTGCGCGGGGCCAGGGTGGGCGAGGGCTCCTCGCAGCCCCCCGTCAGCGCCAGCATGTCGGCGAACAGCCCGACCTTCTCCTCCAGCAGCGCCGCGATCTTACGGTCGTGCTGCAGGATGCGGTCTGCGGGGTAAAGGGGAGGGGGTGAGGGGGGGGCACGGGGATGGGGATGGGGAGATGGGGACACCAGGATGGTGACACGGGGATGGGGAGATGGGGACGTGGGGATATGGGGATGGGGAGATGGGGACCTCAGGACATGGGGACATGAGGATGGGGACACAGGGATATGGGGACATACGGATGGGGATATAGGGATGTGGGGATGGGGATATGGGGACACCAGGACATGGGGACACAAATTAGGGGATATGGGGACATGGGGACACAGGGAAGGGGACATGGGGATGTGGGGCATGGGGACACGAGGATGGGAACACGGGGATGGGGATATGGCAATGGGGGGACACGGGGATGGGGACACGAAGATATGGGGTTGGGGATACAGGGACGTGGGGACACAGGGGTGGGGATCTGGGGACGTGGGGACATGGGGACATGCCACCCCCACCGCCCCCACCTTTCAGCTTGCGCAGGGACGCCTCGATCTCGGTCTCAATCAGCGGGAAGTCCTGGCGGCTGGGGCAGCTGCAAGGGTGATGGGGGGGGGTCAGAGGGTCAGAGCACCCCCCCCATAACCCACCACACTCCCCCATAACCCACCACACCCCCCCCAACCCACCCCCAGGATCCTCCTCCTGCCGCAGCCCCCAGCACAATCACCCCATCCCGTCCCCGCCGCGCACCCCACGGCCGTGGAGACCCCCGCGGGGACCCCCCCCACCCCCTGGAAGTGTCGGGGCCGGGGGGGGGGGGTCACTCACAGGCTGACGGCCTGCTGGATGAGCTTCATCCAGTTGTTGCGGTCGTCGCGGGAGGCGGCGTGCACCTCGTACATCTCGGGCGGCGCGGCGCTGATCAGGAACATGCCCTTCTCCTGGTTGGCGATGTCGCGCACGATCAGGTTTTGCAGCGAGATGACGGCCGGCTTGTCCTGGGGGGGGGGGAATAAGGGGGGTGTCACCATCCCGTGGGGGTGCCAGCGGTGCTGCTGCAGGCAGGGAGAGGGGTTTAGGGGGTGTAAAGGGGGCTGCCAAGGCTCACCAGCATGGGGAAGGTGTACTTCTGGTCCTTCTCTTGCAGGAAGATGAGGACGTCGGTCATCAGCAGCACCAGGATGTCTGCGAGGAGGGAGCAGGGAGGGTGAGGGGTGCCCCCCAACCCCCCCCGGGCACTGTTACAGCCAGGGTTGGCTTCCAGCATCCTGGCACCCTGCTCCCCAGGACCCCCGCTCCCACGACCCCCTGATCCCCATCCCCTGGTACCCCATTCCCTGATCCCCAGCACCCCCATCCCCTGCTCCCCAGCACCCCCATCCCTCGGCACCCTGCTCCCCCAACCAACACCCCCACCCCCTGGTACCCCATCCCCTGGCCCCCCATGTCCCCCAACAGCTCCATCCCCTTGTACCCTGCCCCCATCCCATCCTATCCCATCCCATCCCATCCCATCCCATCCCATATCCCCATCCCCATCCCATCCCATCCCATCCCATCCCACCCCATATCCCCATCCCCATCCCACCCTGCTCCCGCACCCCCCCACTCCCCAACCCCACACCTCCCCAACCACCCCCACCCCCTCCACATCCCCCCCACGTCCCCAGCACGCCCCCCACACCCCCCCCAGCCCCCCCACACTCCCCCCAGCCCCCCCACTCTCCCCCCCCAGCCCACCTTTGAAGCGCCCGGCCGCCGTTTTCCAGAGCATGCACCCGCTGTGCACCAGCTTGCGCCGCAGGAGCTCGTCCCTGCCGAAGAGGCCGGCGCGGCTCTCCCACTGCAGCGGCGCCTTGGCGCGCCCGTCCACGCGCCGGTAAACGTCCCAGAGCCGGGCGTTCATCTCACAGGCGTGCACCTCCTCGTTGACCCCCGAAATCAGCTCCTTCACCAGCGTCAGCGCCCGCGACAGGTCCGCCGAGTCGCCCTCGTTGTCTGGGGGTGCGCGCGGGAAGGGGGCGAGGGGGGAAGGTTGGAGACCCCTCTCCCCGTTGCGGGAATGAGGAGATCCCCGCCGTGCCCCCCACCCCCCTCCCCGGTTACCTTTGGAGTTTTTTAGGATGCGCTCGATGAGCACCGGGTACTTGGTGATCCGCTGCGTCACCAGCAGGATGCACTCGGGCACGCCGTGGCGCCGGAGCAGCGGGGACCGTGCCATCCTCTGGGGGGGGAGGGGGAGAAAGGCAAAGGGGGGGGCACGCCGTGAGCTGCATGCAGCCCCCCCAAGGGCTCACCGCCACGGTGCAGGCACCGGAGAGGGAGGGAAACTGAGGCACGGAGGTGGTGGGGGGATGCTGACCGGCTCCCCTCCCCGTCCCCATCACCTCTCCGTGGGCACGGAGCCCAGAACTAGCAGGGGGGGTCCCCAAAACCCTGCCCCTAGCGCCCCGGGGGGGGGATCCCTGTGCCAAGGCAGCCGCGTGGGGACGCGCCCTCACCCGGACGAAGTGCTGGAAGCGCTTGTCGCGGGCGAGCAGGTCCTTGTACTCCTTCACCGCCTTGGTGTGCCTGCTGCAGAACTCCGAGTAGGCTTTCTTCAGCTGCTCCGCGCTGCTGCCCGAGAACTGGGGAGGGGGGCGCACGGGGAGGGAACCTCAGCGGGCTGAGCCCCCCCCCCATGGCACTGGCAACACCACCCGGCACCCTCCACGTCGCCCGACCTGGCCCACGAGGATGTCCCCCAGGCGGTTGATGACGAAGTTCTTGTTGCTGTCCTGGGCCAGCGAGTCGCGGCGGCGCTCCAGGAGCTGGGCCAGGAAGCGCTCGTGGATCTGGCTGAGCTCGTCCACGCAGGGGAAGATTTTCTGCACCGTGCCCGGGTCCAGCTGCAGCTCCTCCAGCATGGCCCTGCGGAACACGCTGCCCATGATCTTCAGCGTGCGCACGTGGTGGATCTCCGTCTGGATCAGCTCTGCCGGGGGGCGGCGGGGGGAGAGGTGAGAAGAGGGCAGAGCCGCGGCGTCCCGGTGCCCCCCCCGGTGCCCCCCGCTCTGACCCCATCTCCGCAGCCTTGTCCCTGCGTCCCCAGCCTGTCCCCGTGTCCCCAGCCTTGTCCCTGCGCCCCCATCTCCGCGCCCCCCTTCCCACGCCTCTGCCACCCACCTGGGTCCCCTGCCGTGCCCCCGCCGCCCCCAATTTCTGCACCAAACCCTCCTGGCCCTTTCCCTGGCCCTGTCCCCTCATCCCTGCACCTCTGCCCTGTCCCTGTCCCTCACCCAGCCCTTGTGTCCCCCCCCCAGCTCTGTGTCCCCATCCCCACATCCCCAACCCGTCCCCGTGTCCCCATCCCCGTGCCACCCCACAGCCCGCGCCCCCCGCTCTATCCCCACCTCTCCCACTTCTACCCACCCCCGGGGGTCCCGGACTCCGGAACCCCCTTCCCCACCCCCAAAAGCCCCGTTTTGTCCCCGTGCCCTGTCCCCTCTCACCGTAGATGACGTCCTGGCGCTTCATCACATCCATCTTGTGCTGCTGCAGGAAGCTGTTGTCCACGGCCAGGCTCCACGAGTCCGCCTCGAAATCCTTCTCGTCCGTCTCAAAATCGCTCAGCAGCTGGTTGA
The DNA here is from genome assembly GCF_965140915.1 of Aythya marila. Classification (NCBI taxonomy): domain Eukaryota; kingdom Metazoa; phylum Chordata; class Aves; order Anseriformes; family Anatidae; genus Aythya; species Aythya marila. The sequence goes on from NC_139070.1 coordinate 2,371,234, forward strand.
GGATCACGTCGGGGCCTGCCAGGACCGGGGGGGGCATTATTTGGGTGTCACCGGGGGGGTCCCGTGTCCTTTTTTTTCCCCTCTTGGGGGGGTCCCCACCTTCGTCGATGAGCGACTCGACGGAGAGCGTGCGGTTGCGCATGTTGAGGGAGTCGGTGGACTGGGACAGGATGCGCCGAATCCCCAGGGGAGACTCATCGTTCAGCGTCCTGGGGGGGTGACGGGACACAGCAGGGAGGTGACACCCCCGGGGATGCCCCCTTGACCCCCCCAGGCCCCCCCTTTTCGCCCTGCTTACCCCGCGATGTTGGTGGTGGAGACGCTTTTGGAGAGGGAGAGCGAGGGGCGGCCGCGGCGGGGGCCCAGCAGCGTCTGGCGGAAGCTCTCCGAGGGGTAGATGGCAGAATTGGGGCGCTCCCGGATGGCGGCTTGGGGGGGGGACACAGGGTTTCAGCACCACCCCCCACCCCCAAGCTGCCCCCACACACACCATCCCACACGCAGCACCCCCGCCACCCCGGGGACACCCCCGTATCGGGTCCCCCCGCGTGTCCCCACGCCTCCATTGCACCCTTGGGGGGGGGTGTCCCCAGGGCTGGGAGCGGGATCCTCATCGGGGGTGGCCCGGAGCTGGCGGGGAGGGGCTGTCCCCGCGTGTCCCCCCCCCCCCCACTAAACTCCCCCGCCCCCAGGACACGTCACGTCCCCCCCCACTCACTCTTGTTGCGCAGCGAGACCGACTGCAGCGCCGAGCTGTTCTTCAGCAGCGCCGCTTTCTGTTGCTGCAGGGGGGGGGCAGCAGAGGCGTCAGTGGTGTCCCCCATCCGTGTGTCCCCCCCCCCCAAGTGGGTGCCCCCCCGGCGGGTGCTCACCTTCTGCTTGACCTTGGTGCAGTTGGGCAGCGTGTCCTTGCAGCGGTTGTGGATGGTGACGTTGCAAGCTGCGGGACGGGGCGAGATGGAGGGAAAAGATTTGGGGGGGGGGGGGGGCACCCTCCTTGCTCCCCTGATCCCCCCCCCTCTCCCCCCCAAGGCTATGGGGACCCCTCCCCGGTCTTGAGAGCGATGGGCGCAGCTGCAGCGGGGGCCCGGGGATCCTCTCGGCCCCCCGCCAGCTGCTGCTGGGCAGAGGTGGCCGCAGCGAGGAACCGCAGCTGCTGGCAGCAGCTGAGCCCCCGCAGCACCCCCGAGCCACAGCCTGCAGCACCCAGCAGGGTGAGGCACCCCGGGGTGCCGAGGAGTCCCCCCGCACCCCCCCGGAAAGGAAAGGGAACGGTTTGGGTATGCCCAGGAGCGGGATTTTCTTGCCAGGGCTGGCACCCGTTGCCTCTCCGCACCCCGTGTCCGCACCCCGGGGCACCGTGGGGCTGCGAGTGGGGTCTGCGGGGGCTCTGCCTGCCCCGGGGAGGACCCCCCCACGCCCCCACACCACGATGGAGCAGCCCCAAAATAGCCACCGAGCCGGCAGCCCGCCCCGTCCTGCGGCACAGAGTGGGCGGCAGCGACCGCGGGGCGCGCAGCCCAACCCGCAGCTCCCAGTACGAGCCCCGACAGCCGGACTGGGGGCAACTGGGCGAGTCCCACACCCACACCCGAACCCCGCAACCCCAAGCGGGCACACCCGGGGCACTCACTGGGGCAGATGAGAGCCTCCTTGGCCGTGATGCTCTTGTTGCAGGCGAAGCACATGGTCATCCCCGAGACGGTGATGGTGGTGAAGAGGTGGCCGTTGGTGTAGCGCGCGTCCTTCTCCTTGCCCTCCTTCATCTTCTCCTTCTCCTTGCTCTGCCCGGGGAGACGCGGCGGGCGCGTGACGGCGGGGCTGCGGCACGGCGGGCGCCCGGCACCCCCCGGCGCAGCAGCAGCAGCAGCAGCCCCCCGCTCCCTGGGGCCGCTTCTGCTGGCGGTGGCCGGGGTTGGGGACACGCGCGGGACCCCGTTTTCCCCCGTCGCCCCCCGTCCCGGGGGGTCCCCCATCGCCGGGCGCTGCCGCAGCCCCGGCGGGGAGCAGGCGGGTGCCGAAAAGCCACCCCGCTCGCTCGGCTCTCCCGTGCTTCCCATCATCCGATAACCATGACAACCGGGAGGCTGCGGGAGAAATCCCCCCCCCCCCGCCCCAGCACACGTCGTCCCGTTCCCCCCCACCCCCCCCCGGCACCGCAGTTGCCAGCCCCAATGGGGATGAGCGGCGGGGGCCGCAGCGGGCGGGGGGCTGCTCCCCTTGCGCCCACGGGGTCGTGGAGCATCGCCGGGAGCCATGGTGGCAATGGGCAGCCCTGCACGTCCTCACCCGTTAGCCAAAGTGTGTGTTTTTCACCATTTAGCCCCAAAATAGGGTTTCGGGGGCCACTTGTGCCCCTCCTGCTCTGAGGGGTGGGGGTCCTGCCCGGGGGACCCCCGGTGCCACCGTGGCCGCCCGCGGCTTGCTGCGGTTTTGGCCTCTCGAAAAAGGGAAGGGAGCTGCGGCTTCCTGAGCAGCTGCTGCAGGCTGTCCCGGCCCCAAAAGTGTGGGGGGCCGCAGGGTGCCCCCCATAACACCCCCACCTCGATACCCACCCCCCCCCCAGTTAGAAGGCGCTGCCCCCCAGCAGCCCGGCCGTGCCGGCACAGAGCCGGCTTTGTGCGCGCCCAGCCCCGGCCGTGCCTGGCACCGGGGTGCCCGCGAAGCGCGCCCTGGCCGAGCTGACCCCCCAAAATCTGTGGGGGGGGGGGGGGCAGCAGATTTGTGATGCCGAGCTGGCACCGAGGGGGTGATGGGGGGGTGAGAAGCAAGGGTTCTGCACCCCGCTGACACCCCCTCCCCGCATCCAGCGCAGCCGTCCCGATGGAGAGGTGCCGGCGGCGGTCGCGGTGCGCACACAGGAGGCTCCCTAGGACTTGGGGGGGGGTCCAAGAGGCAAAGACCCCCCCCCCCCAGGACAAGGGAGGCTGAGCAAGACGGGAGGGAGGTGAGGAGGACCAGAGACACAGGCAGAACATCCCCATCCCCTCCCCGGGGACCGTTAGAGGATGCTGGGGGGGGTCCCGTGTGGCACGGGGTGGGGGGGCCGTGGTTAGTCCGGAGGCAGCGAGGGAGCCCGGGGAGGGTGGGGGGGGGCTTCGGCGCTCACCCGCTCCCCGCGGAGGGGTCTCTCCGGGTCCCTTTCCTCCGGGAAGGGGGCGCAGGAGCAGCAGCACATCCCGGCCCCGCAGCCCCCGTGGCCACAACATCTGCCCCACGCTCTGTGCCGCGATTGTTCCCGTTGTGTTGTTTTATTTTTTGTTGTTTGTTTGGCTTTTCACTTTTTTTTTTATCCTTTTTTTTTTTTTCTTTCTTCCTCCTTCTTTAAAGCGAAGGCTGCTCGGCGCAGAGCCGGGGGGGGGGGAGGAAAAGGCCCCGCAGTTCCTGCGTCCCGGCCCCAAGCGCAGGAAACAAAACAGCCGGGAGACAAAGGAGGGAGGCGATTCCTCTTCCTGCCGCCGCCGGCCCCGTGCCCTTACCCCAGCGTGACGCCGGGGGCTGCCCCCCAGCACCGGCCCCGGCTGCGCCCCCGGCCCCACAGCCGGATCCCGGGACCCCCGTGGGCAGCAGGGTCGTGGTGTGACCGCACAGGGTCCACGTGGCCGGGGCCAAGCCCTAAAACCATCCTCAAACCGTCGTTCCCGGATGCCCTGGTGATATTTTGGGGGTGGATCGCTGGTTTTTTGTTGTTTTTGTTTTTTTTTTTTTTTGTTGTTTTTCTTTATGGCAACGGCGCTGGGGTAAAAAAGGGGAGGTTTGGGGGGCAGCGGCCCCAAACCTGCAGCGGGGCAGGGGGTGCGCCTGGTGCTGGCGGCCCCGTGCGGGATGAACGGAGCCTTTGTGCAGGGCACTGCAGGGGAACACAGAGGGTCCCTGTCCCTGTCCCCGTCCCTGTCACCGTCCCGGGGGGGGGGCTGGCACGGTGGGGACAGGGACAGCAAGAGGCATCCGGCCGGGGGCTCCTTTTGGGGTGCTCATTTTGGGGCTGGGGGGCTGCCCAAACGGGATGCCCCGCTGTAGGAGCAGGGTCCCCACCCAGGGGATGTCGGAGGGGGCCGGATGTGAGCTATAAATAACCGGGGAGGGGACGGGGATGGGGACAAGAAGCCACCACCCGCCACCGCCCCCGGGCTGAGCATCACGGGCGCATCCCCCAGCCCAATTTCGGATGCCCCCAAACGCCCCCAGCTCCCTTCTGCCTGCCCCCAAACCCAGTGGGCAGCCGAAATCCCGGACACCGAGGGTGCATTCGGGACGGGCACAGCACCAAAACCCCAGCGGGACGGGACGGGGCGGGGGGGGGGGGGGGTGACAACCCCCCAAAACGGGCAGGGAGGAGCCGGGCGTTGGAACAAAGGGGACGCGCTCGGACGCCTCCGGGCCTGAATTTCGGAGGGTCCCCGGCCACCAAAAACCCCACAGAGCTGGCGGGTGGGAAGTCGCTGTGCCAGGAGGAGAGCTTTGGGGTTTTTTTTTTTTAGGGCAGTGCCGGCGGTGCAACGCCCACGGGGGGGTGTTATTTATGCTGGCACGGAGCGGGGCTCGGCCCAAGATAGCTCCAAGATAGCTCGCTGCTCTTCCTGCGCGCCCGCGGCTGCCTCCGTAGCTTGGTAACTCCAACCAGACCGGGGGAGGCTTCAGCGCGCTGACAACCCCAGCTGCCTCCGCCCCTGCCTTTTTGCCCCAAATAAGCCAAAAAAAAAATATATAAAAAAAAAATTCCCCCCCCATATCCAGCCATGCGGAGCAGCCCCCGGCCACGTTTCGCGGCTCGGCGCAGCTTCTCCTCCTCCTCCTCCTCCTCCTCCTCTTCCTCCTCCTCATCATCATCACCAGGGGATGGGTGCCGAGAGCCACGCGGGGCCCCCACCCTGAGGACGCACGTTTGGGGAGCACCGACCTGCCCTAAAATGAAGGGGGACGAGGGAGGGGGGGTCCCCAGCTGCAGCCCCCCCTCCCCAAACCATCCCACGGAGAAGTCCCCGAAAGTCGCCTTCCCGGGGCAGGACGGGACAAAACAGAAGGAGGGGGCTCCGGCTGCCAGGACGGCTCCGACCCCCCCAAATGTGGCTGGGGTCCACATCGGCTACGTCCTGGGGGGGGCTGGGGGAGCCGTGCCCCCCCCCATGCTCCAAACAAAGCCGGTTTCTTCCCGGCTCCGCAACAAAAGATGCCTCCGAGCCACACGGGGCCCAAACGGCTCCGACACCCCCGGCTCCACAGAGGGAGGGGTCCCAAGCCCCCCCCCCCAAACCCAGCCATGCGCACAAAAGCCCCGTTATAGCCCCAAATTTGCCCCCCCCAGAGCGCAGCCGTCTCAGGTTTCCTGGCTGGGGGCGAAGCCGCGGGGTTTTATTTTGGGGAGGGGGCTTGGACCTGGTGCCGGACCCCCCCCCCGCTCCATTTTGGGGACTCAGGGCACAGCAGCATGGCGGGGGGGGGGGCTGCCCGGCTGGGAGTCACCCCAAAAGTAGGGGTCCTGCCGCCTGGGGGGGGGGGGGCTGGGGTCCCCTCCGGGCTGCGCACCCCAGCCAAATCGGAGGGGGGGCCCATGGGTGGGTGCTGCCCCCCCCCAAAGCCCCCCAAACCCTCGGGAGGGCCCCCCCCCGTTGCTGGGGGGGTGACAGCTGCCGGCAGCAGCCCGCGAGCAGCGCCCAGCCGGGGCCGGTGGCTCCTCTCCAAGCGCCTGGGATCCGTCACGGGGGGGGTGTGTGTGTGTGTATATGGGGGGGGGGGCTTTAGGGAAAGGGGGGGGGTCACCGGAGGCCCTGGGTGGGGCGAGGCGGGCTTTGAAGAAACTGCTTTCAAACAGAAACCGTCCCGTCCCCCCCCCGCGGCTGCGTGCGCAGGAACCCAACAACCACTTCCCCCCGGCACCGGACCCTGGAGAACGGCTTTTTTTTTTTTGGGGGGGTGGGGGATGAAACCCCCGGGGATGAGCCCCCCAGGGATGAGCCCTCCTGGAGCTGAGCCCCCCCCTCCTTTCATTGCCGGGACCCCCCCGGGGGTGAACAAAAAGACCCGGCCAAACTCACCCGGTGCCCTCCCCGTCCCCGCCACGCGCCCTGGGGACCTCCCCAAAAAAACGCTCCCCCCCCCCCCCCCAATATTTGCATGGGGGTAAACTGAGGCACGGGAGGTGGGGGGGGAGAGCGGAGCCTCTCACGCTCGCTTGGCCCCCCCCCAGCCACACAAAGCCCTGCCAAGCCCAGGCACCAGCTGCCCCCCTCCGGCCCCCCCCCAGCCACCGTTTCGCCACGCCAGCGATTGCCAAATGCGCTCCGGAGCCCTGCTGTCCCTGTGTCCCCCCCCCAGCGGCCGGGGAAGCGTTCCCTGGCGGGGGGGGCCGGCGCCTCGTGCCTCAGTTTCCCCCCCCCCCCCCCCCCGGGAACCTTTCTCTCTCCCCCCGCGCCCCCCCCCCCCCCCCGCCGGGCTTTGTCTCCGCCGCGGCGCGGACAATGCGGCCGGGGACCGGAGCTTTCCACGCTGCCAAAACGGCGCCCCCGAGGTTTTGGGGGTCGGGGGGGGGACACATTAGAGCTGCCCCCCCCCAGTGTCGGTGTAGTTGGGGGGGGGGTCTCATTGTTCGCCCTGCCCACGCCGCGCACCGGGGCAGGATTTGGGTGCTCCGCGCGCATCCCAGCCCCACGCGGGACACGGGGACACAAAGCCCTCCCCCTCTTTAAAAATCCCCCCCCCCCCAAAACCACCACCACCAAGGGAACCGCACCCCGGAGCCCCCCCCCCAGCCCCCGACTCACCCGGGCAGGCTCCTGGGCTCCCCCCTCGCAAAGCAGCGGCGCTCGAAACTTCCCCCCCCCCCCCCCCTCACCACGCGCGCAGCTGGGCGGGGAAGGGCAGAGCCAACCTCCGCGAGCCCCCAAAGAGGGAGGGGGCGGGCGAGGGGGGGGGGGGGGGACACGACACCGACCACGAGCTGAGAACCCAAATCCCACCCCGCCCCTTTCCCCAAACCCCTTCCGGACCCCCCCATCCCTAAAAAAAACCCCAAACCTTGGCCGCGCTCTACCTTGCTCCGCTCGCTCCTCGCCCGGGCCAGCGCCTCGATGCGGGACATGGCCGGGACCCTCCCGGTTCCCCCCCCCCCGGACCCCCCCCCGGCGGCCTCCGGCCTCCACCGGGCTCCTCCCTCCCGGGGGGCGGCCCCGCCGCGGGGAGGGCCCCTCCGGTGCCTCCGGTGCCGGCCTCGTGCAGCCCCCGGGGTCTTTGTTAAGAGCCGGGGGTCCCCCCAGGGCGCACGCACGGGGATAAGGGGTGGTGGCGGTGCCAAGCGGAGTCACTCCGGAGTCACTCCGGAGCGGTGCCCCGGGGTTTGGCCGGGCTCGGCTCTCGTGCCTCAGTTTCCCCTGCCCAGCTCTGGCTCTCCGAGCGGGCCCTTGGGCAGTCCCACAGCTCCGGGGGCTGTGGTCGGCGTCCCGCACCCTCGCTGGGTGACACCGGAGCCTCCGGCCCAGCCTCGGAGCCCAAAGTGGACAGAAAAAGCCCACGGGGGCACCGAGCACACCGTTTTGGGGTGGTTTTACGGGGATCCAGGTGTCGGACCCAATGGTCCTTGTGGGTCTGTTCCAACTCGGGTACTCAGCAACGAAGCCCCCGGTGCCCCCGGTTCCAGCCAGGCTCGCTGCGCTCTCCCCGAGGGAGAAATGCCCCAAAAGCCAGGGGCGCAGCTCCCACCCCTTCACTCCTGGGGCACACATCTCATCCCCCCCCTAGTTTTTGGCAGGATCTGGGTCCCACCAAGCACCGCTGGCACACAGGGCGGTGATGCGCAGCGGTGCCAAGAGCTCAGGAAGTCCGGCTGGGGATGCATTTTGGGGAAATTCTGCTTTTTCCCCTTAAAACACCGACTTCAGAAAGGGCCCCAGCGAGAGAAGCTGACCCAACGCAGCTCTGGGGTGCTGCCGAGCCTGGAGGCAGGGGGGGCACGGGGCTCATTTGGGGCTTTTCTGGAGCCCCCCGACCCCAGCTCGCTGCCAGGACCTCGCCACCCTCCAGGGACACTTTATCCCCGTGGAAATCGTCCCCCCCCTCGGAGGGGCGACGCAGGCGCAGAGCTCCCGGTGGCCCCGGCCTGGTTGATCATTAACTCAGGCCGGGATCTGTGCAGCTCCCCGGGGATTTGTGCAGCTCCCCCCCAGGATTTGCACAGCTCTGCCCCAGAGATAACGCGGGCCGCGTTTCCCGGGGCGAAGGAGGCACGGGGATGGGAGGCACCGGGATGGGAGGCACCGGGATGGGGGGCACGGGGATGGCTCCGAGGCGCAGACAGCCCTGGGGGCTGGTGCCACGCTCCCCATGGGGCCAGAAAAAGCCCGGCTGTGCCAGGCACCGTGGCCCCAAGGGATTAAATTGGGCGAGCGGCGGCACTTTCCACCGGGCACTGCTCGCTCCGGCCAGCCACTTCGTGCACTTTCGGGTTAACTTCGTGAAATTTTGGGTTCACTTCATGCCCCTCCGCTTTCCGAAATCCTCCCGGAGGATTTTGGGGCGCTCAGCCCCCTGCTGTCCCCACGCAGCCCTGGGGGCTCACCGTGGAGACAAGCGGCCCCTCGCCGGCGCGTCCCAGCCCGCGGCACTCGACGCTCACCAAGAGGAGCGGAGGCCGTGCCTCGAGCCGCAAGGCAGCGCCAGCAGCTTTGGGCTTAATCAGTAACCAAAAAAATAAATAATAATAAAAAAAAAAAACACAAAACACGGGCGCTGGAGCCAGCCGGGGGGGTGCTGCCACCCCCACCGCATCCCATCGGAGCCCCGGGTGGGCGTCGGGGGCGAACGTTTGTGCTGGAGCCGCCGCGCGCTGCCCTCGCTCAGCTCCGGGGGAAAATGTTGGCAGCGAGGGAGCAAAGCAAAGCTTTGCTTTCCCCCACGGCGAGGCCATGTAAACAGGGGTTTCCTCCGCGGCACCAACAGAGGGGGATTGTTTCCCGAGGCCGAGGGGCCGCCTGGCCCCGTGCAACGGCCCCGCAGTGGGGGAAAATTCCCTCGGGGCCGCTCCTGCTCCCCAATTCGGGTCCTGGGTCCTGGGGTGATGCCCCTGGGGAGGTGGAAACGGAGCCCAAACTTCAGCGCTCCCGGCCGGCAAGCGACAGCCTCTCTCTTAATTAACCTCTCTGGTAATTAACCGCTCCGTCCTTCAGCGCTTTGGCGAGGCAGCTGCAGACGTTGCCCCCCCTCGGGTGGGCTCGCTCCCGGCGGCCTCCTGCTGCCGAGGCCGGGCTTGGATGAAATCTCCCGGCCAGGGAGCAGCACGAAACCCGTGCCAGGCGGCGGCGACGCCACCCGAGCCTCGTGCCACCAGAAAGCACCCGGGTTTGGGGAGGCCGTGGGCCTCCCTTAACCCCCAGCCCGGTTCCGAATTTCTCATTTCCTCCTCCTGTGGCCTGAGCCTCCTTCTGCTTCCCCCCCCCCCCTGCACCGGGGGCAGTGTCGGGGCGGCGTTCGGCGTTCGTGGTGGCGTTTGCTGGCGAATTCCCCCAAATCTCAGCCCGCTTTCGCCCCGTTCTGGCAGCACGGAGCCGGCCTCCAGCCGGACCCCGCCTCAGCCCCGCGCCTCCCCTCCGGAGCCCCAAAAACCGACGGAAGGAAACGGTGAAGGGGCGGCCGGCTACCCAGGGGAGCACCGGGTTTCCCCCCGCCGCCCCAACGGGGCAGGATGTGGCCGGTGGGGAGGCTCCAGTGGTGCATGGAGAGGGCTCAGCGCCCCCAAACCGCCCCCCTCCGCCCCGTCCCGGTGCGCTCGGGTCGGATCCGGGTGCTGGAAAGCCCCGCGGCGCCGCGAGCATCACGTGGGGGGAGAGGGCCCCGCGTGGCGAGGGGGAAGCGGCGGCCGAGCGGGACGGAGCCGTAAAGAAGCCGGGAAGGGGGGGAGATGGGGTGGCAGAGCGGGGACCCCCCCTCGGAACCAAGGGGTCCCCGGTGAGGCCGCCACCATCCCCTCGCCAAAACCACAGCCGGGCATCGCCGCAGCGGGGACGAAGCCCCCACGGCATCGCGGGCGCGTGGGACTGCGCCAGATGGGGGCCACCCCTTGCCGTGCCCCCCAATAATCACCGTGCCCCCCAACCATCACCATGCACCCCGACCATCACCGTGCCCCCCAAACCATCACCGTGCCCCCCAAACCATCACCACGCCCCCCAAACCACCACCACCGGCCGGATCGTGCCCCATGGTGTCGGGGGCTTTCCAAGCGGGGTCCCCGCAGCCTCTCCAAGCCCCCCGCCCGGCCGTGCCCCCCCCTCGCCGTGCCTCACCCTCGCGGCGGGACGGCCGTACATGGCTGCAGCTCCGCGGGAAGAGGCAGAGCCAGGCCCGCGGGCAGCGGCGAGCCCGGCCCCGGCGCCTGATTATTTTTCCTTCCTGAAATAGCTCAGCGCCGTCCCTCCCCTCCGCCGCCTCGCCGCTCTCGACGGCCGCGGCCCGACCCGCGCCCGGCTTCGCCAAACCCCTCGCGGCCCCCTCCTAGACGACCCCCGGCTGCCTCACGGGGACCCCTCGGGGTCCCCTCTTTCGGATTTCCCCCCTAACGGTGCCACCGACCTCCTGCGCTCAGCCCCCTCCTCCTGTCCCCGCGGTGTCCCAAGGGACCCCCGTGTCCCCCTGCGGCCGCGGCTCCGTCACCGCCACCTGATTTTGTCCCCCCCCTCGGCCACCGGCACCCCCCAGGGGGACACCCTGCAGCGCCCTGTGCCACCAACCCCAGCCCTGGAGGGGGGGGCTGGGACAAAGCCCCCTGTGTGTCCCTTTGTCCCCGCGGGGGCACGCAGGAGGCGGAGGGGCTCTGCCCGCTCCCAAATGCAACCCTGATACCCACGATGTCCCCGCTGTCCCCCCCGGGGGTGGCTCTGCCTCACACCCCCGCTGCATCCCCATCACCCCGGGTCACTCAAGGGGCTGGTGGGGACGTGTCTCCCCCCCAGGCATGGACATGTCACCATGTCACCCCCCCAAATAAAAGGGACGTGCCCCCAGAGGCATCGGGACCGGTGCCAAAGCGCCACCAAACCCCTTCCCTTTGCCGAGCCTCCCCTTCCCCTTCTGGGAAAGCCAGGACTTCCCATCCACCTGCTGGGAAAGTCCCCGAGGAGCAGGCTTGGGGGGGGGTCAGGGGGGGGTGGAAAGACACCGGCAGCCCTTTTTTTGGGGGGGGGATGCGGGGGGGTGGGAGCTCGGCCCCGCTCCTGGTGCAGCGCCTGATGCAATCCCTGCGCGAAGGGCTCCGGCCCCGTCCCCTCCCCGCTTTCACAACAAAACTCTTGCCAGGCCGGCACGAACGGCCACGGCCTCTTTTCTGCCCTCCCTGCCAAAAAAAAAAAAATAAAAAAAAAAATAAAAAAAAATTTACAAAAACCACCACCAACAAAAAAAATCCCAAACGCCCGTTTCAAGCCGTTCGTTCGCAGCGTCGCGGCCAGCGGCCGAGCGGGGTGGAACGGGGATGGCTGCGGGGTTTGGGGGGCACGGGGAGCCGAGGAGGGGGGGGATTTGGGGGGCTGCCAGCACGGGGATGGCCAGACCCTCTGTGATGTTCACAGCTGGCTGCTAATCCTCTGTCTGGGGAAGGCTGGGGGGGCCGGCAGGATTAATGGGCTCACGTCACGGCAAAGCCCCGCGCCGCTGGGGACCGGGTGGGGTTCGGCCCCAGAAGGGTTGGGGAGGAGAGCAAAAAGCTGTCACCTCCCCCAAGCTGCTGGGTGCGGCTCCGTGCCTCAGTTTCCCCCGAGCTCCCATCCCCGGGGGCTGGGGACGCCTCTCCCAAAAAGCAGCTCCAGCAAAAGGGGCGCGGGGAGGCTCCTGCGTGCCCCCCCCCCGGGGCGCCTCGACCACGGGGCTAGGATCCCGTCGCTGCTGCTACGGGTGGGAAGGGGGAAACTGAGGCACGGGAGGGAGGTCCCACAGGGGCCCTGCACCCTCCTGGTTTAATGTTGACGGACATTTACTGGAAAGCAGCTGGGAGAAAAGCGGCCCAGATGAATGAGCGGCTGCAGGAAACCGCTCGGATGCGGCGGAGGAGCCCGGGGGAGGGCGCGCGGGCGGAGAGCTCAGCGCGCAAACAAGCGCCCGCCGCCAGGAAAAGCCTCATTTCCTCGGCCGCTGCGTGGGCCCGGCCCCACCGCCCGCAGCGTGGCCCCGTCCCCACCCCACAGCACCCGGGGTGCCCGCAGAGCCACGGCCACGGGTCACCGAAGTGTCCCCGGCACAGCGGGACGAGGCGCAGCCGATGCCACCGGCACCCCCGGGTTGCTGCGAGGGGCGAGCGGCTTCGCACAGTGTCCCCCCCCCCCCCAGCACCCACGGGCACACCCACAGCCCTCCATGTCCCCGTCACCATCACGCCCGTCAGAATTGTGATGGTGCCAGCTGGTCCCTGGGGACATCGGGGGTGGCCGGGATGGGGGCGGTGGCGCAGGCACCGAAACCGCATCCCCGGTGCCCGGTACCTGCCCCGTTGGCACAGCTCCACGAGCGCAGCCCCGCTCCTGTTTCACCTCCCGCTGGGTTTTGGGGAAGGGGAAGTGTCTCAGATGCCCACCAAGAGCTTGAGGGGGGTTCTGGGGGGGCAGAGCGAGCACCCCAGGACTCGCCCAGGCACCGCGCTGGGCGTACACGGAGCTTTTCCCCTCTCCGGACCCCAAAGACCCAGAAAGCAGCCGAGGATGACATCGAGCAGAAAGGGGAAACTGAGGCACAGCATCCCCAAAGGGCAGCCACCAGCGTCGTGGCTGCAGAGCCAGGAGCAAGCCCCCATCCCACCCCAACCCCCACGCAGCATTTTGGGGACCACCCCACACCCCACCACCGCCCCGCGGCCTCGAGCGCCCGGCTCGAGGGGTCCCGGCCACGGATGCTCCCCCCCCTCCCCACCCCAACCCTTCCTCTCCCCTTCATCCCCTTCCCCCTTACCTTCGTCTTCCCCGTCATCCTCCTGATGAAGCTGAGGGTTCGGCCCAGGGGGCTCCCTTCCCGGCTCCCCGGTTCGCCCGAGGCCGCCAGCTGCCCGCAGCTCCCGGCACCGAAGCTGCAGGAGGAGCGGGATCAGGCGCACAAATCCCCCTCTGTCCCCGGGGCGTCCGCGGGCCAGGAAATAGGGAGGAGCGAGCCGAGGCGCCGCGGCCCCCCGGCTTCTCCGGGGTGGCTGCTCCGTCGCAGCTGGACCCGGCACAGAGCCCTTCTGTTCGCTCCCCGCCGAGCCGGCCCCGCACGGGGGGCACGCGGGGACCCCCGGGGTGATGGCACGGGACGGTGCCTGCGTCCCCTCCTCGGCCACCCCATGGCATCGCCTGCCCCACGAGGTCCAAGACGGGGCAGCCCCACGGTTATGGGTGCGTCCCCGTGGTTGTGGGGTGACCCCTCCGAAAAAAAGCAGGGGGAGGCTCAGCATCCCCCCTGCTCCCCAGCTGACCTCTCCCCATCCCTGTCCCCGTGTGGCTCCCCGCCAGCCCCGTGCGCTGCCCTAATGAGGACGGGAATGGGCTGTGACAGGCGCTGGGGCCGCGGGGCCCCACGGGCACAAAGCGCCTCGAGGCCGGGTGGGGACAGCGCCGGGGGGGGGGGGGGGCACCGTCCCCTCCGTCCCAGGGGGGAGGATTCTGCTCCTGGTGCCCCCCATCACGTGTGCCAGGACCCCACCGGCAGGGTGCAGGATCGGTACCACTTTGGGGGCACCCCAAAAAGGGGCCGGGTGCTGGGGACACCGCCCGCACCCCCCGCACCTCCCGTGCGCCCCCACACTCACCCGTTGGCCAGGCTCTGCTGGGAGGCGAAGGGGGAAATCTCTGCAAGAGACGGGGCCCGAATTAAAGGAGGGGCCGGGGTCCCGTCGCCCCAACGCCCCCACCCGTCCCCATGGGCGCTGGCACTCACCCACCGCGGGGGGGAAGCTGTCGATGACGCTGAGGGACGCGGATTTGGCGAGGGCGCAGCCGCCGCCGCTCCTGGCCCCGTAGACCTGCAGCCTCCGCGCGTCCTCCTGCCAGCAGGCACGGGGTTGGCATCACCGGGACCACCGGGACCACTGGGATCACTGGGATCACTGGGATCACTGGGATCACCGTCCCCAGTCCCTGGGTGCAGGGCGCTGGTTGCCCTTTGTGGGGCCAGCGGGGTCCCCGCGCACCGGGCAGTCCCTGGGCTCACGGTTTAATTTCTCCCTCCCCAAAATGAAGCTCCCCCCCCCCCCAAAAAATAACGCAGCCCAGCCCTGGGGTGATGGAGAAGGCACCCGGGGCAGGGGCTCTGCTGGGCCGTCTCCGTCCACCGAGGTTCTTGGGGTCCCCTGGCCTCGGCCCTGTGCTGCCACCATGGGGTGGCAGGAGGAGGAAGAAGAGGAGGAGGAAGAGGAGGAGGAAGAGGAGGAGGAGGAGGAAGAGCAGCATCTCCTACCTGCGCCCGCTGCAGATCGGCCTCGTCCTCCTCGTCCAGGGACAGCAGGGACTCGGTGCTGTGGATGAGGGGGGCTCTCCGGGGGTCCCAGCGGCGCCTCCCCAGCCCCTCCAGCTGCTCCGTGCTGGAGTCGATGTCGTCGGGGCTCAGCCCCTTGAGGCTCACGCTGTGGCGGGGAGGGGGGCACCCTGAGCTGCGGCACCCCGGGGTGGGGGGGCACCGGAGCAGGGCAGCCGTGGCATCGGTGCCCCGAGCCCCGTATCCGTGGGGCGAGCCTTGGGGTGCGCCGGGGGTGCTGCACGAAGGATCCTGAGCACCAGCGAGGGGGGCGCGGGGGCTGGTTTGGGGTCACGGGGTGGGGGCGCCGCTACCTGAGCTGGTCGTAGCCGGGGACCCCCCGCAGCTCCTTGCCCGGCTCCCAGCTGTGCCGTCGGAAGGGGTCCCGGCTGCGCATCGAGGTCCGCAGGGCACAGGCTCGCCGCAGCGGCACCCCCCGGAACCGGTCTTCATCCTCTTCATCTTCCTCCTCCTCCTCCTCTTCCTCCTCGCCCCAGCTGGTCTCGGATTTGGGGCTGGGCAAAGTGACGGGCTCCAGGGCCGACATGCAGCGGCGTTTCTGGCCTGGGACCCCGCAGAGGGCTCCCTCGCAGGGGCCCAGGAAGATTTCGGGGCCGTCCATGCCCCGCTCAGGGTCGGGGCCGGGCGCTGCAGGATGGAGGAGCGGAGGTGTCAGGGATGGATGCGGACAGCCCGGCCCCGTTGGGGGGCACGGGGCGAGCTTGGGGTGGTCCCAACTGAGCTCTGCAGACCCCATCAGGCCCCTCCGACCCCACAAGCTCCAAGCAGACCGTGAAGCCGATGGTGGCCATAAAGAGGAGCCGCCCGTCCCAACCCCAAGCACCGTGCGGGGCCCCCGACCCCACAGAGCGATGGGGAGGGCTCCCGGCCCCCTCCAGCCCCCCTCGACCCCCCCAGCCCTGCACGAACACAGCCTGGGGGCTGCGCGGGTGCCCCTGGACGGCCCCCGGCTGTGTTTGCCCTGGCTCGCAGGAGCCGCCAGAACCACCCTCGCCTCGCCGCCGGTTACTCATTAAGCGCCCAGGAATTTGGCTGGGACGAGAGCAGCTCCTCTCCACCACGGCTCAGCTCGGGGAGGGGGGCCGACCCGTTGTCCCCCCCCCCCCCAACACCAGCAGCCACCGCAGGATGCACCCCGTGCACCCTAAGGTGCTTTGCTGCGCCTCAGAACCCCCCCCCCCCCAAATTTCACCCCTACGGGGCTCAGCGCATCCCCTGGGAGCTGTTTCCCTGTGGGGAGGGTGCTCGGGGGCTTTGCAGGTGTTTGGGGACGGGGATTTGCCACCAGCACCCGGTCCCTGCGTTTGTTGGGGCCGGTCCCAGGGCAGCAGCAGGATGGGACCCGCGGTGCCGTTAGGGTCATGGAGCCATCGGCACCCCCCGGGCTCCAAACCCTGCCAGCACCCCAAACCCAGAGCTCCAACCTGTGCCACCCACCCCCTGCCCAGGTCCCCAAAACCCCAACAGCAACGGGCACAGAGGCTCTGGGGGGGTCCCGGGCTGCACGGCCGCCCCCATCCCCGACTCACCCCGCTGCGCCCCGGCCCCGCAGGCAGCTCTGCCCAAGCCAGGCAGGGAAATGGGATGAGCTCAGGCGCTTTCCTGTTTTTCCATTCCCTGCCCCGTCAGCAGATAACAAAACTTCCCTCCGTTGCCTGCCCGTCACCTGCCCCGTGGGCTGCCCAGGACGGGACCTGACCGAGCGAGGGGCTTTGAGAAATGCAGAAGGATCAAGGAATAAGCCAAGAACTGCTCCTGCCCGGCTCTGCTCCCGGCGCAGCCTCGTGGCGAGAACAGGCAGAGCTGGAGCACCCCCGAGCTGTGCCCTCAGCTGGCAATTAACACGGCAATTAGCAGAGGCTGAGCCTGGGATGGGGCGAGCGTCCCCAGCACCCGTGGCGAGGGCACGTCCCGAAAGGGACCTGGTGAGGCTGGCGCTGCTGCCACTGCTGCCACCCCTGAGCAGGGCTCGACCCAGAGGCCACCAGGTGATTTATGGCCTGGAGGGTTTTGTGAAGGTGTCGGTGCCCGGAAAAGCACCCAGAAAGTCCCAAAACTTCTTGCTTTTGGGGTAAAAAGCAGCCGGGGACCTCGCGGCGCGAGCCCAGCCTCCTGCACAGGGGCTGGCAGGAGCCTGGGGGGAACCTCGCGTCCCCCAAAGCGATGGAAAGGGGGGGAAAACCCAACCCTGAGAGCAACCCTCGGGCATCAGCTGCCACCGCTTGCACCGCCGTGAACCCCACCAGCCCCACGTGCACCCCGTCGGCACGGGGACCCCTTGGGCAGCCTCTCACCGGCACGGCACCGGCACTGCTCGGTGTGCCGGCGAGGGGCCAGCTCCTCCAGAGGTCCCCCTCTATCAGGGACGGGGGTTTCGGGGGGCTGCCCCCGCACCCAGCCCCTCGGCTCGGTGCTCCTCCGTGTCCCCTGGGTGCTGGGGACAATGCTTTTTCCCCGGATGCCCCGAGTGCCAGCAGGGCAGGAGGGAATCCTGCGCCACAGCGCACCCAGCCTGCGCCTCCAGGCATCTCCCCCAGCCCTTTGCACCCAGCCGGGGCCAGGTCGCAGTCACGGCTCGCGGGGGAGGAAGCAAGAAGCAAACTCGCTCCCAACGCCTGCTCCAGCCCCAAATCCTCGCCGTGAGGACGCCGAGGGGCTCGTCCTTGGCTTGGGAGCATGCAGCAGGTGAAGGAGCCGCGTGCCAGCACGTTTTGCTCTCCGGGAGGAGCTGCGTTCCCCGGCACCGGTGACCACCGACCACCAGCGCCTTGTCCCGGGGCACCCAAGGGACCCTCGTGCTGGCTGCAGGATGGGGAAACTGAGGACGGGCAGCAGGCTCCAAGGTCCCGACACCGAGCTTGGCATCGAACCCTCCTGGCACCACGGGGGGGGCTCTGGAAGTGGGGATCTGGGGGTCCCGTCCCCGTGCTCCCATGGGTGCAGCCGCGGCACGGGGAGAAGAGGAGGGGAAGGCACCAGCACGGGGCTGGGAGGACAAAGGGGACAGGTGCCACAGGGCCTAGGAGCGGGGTGGGGGTGACCCCCGTGTCACCCCCAGCTCTGGTTTTCCCCCCTGGAGCACCCCCCGGGATGCTGGGGACGTACCTGTCGGCGGTGCCGTGGGGTGGCCCCATGGGACCCGGTGGTGGCGGTGGGCGATGCCGGGCGGGTACCAGCCCTGCTCCCAGCTCCCCACCCGGAGCTCCCCTCCCCTGTCCCTGCCTCTTTCGCACACTGAATAAACCAGGAACCACTTGGCAAATCAGCTCCTCGGGCCTGTTAACCCTTTGCCCTGCACCGCTGCCGATACTGCGCCGCCCGGCACCGGAGCACCCCAATTCCCAAGGGTCACCCCCCCCCGAGTTCGGCTTCGCCTCCCGTTCCTCCCCTCTCTCCACCACCCGCCCTGGCTCGGTGAGGGTCTGCGGGTGCCCTCGGCACGGAGCTGCCCTCCGGCTCTGTCATTTTTCGGGGGTCAGGAGCAGCCTGGGGGGGCCCTCCGGGGGTCCGGGCTGCTCCTTTGGGGCTCCCAGGGTCCTTCCCGCAGGAGCTGGGGGCGCACGGGGCTGGGAGTTACCGCGGAGAGGTTTCACCACGGGCAGGAGCGGGGCAACCCCGAGGCAGAGCGGCGAGGATTGACGCCCCCTGCCTCAGTTTCCCCATCCTCCAAAGCCTTTTTCCCCCCTCCTGGGCACCGGGGACCACCCTGGGCACCGCGTGGCTCTCCGGCCCTACCCACGGTGCTGCCAGCTCCGGGCTGAGCTCAAGGCTCTGGGGTGCAGAGCGGGGCACCCATGGGTGCAAGAAGCAGGCGGGGGCGGCTCGTTTGTGGGGTGACTCAGGCCTGAGCCGCCGCGGCGCTGCCCACGCCACCCTCTGCTCCCCACCACCCCCGTCCTCCACCGGCACCACCGGAGCCCAGGCGATGCCCCCTTGGGGCAAACCCTGCCCCGCCGGACCCAGGAGTGCTGGAATTCCCCCCAAAAACGGGGAACAAACTGCTCCTGCTCCAGAGGCACCCGTGAGCCACGGACACCCCCCTGGTGTGTTTAATCCCCCGTCTGCCAGAAGCAGCCCGGAGGCTCGGGAAGCTCTGCCCGCGCCGTCCCGGAGCTGCTGGGGCACGGAGCGCCAGCTCAGCAGGAAAAAAAAAAACAAAAAAGGAAACCAAAAAAGCCCCCCCTGCGCCTCGGGGTGCGGATGGGAGCGGGGAGGGCGCTCGGTTTCCACCCTCGGGTGGCACCCGGACCTTTGCGCCGCGCGCCGGGGAGCGGTGCCAGGAGGTGGCACGCACCTGGGGGCAGAAAGCGCGGCCGCTGGGCTCCTCCCGAGGCAGCTCCGGGTGCGAGCCCGGGGCTGTAGGGCAGGGACAGCCCCTGCCCAGCTCCTTTGTGGGTTTTGGGGTGCACGGGAGCCCCGCGGCCGTTTGGGCTCCTCGTTTTCCGAGCCCAGCGCCACGTGGAGGCTCCGCAGGCCGGGGGGACCCGGGGCACCAAAACCAGATCGCTGCCAAGATTTCCAGGGGTTTTCTGGATCTGGTTGGCAGGGTGTGGGGTGTCCTCACCCTAGAAGATGCCACGGGGCTGGAATTCGGCTCCAGCTCCGGAGCCCCGCGAGACGCCAGCACCGGGCACGCCTGAGAGCGGCGCTAGGAGGACGCGAGGCTCGGAGAGGGACGCTGGCGGAGATCTGACACGGCCACCAGCACCGTTTCCAGCAGCCTCCCAGTACAACCAGTCCCGTTCTGCCCTCAAAAACCCCGGAGCCGAGCTGCCGAGCCAGGCAGAGAGCGTCCCGCAGCAGGAGCAGCCTTACCTCTCGGCCTCAGGACGAAAACCCCGCTGCTGGGCACATCGCCGCGGGCTGCGCCAGCACAAAGCCCCCCCAAAAACCCCTCCTCGCTGGCACCCTTCGTGGTTTTTGGGCTCCCCCTCCCCGAGACCTGGCACGAAACAAAGGCAGCAGCCGGCGGTGGCGAAGGTTGGGGCGAGGGGGTGAGGAATCCCTCAGCCTGGAAACATTGTTCGGGTAACAAAGGCGCAGTGTTCGCTCCGCCACGGCCCCGGATTGCTCGCCACCAACACCGAATTCTCGGCTGCCGCCACCGCCGCCCCCCCCCTTGGGTGTGTGTGTGTGTGTGGGGGGGATTTGGGGGTCCGATCGGGTCCGACCCCGGTGCTGCGGAGCCTGGTGGGGGCACCAAAAACCCTGCAAAGCCCCTGCCCGAAACTTGGGGCCAAACCAAACCCCGCTCACCTCGTGCGGGACACGGGGCAGAGCCGCCCCCCACGCGTCCCCCCTGTCCCTCTGCCACTTATTTCACCCAGGGGTTTATTTATAAAGGTATTTTTGAAGGAGTTGAAGGATAAAAAATATATATATAAATTTGAATTTATATATAAAAAATATAAATTTGAAGGATTTATTGGGGAAGGTGTTTTCCTGCCCGCTCGCCCCGCAGCTGCTTCTTTCTGGAGGTGCCTCCGGGGACCTGTTGGTAAAAAATAAATGAAAAAGGAGGATGCTGAGGGGTGAGCCCCCGGGGGGCTTCACGGCAAGGAGAACGCGAAGGGGGCAGCGGAGCACGAAGAGCTTGGACTTGGCAGCGGTGTCGGCGGGGGGTGTCCGTGAGCAGTGCCCCCGGGACCCCCCAAATAGCGCCCGAGGAGCGCGGCGACGGCACAGGCAGGGCAGGAAAAAGCAAAGTTTTCCCCCCAGCGGTCCCTCACAGCGCCCCCGAGCCCCCCCCCGACCCCTGCAGACCCCCCTGGGCTCCCCCTCCAGGATCCTCCTCGACTCCAGACCCCCCTCCCTTGCCCCCAGACCCCCCAGTGGCCCCTTCATGGCCCTCCCCCGCCCCCAGGACCCCCCTCCAGTGCCCCCCCCACCCCCAGGACCCCCCAATGCCCCCCTCCACAGTTCTCCCCTGCCCCCCAGACCCCCCAAGCCCCCCTCCCTTGCCCCCCAGACCCCCCAGTGCCCCCCTCCAGTGCCCCCCACACCACCCAGACCCCCCAGTGCCCCCCTCCACAGTTCTCCCCCACCCCCAGACCCACCAGACCCCCCTCCCCAGCCCCCCAGCCCCCTCAGTGTCCCCTCCATGGCCCTTCCCCACCCCACAGACCCCCCAAGCCCCCCTCCCTTGCCCCCCAGACCCCTCAGTGCCCCCCCAGTGCCCCCCCTTGCACCCAGACCCCCCAGTGCCCCCCTCCACAGTTCTCCCCCACCCCCAGACCCCCCAGACCCCCCTCCCCAGCCCCCCAGCCCCCCCAGCGTCCCCTCCACGGCCCTTCCCCACCCCAGAGACCTCCCAAACCCCCTCCCCAACCCCCCAGTCCCCCCACTGCCCCCCTCCATTGCCCCCCCTTGCACCCAGACCCCTCAATCCCCCCTCCCCCACCCCCCACTCCCCCCAACGCCCCCCTCCAGTGCCCCCCCCACCCCCCAAAACCCCCCCAGACCCCCCCCGTGTCCCCTCCGTGCCCCCCCCCCCCGTCCCCGGGCGCCCCCCAGCGGGCAGCGGGGGCACCGCGCAGCCCCCGGGACGCCCCGGAAACCGGAAGTCGCTGCCGTCGCCCAACCCCATGGAACGCTGGGAAATGTAGTTCCCTCCCCTCCCCGCCATTTCCCACCCCTCCCCGCGCATGCGCAGAGCGCACCCACCACGTGGCACCTTTCCCTGCGAGGGCTTTGGCTTCGGCCCGCGCTGACGGAAATGTCCCCAAAACGCCGCGTTTTGTCACAATAAAGCTAATAAATAATAATAAAATGGCACACGCAGCCCTGCCCTGCTGCCTGGGGGAGCCTGGCAGTAACGGGAGGAGTGGTGGCTGCAGCGTTGTCCTGCACTGACTGAAATGTCCCCAAAACACCACGTTTTGTCACAATAAAGCTAAAAAAAGAATAATAAAAGGGCACAAAGCCTCTCTGGCTGTTATATATGGAGTGGTAATGTAGAGAAGCGGACCTGTGCACACAACTGCCCCTTGCTGGTCAGCAGCAGCGCGTTACGGGGAATCATGTCCTTAGGAACAAAGACTGTCCTGGTCACCTTACAGCTTATTGTCCTTATTAACAATCGGACAGTTTATGAGCCTGAAATATGGGACCAAACTGAGGTCAAGGGGTGGGACTCTGCACCTAAAAACGACAAGGTTGCAGTGGGATTGCTGCTACAGCCATCGAAGGCTTTTGCTGTTACACCCCTGTTGACCTGAACGTGCCTTTTGACCCAGGCACTATTGATTTGACCCAGGTCCTATTGGGGCACTTTTTGGGGTTAGGGTTAGGGTAGGGCTTTGAAAAGGAGATGGATATGCTTTTCTTCCATCCGGGAAGGACGGGATACATAAGGCCTGAAGACTGAGTTGCTTGACAACTTAAAGCGAGACATATCGTTCAAAAGGAATGGAAAATGGAGACTGTTAAGTCATGGAACTTAAAGGATTGTTTGTTACCTTTTCTGATTTTACATATGTGTAGGAGTACTTGAGTTTAGTAAGTTATGGAACTTAAAGGATTGTTTATTACCTTTCCTGATTGTACATATGTATAGGCATACTCGGGTTTAGTATGTAAAGCAATGTTCTGTATATTTAGAATGTTTGATGTTCGTGTGTGCGTGTTGGTGGAGCGTAGACTCCCCGCACACCCAGCGCTGTTTACTTGCCTTTTATACCTTTTAGAAATATTTGGTTTATAAATATGACAAAATTCAGATTGAGTTGAGACTTCATTTATAACACTGGCCAACCTGTTCCAGTGTGCAGTGACCTGCAGGGCAAAGAAGTGCTTCTCCATTTCTATAAACCTTCTGGAGAAGAATCACCAAGGCCAGGCTCATTAGTGTTGACAGTTTTATTGACTTTTGGTGCCATTGGCACCCCAACCCTAATCTTTCTCCTCCTCCATCATGAGTGAGAGAAAGAAGGGGTCGCTGGAATCATCGTTTCCTTCCCTGGAGGTTTCTTCGTCCTCTGGTAGCACGTCACGCAGCTCCTCCAGGAAGGCTTCTGCAATGGCCCAATTATCCATCATGTCCGGACAGATTTCTTTGTCCATATCATCCCTGGCTTCCCCAATGCTGCTGCTGCTGCTGCTGCTGTCAGTGGAGCTCTCCCCCTCATCGGTGTCCAGAAGGACATCCTCCAGTTCTGGCAGCACTGGTGTCAAGCTGAGGTCGTCGAAAACTTCTTCCACCAAATTGGAAGGGACGAAGCCTCTACTGCCGTCTGTCCGCTCTCCTATATACCAGCCATCCTCATCCATGTCCCCAATGACATAAACAAACTGCCCTGCCGTGAGGCGAAGCTCTAGCTCCGGATGCTCGTTGGGACTATCAGCAGGGTCATAGCTGTACAGAGCCAGGAATTTCCGAATCCTTGCTGGTCCTTGTTTCAATGAAGCCTGCAGGTCGAAAGGCTGCTGCCAAGTTTCCGCTTCTTGGCTCTCTTCCGCAGCGCCCTCCTCTGCAGGCAGGCAGGGTCCTGGGCTGTCTTCTGCCGGTTGGGATTCGGAGGTGGCTGGGTGGGTAGGCAGAGGGGTAGTGGCAGGGCTGGATTGCTCGCTTTGTAGCCGCTGCAGCTCCTCAGCGAGCAGCTCGAGTTGTCCGGTTTGATGGTGGCACCGGTCTTCCAGGTCGGCCACCTGGGCTCGCAGCATTTGCGAGGCTTCCTCGTGCTGCCTCTTGCCTTCTGCCTGAGCCCTCTGCAAGCTCTCGAGCTCCTCTTCTTTCTTCTGGAGCGCCAGCTGTGTCTCCAGGTGTTCTCTCTCCAGCTGTGGCCCTCTATCTGCAATTTCCTTGAGCGCCTTCAGCTGGCACTCTGCCTCTCGCAGCTGGGCCTGAAGCTCGCTGACCTGTTGCAGGGCAGAGTTTTGCTCCTCTGCCATCTGCTCGACCTGCTTCTTCAGGTCAGCATTTTCAGCCTGGACTTCCATGGCTGCGTCCAGCTGCCTTCGGAGGCGAGAGTTTTCTTCCTCCAGTCGTTTTTTTTCTTCGCTCAGCTGCGTGAGCTGGGCAAGCAGCACCTCCTCGCTCGGGCTGGGGGCACTCTCACAAGGTGGCAGTGCCTCAGCGGAGCTTTGGCTGGATGGAGGAGGCCCTGGAGTCTTGCTGGCCTGCTGGATGGTCTTCAGCAGGGATCTGCATTTCTCCTCCAGCTGCTCGGTAAGCAGCACCAGTTTTTCTTTGGCTTCCTGGAGCATCTGGAGCTCCTGGTGCTCTTTCTTGGTTCTCGCCTCTCTCAGGAGGCATTTCTTTGCCTCCAGGGCCTGGCGTTGCTTCTCCAGGCTGCTCAGGGCTCGCTGGAGGCGGGCGTGCTGCTCCTGCACCCACCTGAGTGTGCCTGGCAGCACCTGGCCTTCGTTGGAAGGTTCTGGAACCTGCAATCACCAAATCAGAGAAAGGGTTGGGTTGGAAGGGAGCTCAACGCCCACCTCATTCCAGCCCCTGCCAGGTTTGGGGCCCCCCCAGCCTGCGCCAGGGCCTCGCCACCCTCCCGGGGAAGGATTTCTTCCTTATACCTGACCCAAACGTGCCCTCCTCTGCCTCAGGCCGTTACTCTGAGCCCCCCACTGCCCTCCCTGACAGAGTCTCTCCCCATCTTGCCCATATCCCCCTCTAGGGACCTTAGGCCAGTCCAAGGTCTCCCCGGAGCCTTCTCCCCCCCAGCTTCCTCAGCCTGTCTCCTCACCTGGACGTGAGCGTCCTTCACAGGGCGGCGGCAGCTGCTGCCCTTCTCGGAGCCACAGCTTTCCTTGGCTCCCTGCTGAGGTGCGTCCTGGGCAGGCTGAGCCCGTGTTGGCGTCTTTGGCTCTGCCTTGCCCAAGGACCCTTCTCGGCCCTTGGTTCCCTGGCCGTCCTCTTGCTCGTCCTCGAAGCCCGCCACGATGTACTTGATGAAAAGCTTCTTCTCCAGCTCCAGCTCATGCTGGAGCTGGCGGATGCGGGCGGGCTGGTCCCCATGCGTCTCCCAGCGCAGTTCCTTGAGGACAGCCTGGAGCTTGGCGCGGGCCGCGCTGCTGCTCCTGCAGGGCCTCCGCAGCTCCTCGGCCAGCTGCCGCTGCAGCTCCCGCGCTTGGTGCGTGGCAGCGTCGCGCTCCTTCTGCAGCAGCTCCTGCGCCGCCTGCAGCTCGTCCGCCTTCCACCGCAGCATCCACCGGGTCTCGGTGGCGCGCTGCTGCCGCTGCTGCTCCTGCAGCCGCTGCGCGTCGAGGGCCTGCTGCCTCTCCCACTCGCACTGCAGCTGCTGCACCAGCAGCTGCCGCTCCCTCTCCTCCGCCTCCTTCATTTTGGAAATCTCTGCGGCGAAGTGGCGCCGCAGCTCCTGGTTGTGGAGGCGCTCGGCCTCCAGTTTGGCACGCAGTGCCTGCAGCTCCAGCCTGCGCTCCTCCTGCTGCGCGGAGCTGCCAGCGAGCTGCGCCGGGCCCCGTCGGGGCGCGGAGCGGTTGGGCCCCATGGGTCCCCTTCCTGCAACGTCCCGCACCATGGCCACGGGTACAGGAAGAATTAGGTGAACTCTGACTGCTGTGGCCCTTGGCCACTGACGGTCACCTTCACTGGGTCTGCGAGGGCTAGCAGCCCCTGACCCTGTAGCGTCTACTGCCAGTCGCACCAGTCGCACCGGTGTAGAGACAGCGTCTGCTACTGGCCGTGGGGGCCGTGCGCCTGGTATTTATAGGGTGCGCGGCGTGACCACACAATGGAGGGCGGGGCAGCATGCCCTTATATGGAGTTGGGTGGTGTGCGTTATATGGCACATGACCTTATATGGAGTTGAGTAGTGTGCGTTATACAGGCACATGGCCTCAAATGGAGTTGGGCCGTATGCCCAACTGGTTTAGGGTTAGTGTTAGGTCTAGAGTTAGGGCTAGGGTTAGGATTAGCTCTGTGTGTTATTTTAGCTCCGCGGTTTAGGATTAGTGTCATTGGTTGTTTGGGGATTAGGGTTAGAGTTATAATAGGGTTAGGTTTAGGAGTAGTTTTAGGGTTAGAGCCACCGTCAGAGTTGGATACCGGTTAGGGTTGGGTTTAGGGTTAGAGTTGTGTTTAGGGATTAGGTTAGCTTTAGGGTCAGGTTTGCGTTTAGGGTTATGGTCATTAGGGTGAGGGTTAGCGTTTTGGTTAGGTTTAGGGCTATGATTAGGGTTAGGGTTGGTTTCCATTGATTGTTACAGACATGGATACGCTTAGGGTTCTTTTGAAAGAGAGAAGGTGCAGAGTCCTGTGTCCTGTGGGGTTGCATAAAGGCTACCCAGGGGAGTTGAGGTGTACCCAAAGGCTTCTGTTGGGAGCACTTTTTGATGAGCGAAAGTTGCACCGTACCTGTTGTCTAGGGTCCTACTTTGTGTTCGTCCCAGTGTTCCGGTTAGGGTTACTTGGAGGGTTGTTTGGAAAGGGACAAGTCGCAGAGTGCTGTTGTGTGTGGAGTTGCATCAGGGCTCCCAGATCGGGTTCATTTCTCCTCTGCCCCCCGCCCCACTCCCCCCTGTCCAAAAAACACAGAGCACGTCTTTGAGCCAACACTTCCCTGGGCCATGTGATGTGCGTGAGCAGCAATTGCACAGGCTGCTAGCAGCAGTGGTGCTCTGATATGGCAGTAGAAGAGTGAGGAGACATCTGGGAAACAAACACACCCTGAGGACTCAGGTAAACTTGGAAACACCACGTGGGCCTGATGCTGGAATTCATGGACTTTGGAGAATCTCTTTGGCTTGCAGAAGAGGAGAGTTGGGGGCGACCTTATTAATATTTATAAATATGTAAAGGGGAAGTGTCAGGAGGATGGAGACAGGCTCTGCTCGCTGACATCCAATGATACGATGAGTTCCTGCGTGACCTGATCTAGGTGTTCCTGCTCTGGCAGGGGGATTGGACTAGATGATCTTCCAAGGTCCCTTCCAATCTCTGCCACTCTGTGATTCTGTGGCACACAACCGTTATGAGCATCTGCAGTAGAGACGGTGCCGTGAAAAGTCATTATCTCCCCTCTCAAGCCTTCAGGGGTGTTATAAACGTGACGGATTGGTATCTATGATGGAACATGCATAAAATAAAAGAGACACCTGCCTGGAGATCATCTCTGCCGGGACTCGAACCCGGAACCTCTGGATTAGAAGTCCAGCGCGCTCGTCCATTGCGCCACAGAGACCTCACCATGAGAGCAGCATCGGCACCAGAACTGAAAAATCCCGCACCCCCTGCATCACCGGGGCGTCTTGACACCGCCGCATGGCACCGAGGCGGCACAAAAACCTGGTGCCCAGATCCATCTCCCTTGCAAATCGACATCTCTCAGCGTCCCCTCCTTTCCCAGGGACAGGCAATAATTCTGGTTATGATCCATATCTCCCTCAGCAGCAGCAGGGATGCAACAAAAACCTGGATGTAGGATCGTATCTGCATCTCTGGCAACCTTTCCGCAGCATCTCTCGCTCAACCGAGGGCAGAGCTAAATCCTGGAGTAGAGTTAATTGCTGCATCTCCCAGCGCATCATCACAGCATTCTCATCGCAGAAGCCAAGAGATAAAGATGAAAGCGGATTTAGCTTGTGGCACTGAATGCTGGCGGTAATGAAGAAAGCTCCGTTTGTCACGATGAAAAATGGAGAAACCTGTGGTTTAAGCAGAGAAGTAAAAGAAAAAGCAGCCATTGTATTTTAAGCAAGCTGTCGATCAAGGCTTTAATTTTTCTCTAAGTGTATCTTCCACTGGAAAAAATTTAGAAGGAGACAAAACAAGAGGAAACATTCTTTTACATCCTTTTACATCCTCTGAGTTACTACACAATTGATCAAACAGTGTACACGATTCCTTGCTGTGACAACCCACGTTCTGCATTTCTAAACTGCGTGATTTCTAGAGTATCATTTACTCCCAAACACACTCTTAATTAGGGAAAAATTGGGCCATGAAGTCATGCGGTGCTATAGAAAAGAGGCACGGCAGTAACTACCTCAGCACATCCCAGGTGAAACCAAAGCATTTGTTTTTCCCATTACTGGAAATGGGAATTACTGGATGTTCTGGGGCTTTGAGAGGGTTTTCGGTTACTTTGATGAGTATTTTTTCAGTTGGCAAAAGGGCAACTGAGGCTCTGAAGGGCAGCAATGCAAAATGTTGGTGGGACGGGTGGGAAATTAGTACCACCATTTTTCCCGTTTTGCTCTGATTTTCCCTGGAAGAAGCCGAAATCTTGCTCCAAGCATTGGGAAGGAAGACAGGGGTTTAACCTCAATCAGACAAAACCCCACCTGCTGCAAGAGATACCCGGTAAATCAATAATCCTTGAAATAAATTACTCTGTAAACCAACTGCAGTGCCAGTGTAGTGCTGTAACCCCACGTGTACCTTGAGAAAGCATTAAGTCTAGAAAACACCGATCTGCAGGGTGAGTAAAGGCAGAGCTTAAAAAATGCCGGATAATAAATCTTCGACAAAGTAATAACGTGCTGATATAAAGCAGCAAAGAGGAAACAAATCTCACACAGCCCGTGGCTGCACCGTGTGTGTTCCTCATGGGAGGACAGGACACCAACCAACTCTTTTAATGCAGTTTTGGGAGGCTACATCCCCCAAATTGGAGGATGAATGAGGTTCAAAAGCCTTCAGCGCTCAAGGCCACTTTCCACCATCCTTGCATCTTCACCATTCTGGCCAGTCTTTGCCAAGGTGCTGCCAGTCCCT
Source organism: Aythya marila (assembly GCF_965140915.1). Taxonomy (NCBI): domain Eukaryota; kingdom Metazoa; phylum Chordata; class Aves; order Anseriformes; family Anatidae; genus Aythya; species Aythya marila. The sequence continues at coordinate 2,399,399 of NC_139070.1, forward strand.
CCGTCACCTCCACATTCAACAAACTTGGAAAGAAGAAACTGGAGCGAGCAGCCCAGAGGCCGGTTACTTTTGGTGCCGGGGGATGCCGATCCCCCTTTCTGTGGGAGATGACGATGAAATTCAGTTTGTTGGGCAGCATGTTTTGAGACCAGAGCAATACTCCCGTTTAGATACAGAGACAAAGATGTTTACAATGTTGGTTATAATGCTATGCGGTGTTCATAAATGTCCCCAGCACGTAAGGGTTATGGGAGGCCAAAAGCTGCAGGGGGTCCAAGCAAAGCACAACTCAGCCCCTAGCTCATCCCCAGCTGCCTCCTAGCATCAATTTGCTGTAGATGAGAAAAACAGGAGCCACAAACAAAGATGCAAGGGCCCAGGGTGAACCAAGATAATTTACCACCTGATAAACAGCTGGGAAAAGCCTTTTGGAAGACAAAGCCTCAAGGCCGCTGAAGCACGTCTCACCCGCGCAGCGACAGCACCTTCCATCAAAGTGCTCCAGGGCAGCATCGTCAGTGCTGGGAGATTCAAAAATCTCTTTGCACACCTCAGTAAACAGCACAGAAAATCCAGTTCACCCCCCCATTATTTTTTTCCAGCCATACCAGCAATACCCCAGCATGCCCAAAATGCAGCCAGGCACCTGGTGCTTGATTTGGCCACCACCTCCCCCATGTCTTCAACCCTCTGCAGTGTCTTTCTGCGCAGGACTGGGTCTGGGACCACTTAAAAGGCGTCCATCAGCATTTTGCTCCCTCTGATAATAAACATCTCATCACAAGACATCAAAACTTTTGCCTTCAGTGCTACAGGCTGGTGTCGGTGGCTGTACTGACACTCGTGGACGTGGCCACAACTCAGCAAGCGGCTGATTTTCCACAAGCTTACAGTAAAATTACAGCAGATGCTCTTTAAGGGCAGCTCAACTGTAATCTTTTATGACCAGGATGTGTACAACCATTTGATTTGCATTTTGCAGGAGTTAATCCCAGCAGGAGTTACTTTCACATCCCAGATAAGACAGATGAAACAAGAGGGCATGACCGGCTCCTGTCAGGATGCTGAAGCAATAAGCGCCAGGGCGAAACGAAGCACCTGAGCAGCAGACGACAAGAGCAGATATTTCTGGGGAGCAGGCTGGGTCCCATCCCCAAAGCAGAGAAGTAAAATTGAGATCGGCTCAAATGAGGGCCCGAGCAAAGATACCTACAGACTAGTCTTGTGTTTGCCATTGTGAAAATCATTGTGGCACTGAGACTCTAATGGCACACAGCAAAAACTGAGCATAGACACAGACTAAAAACCACCAAGGTAGTAATAGGAAAAGCAGATCCTAGCAGAACCCCCAGATCCAATACCCTTTGCCTAAGGAGCATTTACTTCAAGTCTGTGGCTCTCCAGTCCTGCTTTGAGCCTATTTTTCAGATGGAGCAGAGCAAAATGGCCAAGAGCAGATAGAGGCAACTGCGAGAATTACCTGGGTGCCCCTCATCATGCCACCACCCACAGCAGCGCATCCTCAACAGGGATCCTGGACGTGCAGCCAAGAGAAACTTGGAGCAACACAGGTGCCCAGCACGAGCAGATTTTACCCAGCACATCCTCAGCTGAGATCCCCAAAATGTCTGCAGGAGGGAGGGCCCTCGTGGGCTGGGTGTCCAAGACAGAGAGTACTCCTGCAGGGTAAGCGCTGCCCCCTGTCTTGCACCACCAAATTGTTTGGCCCCAGCTGGGGTACCCCAGCTCTGCTCTGCTCTGCTGCCAAGTTAGCTGGGGCTGGAGGTTTTACTGAGCCCTCCTGGTCACCTACTCCACCAGCTGTCCTAGGACAACGAGGTCTGGTTGGCACCCCATCCCTACTGGCTTGGCATACCTGTGAAAAGCGGATTTTCGTTCTCTCTTGGGCACTGGGAATGAAGCAAATGCTGCACTTGGGAGCGAAGCCACCCAGGAAGCAGCAAGCAGCCTGTGCAGAGCTCAGCAGCTGCTGGAGATGCTCCCCCATGTTAGCAGCTGGAGATCAAGTCAGGCAACAAAAAGTTTCCTCCCATGGCCTGGTGCTGCGCAGTTGGTGGCACCACAAGCCTACAAGCAGAGGAGCTGGGAACTTGCAGACCTCAGGACTGGAAACACAAACAGCAAGGATAAAATCCTTCCTTTTGCCTCCCTCAAAGGACTTTCTAAAGCTTGGTATTGCACCACGAGCAACAATATCAGCTTGCGCACGTGCTGTGGGAGGATGCTCTGATCCTCGCATCCCTCACCCTGCGCTACTGATCTTCACGAGGTACCCAGGCCAGCAGAGCCGTGACAGAGTGCCTGCAGAAACACTCAAAAAATCCGCTAGGAAGCACGTTAAGGTGTGATCCCACTGTTACCCATCAAGAAATGCCATCCTGGTTATAGACACGTGCATGTGTTTCATGTACAAATTCCATCAGCAGGATGCTGCTCCTGAGAAATCTCTGCCCCACAGTCTGCAGTATCAATACTTTGTTCTGAAGCACCTGGAAGGAGAAACCAGTCCCTCTGTCCTATTCCTTAGAGAAAAAAGGAGATCAGCAAGCTCTGCATACCACTAGCATCTCCAGACCAAGAAAACTTCCAGCTGTGGTGGAGATTAATGTCTCCAAGAGGACCCAGTCGTGCCCCATGCCTATGTTCAGGGCCCATTTTAGGGCTGGTGCAGGGCACAGGAGTCCCTCCCTGTCCCGGAGAACACCACTCGCTCTAAGCACCACGCTCTTTTTACTTCACCAAAACAAATTTTTCCCCCTAAAACGACTCCTTCGGCAGCACATTGCCATCCTCCTGCAGCACGGCCAGGGTTCGTGCCTCAGTTTCTCCTGAGAGCTGGCTGCGCCAGGATGGCGTGGGGACAACCCCCCGCGACCCCCAAACTCCCAAAGGGGGGGAGCACGGCGGGGGCCACCCCCCGGGCTCCGAAGCAGCCCCAGGACTCCCCAAACCTTGCCCATCGCTTACCCAGGCCCTTGCCCATCACTTACCAGCCCAGCCCGCGGCTCCCCGGCTCTGTGCTTCCCCCAGCTCGCTGCTTTGCCTTCGTCCCTCTGCAGCCCCCTCCCCATCTCCGGCCGTGCTCCGAGTCCCGTCCCGTCCCCCCGCTTCTCTGCGGGGACCCCCAGCGCTCCCCAAGCCCCGGCCCCATCCCTTTTCTTTCAGCCTCCAACTTTTGCCACGTTGCTCTCCCCGCTTTTCTGCTTTTTTTTTTTTTTTTTTTTTTCTCCGCTCTTCTGCCTTTTTTTCTCCGCTTTTCTGCCCTTTCCTCCGCTTTTCTGCCCTTTCCTCCGCTTTTCTGCCTTTTTTCTCCGCTTTTCTGCCCTTTTCTTCGCTTTTCCGCCTTTTTTTCTCCGCTTTTCTGCCCTTTTCTCCGCTTTTCTGCCTTTTTCTCCTCTTTTCTGCCTTTTTCTCCGCCGCCCCAGCCCGGCTTTCCGGCCGCCCACTTTCCCCCCCTGTCCCTTTGTCCCCTCTCCGCCTGCCCTTTCCGCCTGGGCGGGTGGCCCCCGGCGGCCCGGAGTTTCCATGGGGATGGAGGCGGCCGCCGGGGGCTCTCCGGTTGCAGGAAAAAAGCACAAAGAGAGGGGGGGGGACAGCGTAAGGATGGGGGGGTAGCGAGGGGGACCCGGCAGAAGGGGCCGGTGGAGGAGCGGCCGCAGCCGGGTGGGCGCAAAGAGCATCACTGCCCGGCTTTTTGGCTCGGATTCACGCTTCTGGCATTGTTCTTTTTCCCTTCCCGAGGAATAAAAAATGGTCCCGGAGAAAGGAGAGGGAGAAAATTGCCGAAAGGAAACAGAAAGGCGCAGCTGCTTCTGCTCGGCACCCGTGTGCTTATGCCAGGGGCTGGTGAGGCTGGGGAAGGGGGGCTTTGGCCACCTCCAGCAAAAAGGGTGCAGAAAATCAGTTTGGCCTCGGGGGCAGCAGCAGCAGCACATCCAGATCACCACAGCCCATATTAAGCATCCGTCCCCATGGAGGGGATTCAAGTGTCACCGATTCGTTGCAAAGCAAAGAGGAAAGTTTGGACGATGCCAACGTTTCTGGAGGCTGAACAGGATTCACAGGCACAAGCCCATCCGTATCACACCTCTCCCGTGCAAATTAATTACGTTATCTCTTACTCAAGGGGGATATTTCTTATCAGGTTGTGAGTTTGGCTATAAAGGTAATTAACACCAGCTTCCCTTACAGTCTGCTCCTCTCAGCTGCATTCCATCCCTGCCTACAATAGTTTTGTTCTCTGCCCTCTTCCTTTGGCTCTCCACTCACACGATCCTTGCTGGCAGGCACTGATATGGAGGTGAATCTGAATTACACCCTGTGAGGCTGCAGACCTGTAACAAGGACGGCTTTTAATCTGGAAAGGCACAGAATTCATGTCAAGACACCAGAATGCATTAAAACCACGTAAAAAAATGAAGCAAATTGTAATTATAAAAGGACAATCATTGATTTTGCACTTAATTCTAACAACATTTCACAGTGGTTAATTTTAATCTTTTAGGATTTAACTTTTTCATTAATTATTCAAACACAAAAACAGGCTGACTGCTTATAAGGCCCAAGGAGAGGATGAAGGCTGGAGGGGGGGGTACTGGAAAGGATGGATCCCCAGGTCGCTCTGCACTGACAAATTCAAACCAGGTTGTTTTAACATGAGCAAACACCAGGACTACTGCACAGGGTCAAAGCAAGGTGTGCTCAGCCCAGTGTCTCACCACCACCCACAGATGTTGAAAAGAGGCTGTGAATCCCAGCAAGAACAGAGGGACATTTCTCCAACGCACTCCAACACTGGTTTTTAGGGACCTTCTGAGTCAAAAGTTGCAGAGAGGGTCTTGCATTTTTTCTGAGGATGGATGGTGACACACTGCAAACCCTTCATAGAGGTCTCACCTGTGAAACTCATTGCTGCAGCGTGGGGCCCAAAGACCTTCAAGAGGTTGGTACAAGCCCTGGGCATTTATCTGGCTAACAGCAAGTATTTGCCTTTCCTGGTACACCCAAGCCATGTTGGAGGCAGAGTCCTCAGAGTTCCTCGACTCAACCTCCCATTCAGGGCTGGATTTCTGCCAGCTCTAGGTGCATTATTAATCCTGACCATATTGTGGATCCCTGACCATAAAAAAATTTCATGGGGAGTCTTAGTCCCATGTACTCCTGCTCTAACATCCCCTGTGCCATGCCTTAGCTGTCCTGTTCCTCTGCGTGCCCACTCGGTGCCACTGTTGCTCCACGTTTCTCCTCAGGAGCAAAGCAGCAGGTATGAGAGTAGCAGGGCAGGAGGAAAAGGCCATGGCAAGGCAAACACCAGGAAGTTTAGGAAAGCAGAATAGGGTTGGAGACAATTACTGCAGAGATTTCCTACAGCAATGCCCATTCCTCATGCAACGGAGAGGTGGAGGGGTGCACCATCTCCTAACAGCATGGAAAGCAGAACTTGCAATCATATCGTTGTCATAATTAGATGCTGAATATTAGCAGATGCTTTTTTGGCACCTTGCCTGGTTAATGTTACAATTGAACAAATAGAAACATCATAATGGGATGAATAAACATGAGTGATGTCTGCAGAAGTGGGAAGGAACTGGGATGAAGCAGCTCGTCTCTGCACTGTGGTCTCAGACCCTGGTCCAGGTTTGACATCACAGCTCCAGCTGTGGCCAGTGCCATCAGGCACCTGTGAGCAGAGACAAGAAGAAATCTGAATCCTCAGAGGGCGTTTTCCTGATCAGCAGCTCCTAACAGGCTGGACCATTACTTGCCAGCCCCAGTTAGATGGACAATGCAATGATCTCCTCACAGCCCACCCAAACTGCAGCCTGGGCTTCATACAATTCCTATTTTGCAGTGAATATAAGATGACATTAACTGCTTCTTCCTAAATAGACAGTTTCAGTACCCCAGAGATTTTCTACATCTTTAGCAACAGTTTTAGCATCCGCAACCAGTGAGATATGCAATGCCACTGCAAGGATTCCTTTTCTTTTTGATATATGTCTCTGTATAAAAACCATTCGCACTGCTAGTGCTGCTTGGCTATATAGCTTTTCATTGATATTTGAGCTTCCTGAACAGCAACCCATCTTTCATAGCTTATTAATAGCCACTGCTGCCAACTTCTACTCCCATTTTGAAAAAATCCATGAATTTTCCTTCTCTTACAAGCCAATTGTATGGTTTGTGACTGGAGCTCTCCCGGACCATGGTCATAAAATGTTGTGATAATTTGTATCATCTATGCACAGCTTATAAATCTGGTTTTAATTGTTATGAGCTGTCTCTGTGAGTTACAGAGAGCTGTGAAAGAGCAGGACGAGCAAGGCATTGACCGCGCAGCAAGGATTCAGCCACGCACAGAGCATCCAACCCAACTGTGCTGACAAAGGACCTCCAAGCTGGGCTAGGACAAAGCTACAGCCTTTATTAACGGTGATTTCTAAAGGCACCAGTGGTGATTGCAAGCAGTTGCACCTGCTGACCTCAAAGGTCTGTGCCAGCCCAATATATGCTCCTTGTCTGCAAACTCAAGGAGTTTGGGGAGAGACTGGGGGAAGGCATGCTCTGGATGTGATAATCAAGCCCCGGTGACAGCTCAATTTATCACCAGGCAAGTTTCAGCATTTTGACTCGGGAGAACATTCCCCCTTGTCATTGCTCGCTTTTTACTCCCAATGAAAAATCTCCGATGAGATTCCCGGTGACGGCTCTCTTTGCATTCCTGGCGCACGCTCAGCTAGCCAAGCAAGTCTGTAAATAATTGAGCACCCGGCGTTCCCTTTGCAGTCCCCACCAGAACCAGCTTAGTTTGCTCTCCACAGCAAATATTTAGTGAGGTAATCAATCCCCCCAAAAATCTTAATTTGGATAAGAAAATGAAATGCTTCTCCCTGATCTGGTATCTGATTATCTCTGGCATCCATCCTGCCTTTCTTAGACAGCCTTTCTCAGGGTGCTGTACCAGGAGATAATTATGGAGGATCATAGAAGCAGTTCAATTAACTGCAGCTAATGCTGCTTATTAGCATTTTGCTGGAGCTTTTGGAGTTTTTCAGCTGAAACAGATAAACAAGCTCAAACATTCACATATGAAAACTCAGACAAACAGAAACAAAGGAACTGGGGGGATGTCAGGAAAAGCACAGAGCAGCGCCCGAGCAGTGGGGGCTGCCTGTAAATATGGGCAATGCTGTGGCTCAGTTCTTGAGCTGTGGGTGCAATGCCTGGGCTTCAGCAGCCTGAGCATCCCACCACAAAGGAGCACATTTGGGTCACGGAGCACAGCTGGAAGTCCTCTGAGGACAGCACACAGGTCCTCTGAGTACGTTTTAGGGTCCTTGGAGCAGTAGGTAGTGCCAGCCAAGGTGTGCCTGTGTTCAGACACCCGAAGTTGACCCCTTGCTGCTTTGAACAAGGTTAGTGCCTCTTTTGGAGCCATGAGCTCGGAGGAGGATGCTTCATTTTAGATACCCATCTCCCACCCACTGGGTCGAGCCCTTGGCGGCTGCAGACTCTACAGCAAATAATGCAATTCAAAACTTGTCAGCCTTTGCTTTCACATCAGCCGTGTCCCCTCTGTCCACTTTGCCTGCTAGAAGCCACTTTGGAGGATCCTACTTTTCATACTAGGAAAGTAAATTCAATTTTCAGCGTCAACGAACCCTGACTGCTTTGTGCTATGTCCATGTCTGTGAGCATAGTCCTTTCACTTAAGCACTTTCCTCCGGTGCACCCCATTCCGACTGAATTTTAGGAAGTGATCAGATGCTGTTGTGTCCTCCAGTTTGTGAGACCAAACACGCCGAATGCTTTTACACTTTTTCTCTAGACCTGGCTGCCTCTATGCAGCTTCTTGTCTTAATAATCACTGTAGTCATCTCACACTTAGGCTCTCTTGGATCACATTCTCAGCTCCCTTCCTTTCTTCATCGTCTTCCTCACCCAAATTCTCTGCCAGCCAGTTCCTTCTCTCCTTTTTTCCCCTCCTAAAGGCCTTTTTCTCCCTTCCTTCAAAAAAAAGTGTTTAAATTGACTTTATGAAATAAACCAGCTGTTTTGTCAACTTAGAGTTGAAAGTCAACAGTTATTAACCATCTGCAAACATCTGAGGTGAAGTCATGAGCTGCAGGGGAGCTGCAGTCTTGATTAAAGACAATGTTTTCCAAAGAGAGAGAAGAAAAGCAGACACATCTGAGTGCTCCTGAAGACGAGCAGTAGGGACAAGGGTGGCCTTACTGTCACCTCCATATGGAAGATGGAGCTGCCTGACCTGAGCTGAGCACCCAAAATCCAGGTGCTCTAAGGCCTTGCTGGATTCCTCCCAGAGGCTGCCTGGCTTTGTTCGTGGCAGGCGAAGCAAAGACCCAGTGGTCACCTGCAATTGCTAATGCAGCAGTGAGGAGAGAGAACATCACTCAAAGAAAAGTGTAGGCTTTCAAGGCAGGGCCTCAGAGCGGGACTGTAGGTGAACACTGCCTGAAAGACATCACATTTAAAAGCAAATAACCACGGCTTTTGTCTGCGGAGAGACCTCCATTTATGCTTTCAAGCTGTGTCCCGCCCCACAGGACAAACCCGTGACTTCTCCCACCATTTGGAGATTGGTGCAGCATGAAGATTCGTGGCTTAGAAACCTCTTCCCCAGCAAGCCCTGCAGCATGCTCAGTGCTGGCATCCACTCCTCTGCCCAGGGACATTGGCTCACTACAGAGGGCAGCTCCCTGCTACCATCCAAATCCTTCACGGGCCGTGCCCTCAGCTTCCCTATTTGCCTTCCTTCCTTCTTCTGCTGGCTCGCTTGCCCCATTTCTAACAGCCACATTTTTCTGATATTTTTCTATGGTTTTGCTTCCCAGCACTGGTATTACAGGGAAGGAGAGGCAATGCTTGCAGCCCAAACTATTGATGAAGGAGTCATACGATTGCAAGTGAGAAATTCTTTGTTTAAACAGCAGTGCCCTGACTTCCTAAGGTGGTCTTGTTCTGAAAACTGAAGCTTTCCAACCATTCTGTCCTCATGATTTAATGAATTATCCAGTCTTTGAAATGAAGTAACTTCATAGCTTTGGCAGCAGCACGGTTGGACTAACCTTGACCGAACTCCAGCAGAAAACAGTCCTGCACTGCAGCAGGAAAGAAAGCACAGCTTTGGTTTGAGACTGCAGCACTTCTATCACAGCTCAACATCTGCTACTGGCGGCTGATCACAAGGGCAGCACCGCTTTGCTGTCCTCAGTCGTGTGGGTTTTGGTGCTGATTAGAGAACTAGCTGGTTTTTGCGACGTCTTGAGGCAGGATATCAAAGTGGTGCAGAAACAGGAACTGCCCGGCAGGGTGGGGAGCACGCAGCTCTCCCAGCACCTCTTTGGTGCACCTTTGGTGCATTCTGGTTTGATTGCCCAGGATTTTATTTGGTTTGATTCTCTCTGTGCCACATCTGTCATTGTTTCGGTTGCATGCGGAGCTGGGGTTTGCCATCCTGAAGCAGCTGGGCTGGGTTGTTTCGGATACTGATCACCACCTTTCCAAGAGGAGATGCTGCTCCACCTGCACGGCGTGGGTAGGGATCTCACAGTCAGCTCCTCCTCTCCAGTCGAAATATCTGAGCATCTTCTAGGAAGCAGGCTCCCAGTCTGCTCTGGCCTCCTGGACAGCCCGGCATCATATTTTTCCTTGGTAGTGCATGACTGAGCACCTTTGCCAAGCCCTTAATGATGGCATTAAGACAAAATAATGTCCTGCTGCCACTTAGAAGGACTTTGCTCAGTAAATGAGGGAGCAGCTGTGAGGGAAAGCGCTAAGGCAGAATGAGATACCGCATACCATCTGTGAGCTGCATGGTGAAAGCCCGTCCTGCCCTTGGAGATGGGGGCAAGAGGAAGCAACTTGGGCTGAAGAGCTGAGAAGAAACCCAGCCTTTTGCAGGGCTGACACTGATGCTGAACATCAGAGGTTTGTGCTGGTGCTGCCAGGATGCTACCGTCTCCGGTACGGGCAAGCAATGGGTGAGGAAGGGAGGTGGATACGTGTGGCTATCACCAGCAGCAGCCGACTCTGCAGAGGGAGCCTCGCCTGGAGCACACACATCCGACACAGGTTCCTGCCTTATTAAAAATAATAACCCACATCTATTAACTCCTCTGCTGCCTGCTGCCTGTACACCCACAGTCGTCGGATGAGACATATGACAGCTTGATGCCAGGCTGTCAACAGATCACAGAGCTGAACCTGGACAGAAATAGCACTTTCTGCCCCATCCCTTCCACTCTAATCCCTGTGTGCTTAATCCACACCAGTACCGAGGCATGGCTGGCACTGCAAGGACCGGTGTGAGCTGGAAGTCTGTGCGATGTTATAAATCAGTGCAGAACCAGTGAACTCCTACGAAATCACCAAAAGGAGCCAGCCAGTTAAACCTGCCCCACGTGCCAGTGGCTCAGGTCTTGAGATGGTTGATTACTGCTCGATCTCCTAGGGAATAAATCTCTTACCCAGGCAAAGGGCTGGCTGTCAGTGGATGATGCAGAACCATGCTGCCTGGCAGGGGACTGTAGAGCTTTATTATAAATGATGGGCATGGGCTTTTCTGATGGGAATTTGCTCTTAGCAGCACGAACAAAAAATCCAAACAAATCCAGCACTGTGCATATTGCTCCAGAGAGGACCAGGAGCCTATTTGAAGAAAGCATTTTGCAGTAATAAAGGTCCAGGGATGGCATCAGTCAGGTGGAAAACATACCGCAGGAGGACTCAGGCAAAGCCCAGACGAAAATCCTTGTTGTGCCTTGCCTCCATCAGTTCTGGCAAACTGCTGGAGAGCAGAGGGTGAGAACAGCCAGAGCTGAGCACAGCATGTCAAATCAGCAACAGGGGAATTGATAAAGCCCGTAATAATGGGCAAATTAGGCAGTACTTGGAATAATTACGGTATAACATGGGAAAGCCAAGTGGCTTCGGAGGAGAACGCCGTAACTCACGGTTGTAACAACATTATTGGCAGTAGGGTTATTATGGGCAGAAAGGTTTGGTTGGGCCATGGAACTTATGTCCTGGGATGACGTGGAGGCTGGACACACATCCAGCTATGCATGGTAGATCCAGCAGCACCTTTTACTGGAGCAAGGACCATTTTCCCAAGAGCAATGGCCTTGTCTCTGACTGAAATTTGAGGAATCCGAGAGGAATAATGGCAATACCTGATCATCCTAGCTTAGTAAAAAATGAGCTAAAACAAGCCCCTGTCATCAAGCCCAGCCCCTGGCACTCCTGCATTTCTGTGCTAGCCAAACCCCAATTTTTGTCGAGCACTAGCTGTTGTGGGCTGGAAGCGGAAAGATGCCAGATGCTCCCAACAATGGATATTTACACTACCTGTAGAAATGGTTTCTGACAGTAAACCAGTTGATGTGCTCCATAGCCAAATCCCAGTGCAAACCAACACATTGGGAAGTTGGATCCCAACTCATCTTATTTGGATAGGGCAGCCCAAGCCAGGAGACGGAGCCTTTTCCTCTCCAGCAGCGTGCAGGGCGACTGGCTCAGACATTCAGTCTTGCAATAGCTAAAGTGAGATGTGATTAATTCTACCCAGAGATTATGTGATGCTACACAGTAATGATAGCAAATCATTTGCGTCTCTGATGAGTTTGACCTTGACGTGGATTTCACTTGGACTGCCAACAACGAGCTTTAAACCCTTTAAAATATATTTGCCATCAAATAGGAAAAGGATTTGTAATCTCAATTATTGACATGCTCGGGGAGAGCTCAGCTTCTACAGGACATTTGTAAACGGGGATTAGATATAGGTCAACCAGGTGTTTTGGAAATTGGATCAAAACCTACCTTGGCTGTGAGGAGAACCCTGTGCTACTTCAGTGATTCAGAAGAGTTAATATTACATGCCCTGGATCAGAGAACTAATGTTCAAAAGGGTGATCCCCACAGCAGTTTGCAGCAAGCAATCAGATTTGGCTAAGCCATAAACTATGTGAAAACTCCCTGAGCACCAGTCCATGCTCAGTAAAGCTTGCAAGAAACTTGTATATCATTTTTCTTAACCCTCCGCTGAAACCCAGAAACAACACCGGAGCCAGAGGAAGGTGTAAGCTTTTTTTTTTCCAAGGATACAAATTGTGCAACCAATGGCTGTTCGAGGTTTGTTCTGTCATCTGCAGGAATCCTCCAAAATGGCTTGTCCCACTAACCCCACAAGCTTTTGGAAAAGTTCTGCACATCCATGGCTGGACGTGATGTCTGCATGGCCACGTTCTGCCAGTCGATGTTTTAGGAGTGCCGGGAGTTAACCCCAGTGCCGTATGGCTCCCAGACTGATTCATCTTACATAAATCCCCCGTTTTCCCCCTAGTAAATTATTTAAAAGCCCAAATCTTGCCTCTTTGATGCTGCTGCCTCAGCACAGCCTGAGCTGATGGGTTTTGCACCAATTTGCTGTTACCCTCAGCAGACCATCAAGCAGCACACATCATCTGTCTTCTCCAGCCTCTTCTTTCAGCCTGCTCCCTACCCCTTTCTCTCTTCCAGCCCTCCCACCCCATCCTCCCAGCCTGACAGCTGTTTTTCTGAAGTTTTCATGAACCCCCTCGACAGACCCAGCTGCCTTCCTGCATCCCTGCAGGCAGAGCTGCCTAATCTTCTCCAAATAAATCAGCCCCACACCAACTGAGCCAGGCACAGAGGAGAAGATGACTTTGAGGCGTTGCTGAAATAAACCTGTCACTCTGGGAAGCTGCTGTGCTCAATTCACAGGCAATGTCGTCTTTTTATTATTATTTTTTCCTTATTATCAATGGGGCAACAGCAGCACATGCAAGACATGCTCTGCTCCTCTGTGCTCCAGGGGGAGAGAGCGGGACCATACCCAGAGCTCAGATTCCCATTGTAGCTCCCTGGAAGAAGCTGCTTGTGCAAGGAAATGCTCAAATCAGCACGAGCAGATGAGAGCAAGCAAAGTCAAAGGAGAGTTTCCTAGGCATTGTCACCTGAGCAGCTTTCCTCAAGTCCCAGGAGAAAAAAGCTGCCCCAGATTTTTTCAGTGTGGATGGCTGTTCCTGAGCTGTTCCCCGGTGCTCTTTACCATCTACCTGATGTACGCAGGCACCCTATGTATTTTAAATGCCTACTTGGAGGAAGAGGGATCAGCTGGTCCTGGTGATTACAGATTGTCTGCTGTGGACATCTGCACTCAAGCAAATGAACCCTAGCAAGGCTGTCTGATGACCCAGAGAGAAATTAGTCTATTAATACTCAGCTTCATCGCAAGGTAGGGGCATGAGCACCTTCTGCAGCACAAGCTGTGGCTATGGAAAAGCAGCTGTCAGGTTTTAAATGCTGAAATATGAGCTGGTCCATGACAAACAAATTGTGGGGCCAGCATTGCAAACAGGATGGCGAGCAGCACCGTATTGGTGCAGAGCCATGATTCATGCCCTGCATTTCCGTGGCACAAAGTAGGGATTTTTTTTGGATATCAGCAGCCCATAGTGACAAGTATCTGGAGAAGTAGCCAGTATGTGAAAGTATGGGAATAGCCTGACCATGGCATTGGAATAGCTTTGCAGATACATCCCTTAAAACAAAACCTACCTCCTGTCTTATAACTCCTGGAACAAAAGAGGGAGCGAGAGCCAAGGCAGATGATTTTCTTCAGCCTTCTCATCTAAGCCCAAAGACAGGAAAATGCACAATTTTGTTCCTGTCACCCTATTCGAGTCTGTGATGTAGTATGTGAATTTTCCAACATGCGCAGACTGAGGAACAATTTCTGCCTCAAAGAATGACCTAAATTTCAAGGCAACCAAGAGGTGAGGAACAACATCACCTTAGTTCAGGACCCCTGGCTATATCAGGGTCCCAGACCTCTGAAATCCTGCCACCAATATGGAATTGTAGAACCATAGAATGAAAGGGCAGGTCAGAAGGGACCTCAAAGCCCATCTAATTTCATCCCCCTGCCATGGGCAAGGACGTGGCCCCAGGCTGGCCTTGGGCACTACCAGGGATGGGGCATCCACAGCTTCTCTGAGTGTCCTCTTCCAGTGCCTCACCACCCTCAGAGTAAAGAATTCCTTCCTCGTATGTAATCCAAACCTACCCTTTCTTAGTTTAAAGCCTTGCTTCTAAAGTTCCTTGGTTACACGCGTAGCTGTGCACCAGGCCTCATGTGGCACTTGGCAGTTCATTCATGGTTCTTTATAGTGTTTCTCTGATTATTATATTTGCAAGGAAATGGTCCCGGTGGTGGCTCAGGAGAACCTAAAGCCAGAACGTCTGAATCTGCAGGAATCCCGAATCAACGTCTCCCTGGGGCAAACATGATTTTCTTTAGCTGCTCAGCTAGATACTGATTTGAAGTCAGAATATGACATTTCAATGCCAATATTAACTCAGGAGAGTAAAGCCGTGGAAATAAGACATTTCTGGGAGGATGGAAATGAAGAGAGGAAAAGAAAGGACTTTGACTGAGACGAGTTTGGCGGACAGAAAGTGAAACAGCTTCAGGAAAGAAAGAGAAACCAGGAAACATATTTCCACCAAGAGGCCCAACATTTAATTATACACAGCTCTGCAGAGTCCTTCCTTTTTCTGGCCTTCCTCCCGGAGCTCCTGATGATGCCGATGGATGCTTCTTGCTGTGTGACCGGCTGCTGGGATCCAGGGCCACTCGCCAGCTCCTGCCTCCCATGGGGACAGCGCTGCCAGCAGCCCGCTGTGGGTCTGGGGCAGCACAGAAGACACAGAGGTCTCGGAGGAGATTGAAGTGATCATATTAAATCTCCAGCCCAGCTTTGACCTTTCCATCTCTTGGAGACAGACGTCTTCGGTCAGAATGGATTAAAAGGATAAAGCCTGACGGCAACGCAGGCTGCAGGACTTCCTTCGGAGACTCTTACGATGCACTCAGTCATCTGAAGGAACTCAGAGCGCTTCCTGAACGACAGCCAAGTCTTGTCTCCAGATGATGGAGAACTCACTCGACCCGCAGGGACGTTTTTCAAGTAGCTCATTAACGTCCCTGGTAAAGCCGTGCACCTTTTGCCAGTCCGGCTGCTGGTGTGGGGAGGACTTCCCTGCCAGGAGAAGCTCCTGTGGCAGGATGGAGTCTGGTTCTGGCCTCCGCAGGGTGTAGGACAGCCACGTGTGTGGCTGACGCCTGCGACAGCTGTTGTCCAGAAAGAAATTGTCACACAGAGGTTTCCGAAATGAGTGTGTTAGGGCAAATCACGCGTCCACCGGCATCGTGAAATCCTGGGCAGCTGGAGATTTCACCAAAGGCTTCCTCCACCCCATGCTGATGGCTGCACAAGGCATCTGAAAGGGACGTGGGGAAAGCAGGCAGCTCCACTCCTCCCTCGGTGCAGAAGTGCCTCTGATCCACAGAAAGGGCAGGGAAGGAGCTCACCTGCCCCAAAACCCAGAAACAGAGGCTCCCCGGGACCCCAGGAGGGGCTGGTGCTTAAATGAGAAACAACTGAGGGACAAGGGTGCTTTATCCCTGCCAGCACGTGAGCTTTAACAGACACCCCCCTCCCCCCTCCAAAAAACAACAACAACAACAACAAAAACAATAGATGTAAGAACAGATTTCAAAAAGCCAAAGACAAGATAGCTTATCACGGTCATTTTTAAGAGATCTGAGATAAAACAGAAAAACAAAGTTTCTATTTTTATTTTTTAAAAGCAAAAGGATCTCCTCTTTCTCCATTGCCTCTCTTGGAAAAGACTCAAGGGTTGTGTGCTTTTTTTTAAGCATTTCTTATGTGGGAAAAAATCTTTTTTCTGGCCTAAACTGCTCCCAGTATTTCAACACAACAAAATGATAGCAATTTACAGATATTTACTAAGAAGTTAGATCCTGTTTCTTCAAGCTTGAATCTTTTTCCAGGAACTCAGACAAGCTGACTGCACTGCTGCAAGCAGAAAGTATTAATGTGCTAAACCTAACTTAAATGTTCCCCCATGCAGCCACTTCCTAGTATAGCCAAAAAAACTACCATTATTCCATAGTTAAGGTACCACTCTGCTTCAGAGTCAGCAAGCAGAAATATAAATTGCTGCTTAAAAATAGGGGGAAAAAAAGAGGAACAAATTCAAAATACAATAAAGTTGCAAAAAGCTGAAAACTGCCATGGTATCTTACAGCAAAGAGTTTGAAGATTCTAAATTCTAACTCACAGAAATTCTTCCATGAGTCTAAATAATGCCATAAAGTAGGTAGAAGCATTCAATAATTTATTTCTATTTTGGAGTTGGAATGAAATGTAATTTTGTCCTGATGGCAGATGCCAACAAGCTACATCCCAGCCCATTAGCATTATGATGGAGTTTCCTGGCAACTTGACATATGAAAATTCATCTTTTCTGGTGGTTTTGAAAGGTATCAGACAGAAGTTTAATGTCTCAACTATCCTGCAGCATCAGTTCGTGTAGCGAGAGGAGCTTGTGCCACCTTCTCACCCACCACCTCGGCGTCTTCCACTGGTGGAAGCCTGCAGTGATCGTCTGTTGGCATGGATGTAACAAGCACAGTCACCCTGGGGCTAGCAGAGGGATTTTCTTTTCTGTGTCTATCACTGAAAGATGCTCACCAGCATCTGCTGTGGATAAGCTTGTTGGATGGGAAGAAACCATAGAAACACCCACACGTACAGCATGCTTGGCAGTGCCTAGGAGGACAGGACCCGGAGAAGATTCAAGCACAGAACCTGACAGTGGCATAAAGACAATTCACCTGTAAGACAAAGCTAAATTCAAACTCCATGAACACAGACTTATTCTGGTAATCTGCTTCCTCTGGCCCTGCACTGCATGGTAATGGAGCCATTGACTTGTGATGAGCATACAACGTGGTGGAGAACCGGAGCAGGTCGTAGCCTGATGCAGAATTCCTGTGGGAACAGAGCCTTTCTTTAGCTTTATTAGAAAAATAAAGACGAGGGCAGGCCAGGGTATTATTAGCTATTGGTAGAGCAACAGATGGTGCTGAGAATCAAGTCTAACTTTCCCTGGCTGGGGGTGAACTGGAAGGGAGGTGCTTGGTGGACCTCATGGTAGGACTGGAGGAGATACCACAGGTAGAAGCCTCACCCTGCATTGCCTTTATGGCAGATGCAGGGCACAAAGACGTATTTCAGGGGTCATAGCCTGTGGCTCACAAATCACAAGGTACGTATTTGCAAAGGGAGAAAGAAAAATCAGAAGGTGCGGGATAGAGCCGTGGTATTTTTAAGGCCTGGGAAAATGCCTGACATTGAGAGGCAAAGCCTGAAGATTGTGCAGTGACTTTGATTACAGTGTGTAAGTACCTTCACAGGAAGAAAATAAGAGGTACCAAGAGGCTCTTTATTCTAATATGCGAAAACATAGCAGGAACCACTGGCTGGAAGATGAAGACAGAGAAAGTGGAGTCAGAAATGTGGCTCAGACAACCTATGGTGAAGATGATTATCTATTAGGATAAATTACCAGGGAAGCAAGGCAGTCTTCATCTCCTGATAGAGGCACACGGTGCCTTTCTGGAGAAAGCATTAACAAAAGACAGTTGTTGGGCTTATTAATAACTCTGTAAAATCCACTGGCTTGTTTTATAGGTGTGACCAGACTGCATGGTCTCGTATTCAACACCTGACGTCTCTGCTGTCACCCAGCTCATCTCCAGTGCTGGGGAGAGGTGGGTTGCCTCTGACATTGGGTCATTTTCCTGTATTTATCCACATTTACCTGGAGTTTCTCCTTCTGACACCAGACTCCACGTCATGAGTGCAGGAGGGTCTGTCAGTGCCCAGAAAAATGTGGCTGTTTTTCCTAAAGACCTTTTGGAGCGTATCGGTCTCCGCGCGCCACTCAGCTCTCAGCACAGGTTGAATATCCTCAGGATGCGGCACTGCAGCATCCCGTGCTACAGGAATCACCAAAACGATGGAAAGTCCCTTCAATAGAGGTGTGACGTGACAGGTTTGAGCTGATAAGCGGCTGCTTTCTTGTTCTCCAGTGGCTGGAAGAGATTGTCACCCAAGGAACGTGATAGCAAGGCAGGGCCGATAACAGCACGAGCTGGCTGGGGATCCAGGCAGGCAGCCCCTGAAGACCGGAGCGGGATGTCCAGACAGAAACATGCTTCAATTCCTTTTCTCAGACTGAGACATCCCAGATAAAGCCTTTATCTGGCCTTTTCTCCAATCAATATGATGCTTCAGCCTCCTCCTTGGAGCACAGCGGGGGCAGGCGTCACAGGGACAGCTTTATCGCAGCACTCGCCGGAGCTGCAGGAAAGCTGGATTTTCCTCCCAAAGGCGACTTCGCCGAGTGCTCTGAGCTCCAGCTGCCTGCTACCACTGCGACATTTGTTCTTCGTGGTGAGCCACAGCTCCAGGCAGGCTGAGGATGTCAGCCCAGCCAGCCCGGGGATGCTCACAAGAGGGATGCATCGAGGCAAAGGTGAAAAAAATGATTTTTTTTTTTTCCTCTCCCTCCGGTGACCTGAAAGCTTATTTACCAGCAAGCCGGAGCGTTTCCAGCCTGCCTTTTGGACAGGAGAGGGCAGCAAAGTGCTCCTTTTGAAGGAAAGGAAAGCAGGTAGGAAGAGGAGCGTGAGGTCTCCATTTGGGGATGTTTTGCTGTGAGACATTTCAGCCAGAATCAATTTTTGTTGCTCTTAAAAATAAATAAATAAATGATAATAAAACAGAGGGTGGCACCCAGCTGCGTGCCACCCTCTGTTTTATACCATCACAGGATCATCTAGGTTGGAAAAGACCTTCAAGATCACCAAGTCCACCCATCAACCTGACCTACTGAGCCCCATCACTAAACCATATCCCTTGGAGCCACCTCCACCTGTCCCTGAAATCTCTCCAGGGCTGGGGACCTCCCTGCACAGCCCATTGCAATGCTTAACCATCATCTCCATGGAGAAATTCTTCCTGATACCCAAGCTAAACCCCCCCCGGCATAACCTGAGGCCATCTCTTGGCGTTCTGAGAAAAGAGATGGACACCTCCTGGAGGAACCGTGGCATGTCCTGCACAGGGACTTGGGGCTGGCAACCGTGGGAAATGCCTGTTTTTTGGGAGAGGCACCTGTAATCCTGAAACCTAGGTGCTCCCAGTCCAGAGCTCAATCCTCCACGGCTGCCTTGTAAGCACCTTCCTTTAAGGATCCCTCTATCTTGCTATCTGCCATCTTCAATCTGTCATTTCAGCTCAGGCACTACACGGCTGTCGATAGGGGGCAGGTGTTGCCATCACATCATTTCTTATTACATATCAGAAAGACTAATCCTAACTGGACTAATCCTACAGAGTAATCCTGGTTTTACGGGTCCCCCTTCTCACAATGACAGAGCCCAGGACTCCCAAATCTCACATTCTGCTCTACGTCTGCCAGCCCACACAGCCACAGCTCTGGCTCCTGACTCCAGAAGACCACAGATCTGTCAGCTTCATTGCCACAAAACCTTGTCCCTTGCTGTCCCTGCCCCCTGATCCCATACCTGTGTGTTTTTGAGGAGCCCCACATCCCCCCACTGACCATCTTCCCAGCTCCCAGCCAGGCAAATACCAGTCCCCTACCTTAAGTGCAGCCTTGTGCTTCCATCTCCACTGGGAAATTAAGCAGTATCAGATGTTCCTGGGCACAGTGACCCTGTCATCCTCAGCACTATGTTATTTCAGCACTTTCCAGCATGTTTTTGCCCGTGACATGGCACGGCATGCAAACGATCTCTCCCCGGTGATTTCCAGGCAGGCTGAGGGACCGTTCCCGAGAGGCTCTGACTGTGGGCATCCTACTCTGAAGCGAGTTTAATGGTGTGCACACAACCCACATGGTTTCAGTTTTGCCTCCCTACCCTAGACTGGCCCCAAGCACTTTTAACTTCCTAACTCAGATGTGCTGATCCCACCGCATCCTTGGGCCCCCCCTCAGGTCCTTTGTGATTCCCACTCTGCACAGAGCCAATTTCAGAGCCTCAAAGCCTCTTGCACCCCCCCCCCCCTCCTGTAGGAATGAAGAAGCTCTGCGGAGCCCTCATCACCAGGTTGTCAAGCCTACTGGTGAGAGTCATCCACCCAAATTTAGCCGGCTGCAAAGTAGGTGTCTCCAATGAGCTCATCGCTTTGTGGGCCCTTTGGAGCCAGTGGCAAGAAGCAGGAACGAGCCACAGAGCTGTGGCCAGCTGTCCTGGCCAGAGCTGGCTCCCCTTCAGGAGGTGCCCCTTGCTCTCCATCCCCCAGCCCTGCTCAGACACTGACCTCCGAGGCTTAGATGCTGAAACTCAAGCAAACATGGCCAATTCCCTGGAGCAACGTGTTGCAGGATTGCTGACTGCTCCTATCCTTCCTGTGGAGTCTTGGGAACAGCCCCACAGTTATCCCACGGATCCCATAACCAGGGTTTTTTTTACCCCCTGCAAGGAGCTTCCCCAGTCACACCCCATATTTGCGCATAAACTTCATCTTCTCAGGCCAGGATAAAAACTAAGGAGGAAACACGACAACAACAAAGTTCAACTAAAAGTGCTAAAAAAAATTTCCTGGGTTGGTGCAGCTGAAAATAGAGCTGCTTGCACACATCAGCTGCTCCTGCTTAAAAAGAATCTTGACTGCCTTGAATGTATTTGTATTTATAGCTGAGAAAACAGTGCTTCCCTTGCTGATAGCCTGTGTAAATGCAACAGTTTGCTCACTACGTCTGATGGAGAAGCACGAGCCCAGCCGGTGGCTGTAGCGCTGCCAGCACGCAGAGTTCCTCCAGCTCTCCGCAGCCCTCCTGGGATCTCTGCAAGCGGGTGATACAGAGAGCTGAGCGGCAGCAAAGGCGGGCGGCTTGCATCCAGCCCTACTGGGAACAGCGCTCGGAACAGAGCAGAGCCCAGGGCAGGACTTGCAAATCCAGGGAAAAGCCAGCCTGAGGCACGGAGGTGGTTGGAAACGCCTTGGTGAGGCCAGATCTCCTCTGGTGTCAGGCTGAAGTCAAGCTGATGCCTGCAGCTGATCTCTGGATACAGAACCACGTCGTCCTGCCAGCAGAAAGAGGCCGGGTTTTCAGATCTGCAGATGGAAATTGTGATTAGAGCTGAGACCATGCTCAGCTGAGTGCTCTGGTGTTCGTAGGTAAGTGCTGGCTCTTTCGCTGTTATTGCTGTTGTCATTTTATCAGCTTGCTGCAATCTGCTTTTTTTCTATATTTGACTGCTTATAATTAGCCCGCTGGGTCTGCTATTCTCTCAATTTCTTTATCTGTTTCCTGACAGATTTGGAGATGGCTCCATTTTAAATATATACTGTGCTTTAAGAAAAGAAACTCTTCTGCAGCGCTCTTTGAAGCTCAGCACTCCGGGGAGACTGCCAGTAGACAGGCTTTCGGCTCAAAGAATATGTGTAATAAGGGACAATTAGGTGGCAGCAAACATTTAATTATCAAATGTATTGGTGCTTCTTACACTGCCTGAAGTTAAGCAGGTGCCTCATACACAGGATTCTTCAAATATCAAATGTGAAAAATGTTTCAGAGCAGAACCAGATGAGCTGATGAATATATTTAGGCTATAAATTAAGCAGAGGATTTTAGCAAAGTCCTGGATCAGCCTCCACGTTGTGTTAGCATCCACAGGGGGGTGGCTTCGTGGGCTAACACAGGGGACTGCACACCCGGTCCTCTGACAGAGGGGACCAGATCCTGCCCCTACTGTGTCTGGGAAATGTCCTGGCTAAATGCCACCGACCTCGAGACACCAGGATCAGTCAAACCCACTTCATTTCCATGGGCTGCAGCTGCCCGAAGCTGTCCTACCACCGTGTCCTTGTCCCTTATCATCCTGCTCATGGACCTTGCAATCCTGGGGGCAAGCAGGAGTCACCCTTCCTGAAAGCTTCCCCATGTGCTAGATAGGAAAAGTCTGCCCCAAAAAGGGGCCACCACTCTTCTCCACCCTTTGTTCACCCACTCAGCTCTTCTCCAACCTCCACCCAAAAGGACCACTGCCCTTGGGCCAGGCCGGCTTTGTGAAGCATTTCAAAGGAGAAAAAGGGTTGATTTGAACAGACTGAGAGCTGATGTCTAGTTTCAGTAGCCACCAAACACCTGAATATTTCCAAGGGTATTACACAACTCCAGAAACTTTATTGACCCCTGCAAACGTTGCATTCAGCCAATTCCTCCACCTGACCATCGGGTGTCCACACCGACGTGCTGGCAACATGGGTGGCAGGCTTTGCATGTCAGGTTACTTCATAAAACAATTTCCCTTGCATTTCATAGTCCGTCTGGGGACTTCTGTTCTTGCATCTTGCAATGGAGAGCTCATCCCCAAGGTAGCAATGGTTAGACTCGCACACCCAACCCCTGGCCACATTTATCTGAGGGGCTCTGTGTCCCCTCCTGTGTCCCCTTTTCCCAGTCTTGCCACGCAAGCCACATCCTCACAGGTGGGCTCAAACCTTGCTTTGAAGACCCAGCTACAAGTTTTCTGAGGTATGGAGACCCAGGCAGGTTCCTGCTCCCATCCTGCTCTCCTTGGAGGTCTCCTCTGCCCACTTTCTGCTGGTTCAGATGAATTCAGGTCCCAGGAGCAAAATCCTCCGTAGGCGGTGCATGGGGGACACTTGCTCGTGGCTGGAGAGTGCAGCTAAAGCAAGCACTAATTCCACTTACAGGATAAAATTGGCAGAAGAGCCACTGAATTTTCCGTCCAGCTCTAAAGTGCTCTCAAAGTGATCTAATTTATCACTGCGGCAGCAGCAGCAGCCATTCAAATGCTCTCCCAGCTCTCTGGCTTTGCAATCAGGTGATAAGATGACTTCATGTTAGCAGACGGGTCCAAGTCCTTTGTCTTTCTCTGTTTCTTGGGTTCTCACCAGATCTCGCGGTTGCACTTGTCCCTTGCAGCCCTCTGCTGTGCTGCTGCACCGCGGGCGGCTCTGGCAGGCGCTCGAGCTCCGGGCATCGAGCTTCCAGCACCAGCGTGGCAGCTTAGGGGAGCCATCCGTCTGCCCAGGGGTAGGACCGTGCTGAGCAAGCAAGGGTCTGCCTCTCTACCTGGAGCAATAAGAATTCATATGTGGAAAGCTTGGGTCCTCCCCTGGCAGCACACAAACCTCATGGTGGGACAGGTTTGGTCAGGACGCGCCACGTGCTACGCTGCGTATAGCACTTGGAGAGGATATGGGAGAGGGGTAGGGTGGGGGGTGATGAGGAGCAGGTGAGGACAGGGCAGTGGGATTCAGATTGGGGGTTCTGGTGGATGAAAGGCTCGATGTGAGCCAGCAGCCTGCATGGGAACACAGCCGTGAAGGCTTTGTGCACCCTATGGAGAGCGTTAGGCACTTCAGGGCTCCTCATGCAACTACAATAATAATACTACTAATGCTAATATTGGGGAGACAGATGAGCATTCAGGAGCAGAAATCACCACTAGGCAGTGCCTGCCTCAGGATCGAGGTGACTGGGAGAGGTGCAGAGGGGTGGTGAGATGTGTGCAGACCCAGGCTGCAGCCACAGGGGTGCAGGTGCCTCACCCACCCTCCCCAGGACCCAGTGAGCCCCTTCTCCAAACAACCCCTGCCCCATGCACATGGTTTCTGCCAAGAGAGGCGTGCCAGAGACCTTTATCCAGGGCTTCACCTTGGATTTCAGAGTAGTACCAATGCTGTTCAAGCTACAAGTGCAGAGCACAGCACTGTAGGAGAAGTGAACGCCATCCCACCCAGGCCCAGTACACAGATGTGCACATCTGGCACACACGGGACCCCTTCACTCCATCTCACCTCACCTCAGAGCAGTGGGGCTCATTGCCCCCCACATCTCTCGTCCGTCACAGATGTGCAGGGCACTTGCACAGATGGAGATGCCTCTTCCCTGGATGACTGGAAGTGGAGAGAGAAAGCTGCTCCTCCTGCACGCTCCAGCACCCTGAGCTGTGTACACAACACCTGCAAGTTGTCTCTGCAAAGATAAGCCTAACTCAATCATCAGCCAGAGCTTTAGCGTAATTAGGAGCTGTTTAAGCCTCAGGTTGAAGCCTTGGTAATGGCTTTTGAGAGAACTAACAATAGGTAACAACACGACTAACGATGCATTGTACTTAGCATATTCAAAGGACCTCATTTTGGGTGCCTGCCTACAGCAACTCTTGACACCAAGCACCTGTGGGACTGGGCATCCTGCTAAGAGGATGGCAAGTGTCCTGGTCCAGTACCACAAGCTGCAACGTAGCGTGCCTTAGAAGAGGCCCAAGGCAAGGAAAAAATCCCAGGGACCCCAGGAAAATCACCCTCTCACGTTGGGATGGGACAGAAGCTCAGCTCTGTGCTTACCGGAGAGCAGGCAGGCTGATAAACACCAGGGAGCAGGCCCCGTGCTTGGAGAGAAATGTCTTTTAGAGCAGTTTCTGACTTGTGTGTAACTCCCTCCAACAGCATCGTGTGCCCTCCGGACACGTGGGCCAAATCTCCCGCTCTAATTTCTCCTCTGACAAGAAATAGATAGAGAGGGAGACACCGCCGTGATAAATCACCGCCTTAGTGAGGGCTCTGCCACTGCCCCACATGGCATCCTCACAAGCAAACTAAAGGAACAAGATCCAGCCAAAGGCAACACCATTTTTACAAGGTCTTCTGGATGTCTGTAACAAGGTTAACCTGCCAGGGGTAAGTGCAGTGGCATCGGCTCTGCTCCTTTGTAAAGAGCCGTGACACAAACTGCAGCTGCTCCACGAAGATTAACGGAAATATAAGAAATATGGGGTCTCCCTCAGGAAAGGGAGAAAAAGCTCAGCTGCAAGACACCAGCAAGATATTCAGAGACAGTGACCAGGGGCTTCTCATTATCCTGCTCTGCAATAATAAATTGAAATAACAATATGAGCAATATGAAAATGGAGGGATGTCTCAAGGGGGGATTTACTGGGGCAGCTTCCCCAGCTCTGGACAGCAGGGGAAGTGTTTCCCATGACGGGCTGTGCCTGGAAAAGGAGAAGGAAGGAGCCCAGCCTCTGGTGGGGAGAGGGGCAGGGTGGCAATTTCCCTGTTTTCAAACCCTGCAGCAGGCGGAGACCTCGCAGGTGCTTTTTGAAGGCCACCAGCTCTGCACTGACATTGCACGGCCACCTGGGCTGGGGAAACTGGAGGGACGCACGCACAGGACACCAGGAGGGTGCTGCCATCACCATGCCCCCATGGGAGGCCAGCACAAAGCTCCAGCGCACGAGAATAATGAACTGGTGTGAAACCACAGGGGCTGGGAGGTGGAGGAGACGGCCAGGCAGGGCCCCTTTCTGTGCGACCCATCTCCTGTGGGGTGCGGGGAGGAGGAGAGAAAGATGAAGCCTTTGCTCAATCTGTCTCGACAGTTTGCACAAGGGGAATCTCGTGTTTGCACAGCCGTTACTTCCAGCCAGAAGTAACACATGCAAATACCAAGCTGAGAAATGCTGACCTTTGCTGGCCCCAATGCTCTTCTCCATCTTCTTTTCTCGAGCTGATTTCTGACTGCAGCGGTTGGGTCAGAGCTGTATCGACAGCATCCTCTCTGCAGCTGCAGTGTCCAAATCTCAATTTCTTGCTTCATTCCATCATCAGCACTTTCTTCTCCTGATATTTCTTCAACTCTTTTCTGCTCGTTTTCACCTCTTTTCACGCCCCTGTGCTCCTTCAAACTCCCACCTGGATCATGAGCCTGCCCAAGCACTACAGCTGGGCCCGGGCAGCAGCAGAGGATGGGAACCCCTCAGGTGGGCTGGGGAAGGATTTTTCCTTCCCCAAGGTAAGGATTTTTCCAGGTCTGAAATCTCCCATAAAAGCAATTCTTTCCTGGGAGGATGCATTGACCCATTTTGTACTGGTCTCTTCTGCAGTCTCCCTGCTCCTCGTGCTTCTTCCCCTCTCTTTTTGCCACCTCTCCAGCCCCCACTTCTGACCATGCTCCCCTTCTGCAAACGAGGAGCTGCCACCCCACATCCTGACACCCTCCTGCCCCCAAGATCTGCCCCCAAATTCTCACCCCATTGGATGTGTCCCAACCTTTTCCTACACAGAGGAAAAGGAAAGCTGAGCAAAGGGGGTCCCTTACCTTTCCCTAGCTCTCCTCCTTCAGCATTATGGGGATGGTCACCACCACAGACCCCCAACAAGTGGAAGATGCAAGTGTTGGAGCAGGAGCCAGGCCATGCCTGTGCTTAAGCACAAAGGTGGGACATGGGGAAAAGGCACAAGGCTTTTTTTTTTTTTTTTTTTTTGGAAGGCTGGAGCATGAGAGCTCAGAGCCAGAGATATCCCTGAGATGCTCCACGAGAAACGGATTCATCTCACGATGATGCCTCACTTATAATTACACTGAGACCTGACAATTCACCGGGCTTCCAGTAGCGCTGCTGGTGCTCCAGTTCTTCAATCAGGTGATGCCCAGGCAAGCGCCTTACGCAAGTTCATCAAATCCCACTAACGCTTTTATCATGCAAGACAGAAATTTCAGCAAGAAAAAGAGAACACGGGGAGGATGTCGAAGGACTGCCATGCTACAGCAAGTGCTGCCATCGGAGATGAGCCCCGGAGCGTGCACCCTTTGTGGAGTTCTCCCACGTGGTGCAGATGAGACCGGATTTATTGTGGACCTTTCCTGCCCTAAACCTTGCACGATGGCTTCATCCATCCTGGCTAAATAAAACAGGAGCAGCCTTATGGCTGCTGGCTTAGATGGGGAAGTGAGTCCCCCTTCTTTATTCTGGGAAAATAATGACATAAGGCCACCGTGTCCTGGAACAGAGACACCGCGCCACAATTTATGCACAAAATATGGTATGAGCTAATGTAGAGATTGCCTTCCTGACCTCGCTGACCCCACAACAATGACTTTAAATGTCCTCACACGTCCTCACAGCCTGCTATCGTGCTTTTTATGTACCCCATCACACACAACTTTTCAGCAACACCCCAACATAAAAGCCCATTTATCCCTTTATCAACTTGCAGTGTTGTTCTGTTCTTTCAGGACTTGCACTCTTTCGAATGAAGTCTTTAGCAATTTAGATACTTGCTGGACATATTCCATTGCCAGACGAGAGGTTTTTTTAAAAGCTTCTGCCACGTAGGGGATGCCAGGGTGCAGATGCAGGGATCCACCCAGAGCCCAGACTGACGGGCAGGGTGGAGGCGATGGACCTGTCCCAGGCCAAGCCCCAAAACGGGCACTGGGGAAGGTTTGGGGAACCCCTAGGTGAGGTCGGTTGTGGTCAGTAAGGCTGCTCGGTGCCCTTGGGGCCCTGGCACAGCTCCAAGCTGCTCAGAAAGGAGGATAGTCACACCAAATCTCTGCTCAGAGCAAGGTGAGAGCAAACACGCACCTCCCTTCTGCCTGTGGCTAATGTTTTTCTGCACTGCCATGTATTTTCCCACAATATATTGTGAAAGCAGAGCTCATCAAACAATTCACATGTAGCCAGCTTGCAAAAGCCCTCTCTGGCATTCTCTTTAATAGGAAAAGCAAGATGTACCTGCTCAAGCCTATTGACACATTTCATCGCAGATTGGCTCACCTGGGAAGCAGAATGCAACCTGGAGAAAGCATTCAGATGTCTGTGCCTGTGCTGAAGCTGCGGCTGGGCGTGCACACTTCATTTTGCCCCTAAATTTGTAATTTTAGAGCCAAACAATTTTCATCCCCGTTCTGGGGTTGCCTATATAATCCAGGCTTAGAAAATCTTCCCAAGTCACTCCTAAATCAGGCGTTTATCATGGTTCATCTGAAGCAGCTATTTTAGAGAGAGACCCTAGGGAGGGAGTCAATTGACTGTTTATAGATGCTTAAAATACAGCCACCTGCATTTCACCCAGGCACCCAAAGCTCCCTTTACAGCCAGTGGAGGTAACGGGTGCAGGTCATGTCATCCGAAAGGAGGCATCTAAAAT
The DNA here is from genome assembly GCF_965140915.1 of Aythya marila. NCBI lineage: Eukaryota > Metazoa > Chordata > Aves > Anseriformes > Anatidae > Aythya > Aythya marila. The sequence continues at coordinate 2,427,340 of NC_139070.1, forward strand.
AGCTTAAACGAATGTTAAATGAGCTCTGCTCCCAAATGTAATTTAAAGATGTAAAAAGATAGCAAATCTATTGCTTCCTTTAGGATATGTTCTCCTGATAGATTCCCCTCCTTGTTAAATGTTTGAATCATATTTTGAGCCTGAAATTGCTTTAAATCTTTCATCCTTGAGTCTTAGTACATCTCTGCCTGTTATATTAAATATTCCTCCATTCATATTCTTTGCTAGGTACATAAATAGAGCACACAGTCAAGTAACTTCCCAACCTTTCCCTTTCATTACCTTCTTTCATATTTATGCTAAATCCTAGGGAGGCAATGGTGCCTGGAAGCTGTTCCTCTAATATGACATTTTTTCGCTTTTTGTTTGTTTTATTTTGGAAACATAAAGGAAGGAGCTCCCATCTCAGTACTTGGAAACCTCACCAGCCACCAGCATTTGAACTGAGCGGTCACCAGAAGAAAAATCTGCCCTGGACCTTACATCGCAGAGGGAGAAAGCCCAAGGACTTCTTTGTGCAAGAAAAGGCTTCGCTGGTGGATACCAACCAAGGGAGGCATAAGGGGACTTCTTGCACAAGCATGAGGCTCGAATCTAATTACACTTTAATCAGGTATATCGTCCTCTGTCCCCTCCTGCCTCAGCATCTCCAGGCACTTTGCGTGCCTGTGATTCTGGTGGCACTTTCCCATTTCATAGCATCTGCCCATGTTTCCTCTGGCTGAGCTCTTTCAGATCTAAACTCCAAGGCACATCGTTCAGAGACGAATCCTACTGGTCTGCTGTGACACCTGGAAACAGCTGGACTGGTTCTGCTCAAAGTTTTAAATGGGATTCTCCCCCCTGCAAGGAAAACACCGGGGGACCCAGTGTGTGCCTGGAAAGGGGGATCGGAGGAGAGGGATGTCGGAGGGTTTGGAGGAGAGATGTTAGCCCTGCTCAGAAGCGGGTTGCCGTGGAGACTGGCTCATTTAACCCCATAAGGGTCAGGGAGCCCTTCTTGTTCCAGCTAGCTTAATTAAAGAGGGGGGGAGGGAAGGATAAGAGAAACAAATTGGCACCGACTTCACGCTGGGATGCCATTGCTCAGGCTGGGCAGGATTCCAGATGCCAGGCTTTGGTCGGGCATCCCAAGCATCACGGGGGCATTTGTAAGCAAAACCAGCCACCAGAGAGGAATGGATTGGGGAAGAAGGAACTCAGGTAGGGGACACATTGGGAGACGGCACCTGCAGCACCTCTCATCCCCCCAGCCGGGCTCCACCGCGCGTCTCTGTGGGGATGAGGGAGCTCCCAGCTGTGCTGGATGCTCTTCTTGATGGGCTCCTTGCCTGAGCCACTGGTACCGTGGCTTTATCTCCCTTCTGAATTTGAAATGTGGATAAAGCAAAGCTGGCAAGGTAATTATTCCTCACTGTCAAACATTGCTCTTGGTTTGCTGTCTGCAGACAGCTGGAGAGTGATGAATCCCTTTGTGTTTGCAGCAGCCTTGGATTCTCTCCAGGAAAAGGTGCAAACAGGCAGGGAAGTTTTGCATTAACATGCCCCGTCGGCATAGATTTCACTGTTACTGCACCTGAGGAGGAGAAACGGGCTCGTGTGAAGTGAGAGGGCAGCCAGGGCCCACACACAAAAGCCTGGTGCCCAAAATGCAAATCCCCAGCAGACAGCACTGCTGTTGGCCACCAAGCACCCAAAAAAGTGCCGTGTTCCATTGAAATCCAGGCTCTTAATAGCTCAACTTCGACAGTTTGCCCTGCCGTAGCAGGGTCGCTGGGAGCTTTATTCCAAAAATGTGTTGCTGCCGGCCACCTCCTTCCTGGCTTGCTGCCCACAATTCCTCACCTCCGGCCTTCGTGTGCTCCCCACGCACGGGTCAGAGCTGCCATCTGCTCATTGCCTCCCGTCCTCCCTCTTGGTGTCTCCGACCCGGGATATTTCTGCTCCAGTCCCTACAGTAGCACCGAAACCTTCACAGTGCTCAGTCAGCTGCATGTTATTTCTTTTGTTCTTATGTTTAAATGTGAGTTGCCTGGATTTGGGGCTGTGCCTGTTGCCTCTCACTGGGTACCATGGAGAAGAGCCTGTCTCATTTTGCTTCCCATCAGGTATTTAAACACAGGGAAAGTCCTACTGAGCCTGCACGTAGCAGTGCCTGGGGTTGCTCCCCCGACCACTCGGTTTTCCACCCTGTGCAGACTTGCAGGGGGAGCACTCCAGCCCATCACCGGGCTGTTAATGAAGATGTTAACAAGGAGCACAGAAGCCAGCTCGCAAAGCTGAGCTGGGCTCCCAGAACCTTAAAAAACACAGCAAAGAGCAGGTCCGAGAGGGAGGACTGCAGGAGCCATGGCCCCCGGAACAAAAGCCACACTTTCAGCTCCAAGAGCAGCCCTGGGCCAGCCATGCAGACAGATTTTTAAGCAGAAAAATCCCATCCACAGCATACGTCTTCCCATTCATCAGCCACAAGATCTGGTGGTAGTGCTTAGCCCAGTCTTTCGGCAGCTCAGGACCTGTTTCTGTGGCAGGTAATCCTCTCTTTCTTGCATTTTTCTGTTTAAAAAAATAATAATAAAATCTCTTTCCCTTTTCTGAATCTTGTCCAAATTCATTCACTGGCCCTCTGCCTCTCTTCTGAATGACTCCATGGGAGTCCTTGAGTCTCAGCATTATTATATTTTATTTATACAGCACAATAAACGTACGTGGCACTTTTCAACATACATCAAACAGCAAGGTCCATTTTATGATGAGTGTACAATTTGATTCAGAAAAACACTGTATATAAAACGCAACAGTCTCATGGCCTGGGGAGGAGCCTGAGAGCTCTTTGCTGTATTTCCTCAACCCCTAGAACTAAAACCAGGGAAAGAAAACCCCGTCCAGAGACATGCATTTCATCCCAAATGGCAGCTTGGTGGAAAACACAAACAACCTCGGAGGGGCTGAGCACCCCAGGGCAGCTCCAGCCAAGCACCAAGGAACCCCCACGGGTTTCAGTGGCCGGGGAGTCCCCTGGGATAAATAAATGGTGAGGAAGTGGCCAAAGGGGGCTCTCGAGCCCCCGCGTGCTCTCTGCTGTACACTCAACAAAGAGTGGGACATCCATCAATTAGTGAAATGGATAATTTTAGAATTAAAATCCCTGCAGGTGCACCAGATGAGCCTGATCCAAAGCCTTTTCCTCCCTTGGAGCAGCTGAAAATCTCTCCCGGGAATTTCAGAGGACCCCAACCTGACCTCGGCACTGCTTTGAAAGTGCAAGGGGCCGGGAGCCAACCCGGGGGACTTCTGCAGGTTGTTTCCCCCCCGGCTACAGCAGAAGCCACGGCGTCGGCGCCGCTCGCGCTGCCGGGGGGATGTTAACGGCGCGCGGCATCACAGAGGTGACAACGGTACAGCAGCCCTGGGATTTCTTCACAAGGAATCGTGGCAATTGTTCATTTCTGCGCTGCGCTGACTGTATTCTCAGAGGTTGAGATGATAATGCTAAAGCCGTTTATATTTTCTAAAATACTTTGGGGCTGGGGGATTCTGTGTTTTTCAAATCACGGGGTTTCACTGGTCTCAAATAGCTAGGCAGACTCTTTTTTTTTTTTTGGTTTTCTGTTACTTTACTAAGCACCCAGGCATAGAAAGCTCAAAGATCATCCATAACACAGAGGATTCACATCGTTTAGGCAAACAGGCTCCTGCCCCAGGCACTAAAACCACGGGGGCTTGAAAAAAGCCGTGGCTGATGGATGACTGAGTGTTGCCTGTAGAGGAACAATCCTAACAGACAAGTTGCTGGGAGGCTGCTGGCATGGGACACGCTGCTGGAGCAAGGTCTTTCGAGCACAAATGTTCCTTGGCCCCGACACAGCTGCTGTGCCACGAAGTCCCCCGCATGCTTTAGGTCCCCCGGGTTGTGCCCAGCCCTGCACACCTCACCCACACGCACCGGGGATTTTCGTGGTCACCTGGTTCCTGGAGCTGCTCTCCCCAAAATAAACCTCTCCTGGAGGAGAAACGGGAACACGAGCACGCTTCAGGCACCGCTTCGGTTGCTAAGGGACATTCGTGCAGAGCTCGGCCAGGAAAACCTGCTGCAGGAGGGAAGCGCGCGGGCTCCACGCCCCCGTCTCCCCCCACGCACTGCTTGCGTGCCCACCCACCCATCTCGCACCCACCCACAAAGGATTTGCCCCCGAGTTCTGCCTGCAGAGGCTGCGCCCACACATGGGGGGGACAGCCAAACTTGTCCCCATGGGTGAGGATTGCAGATCAGAGCAGACCTGGAGCAGGTTTCCAGGGTCACAGCAGCCCAGGGACCACCAGCCCAGCCCAGGTCAGCCCAAGAAGCCAGAAGATGAAGACCAGCAAGGTGCATGGCCAGACACGGGTATACCGGCAGCACAACTAGAGCTGCAAGTGAGAATAAACTCAGGGCATCATCTCTACCAGGCAGAGTTTCAGTCCCAATCCCACACCGAGCTCCTTCCCCATCCTCATGGACCAGTTGAGCTTGCCCCGTGCGTGGTGCAGCCTGGGGGGCTCCCGCCAGACTCATTTCCAATTAAAAATCTCATCCTGTGTGCTGATGCCCACAGCAAAGAAACACCCGTGGGCACCCAACATTCCTGCGAGGACCCAGCTCTACCGCGTTGTTTGGGCAGTGCTAGGCAGAGGCCACCGAGGAACAGATCCAGTAAAAAGAGGCCAGACAAAGTCACGAGGATCCCTCTGCATCCTCTCGTGTCTCACGGGGGCTTTTTCTGCCTTTTTCCTGCCGGGTGGGACTCGGCATCTCTCCCCGGCAGCAGTGTGGAACGGGGCGAGGGCTGGTGTCAGCAGGGATGTGAACCTCGCACCCTCTGCTCGTCTGGACGCCTGGCCCCGTGCCACCATCCAGAAGGAAAACTGCTCAGGCTGCCCGGGGCTGAAACCAGAGCGGGGGGTCCCCGTGTCACCGCGAATCGGTGCCATCTGCTGCTACGTGACCGCGGGACCGCGCGCTCCCGGCGCTGCAGCCGGCTGAGAGTTTGAACACATTCTGCCAAATTAGTTACAGAAATGTAATCACATCTATACACCAGAGAGACTGCTAACGGCTGACGAGCGCGAGGCAGGCGAGGACTGGAGGTGTGCGGGAATGCAGATGGCCTGGGACACGTCTTTAAAGCCATTCAGCGTTAATTGTTGGGAGAAGTCCCCAGCCGAGGCTCTGACTGGCGCTGGGTTTAAGCCGTCCCGGCTGGGGCCTTGGAGGAGTTCATCTTCAGCAATCGCCACTTCACATCTTCCTTCCGTATCGAGGAGGAGAAAGTGTTCCATTATCTCCGTTATCGAGAAACATCTTCCTGCTGCTTTTTAAATGCAGAACAGGAATACCTATTACAATGCCTGGCTTGCCTCCGCCGGGATTGCCAGGTTAACTGTTTCCATGTGTGAGCGAGGCTGTGCCAGCGCTCGTATTCCTGTTATTTCTGGTAGAAATAAATAATAATAAAAAAGTAATCTCTCCTAATTCCTCCAGACAGATGCTCGCTTCACAGAGCTGTCAGGTGTCAGCTCGTCACCCACAGCAGAGGCTTCCAAAGGCGACAAAATCAAAGAGATCCCGGGCAGCCCCTGATACATTTTTGAGGCCAAACAGCCTGGTTTGGCCAGCCAGGCTAGGCTCCCAGGGACAGAGATGTTCCCTATGGAAAATGTCTTCTAAAGCCCCGGGCATAATTTATGATGTATTAGTGACAAGTCAGGCTGGGAAGAAGCCTGTGCAGGAAGGTTTGCAGTGAGAGCCAGAGCCTACAGAGGCCAGTGCAAGCACCTCCGACCCCTCCTGCTGCTGCACCATGAGAGCAGGAGCTCGTGGCAGGGCATCCATACCCATGTACGTGTCGGTCCACTACAAAACCACCTGTCACAAAGTGCCTGATCTCAGAAAGAGTCCTAAAGAGTCAAAAACCTCGGCTGTCCATGCATGATCCCTTGCTAACGGTGTGCACCTTGGCGTCTGTTCTCGGTGCTCTTGCAGGACCTGATGGAAAGCAGGGAGGGGAGCAGCCGAGCGGTGTCTGCAGCCGAAGGCTCCACGGGACGACGTTTAACACATCAGAGAAAAAAAAAGACACGGAGCACGGGATGTGCTGTGCAGCAGGATCGCTCCCAGGCACATGCCCGTGCAGATAGATGCTCAGATGTTTTATAGGGCGGCAGAATCAGCATTTGCTTTACAACTGACCCGGATTGCTAACGCGGTGAAGCCGGGGGCCAGGCACCGTGCCGAGGGCATGGCAACCAGTGCACACCCCGGGCAATGCGCGCTCACGTCAGCCCCGCGTCCGCTCCTGTCTGTGAGCTGAATGGGGTCAGACGGCAGGTTTTGGGGGAATTTCTGCACTCGGCCAAGTCCTTTAGAAAGCAGCTTCGGAAAAGAAAAGAAGCAGCATCCAAAAAGTGAGTCATGTGAGGAGGAATTAGTGCTTCATTAGTGCTGGGGTTTACGAGGAGAGTTACCGGCCCTGTGGATGAGGGCAGCATGCAGCTTGCACTAATCCTGCCTCTGGCAAGTGGCAAGTGAAATCACTGAGAAGAGAGAAAAGAAGAAAGAAACTTTCTGGATGGGAAAGCAGCGTGGTGGCAGTGCTCATTGACCAAGAGGAACCAGCCCTTATCATTCACATTATTTCAAGCTCGGGTGTCCCAGGGTGCAGCACGCTCCACCAGTTTGGAGAATGAATTTTGAAGTAGTTTTTCTTCCCTTTTTTTTTTTTTTTTTTTTTTTTTTTTTCATTTTGGACAAACTGGCCGCAGATGCTGTTACAGCACCATGAGTCTACATGCTCCAAATGCGGTTTCTGGTGGACCCCACAGAACCAGATAGAAGCTAATGAGGCAGGAGTTGCTGTGGTTTTTGCTCTGCTGGTTGAGATTTTGGCAGGACACACAGTGCCGGGGCCAGGCATAAATATCCCCTGAGGATATTAAAAGCCCAGTAGGGCTTTTGCTCAAAGTGCTGATGTACTGCGGGAGATGCACTGCGCTGCAATCGCTGGAAGCCAGAGCATCTCAGCACCAAAAGCCTCAGCACGAGCAGCTGAGCCCCAGGCATCACCATCACCACGAATAAATCCATCCTAAGAGCTTTTTGCAATACCAACAAGGGGTGGGGATCTGCTGCAGATCAAAGCCTTCCACTTAGGGATCTGCACAGCTGAGGCAGGGCCAAGGGTGCACGAGAAGGCAGCTTGTCCAGAAGGTCTCCTGGAAGGACGTCCTGGGCACCTGGATTATTTCAAATGGCTCCAAATGCCTCGAGTAATGAAACTCTCGTCCCTGAATCTTGACCAGTGGATGGAAACCAGGCCAGGCTAAAGCAGACGCTTGCTGGGCTGAATCACTTTCCAGCAGCTGCATCGACAACGTCTCCATTGACTGCGTGAGGGTGTTCAGACACCCGGCGCACACGGCGACATCCTCAGCTGGGCGGGTGATTATAGGTTTCCTCACCCGCAAACTGAACGTCTCTGCAGAGCTCTCTGGATTCTGAAGGAAATTTAAGGCAGCTACATTTAAGTTGTCTACACTTAGCGAGATGAATCCCGCCTCCAATGCAAAATGCAAGAGCCTTCACCTCTCTGCACGTATTTGCTGCATTTTTTTTTTTGCGAGCAGTCAGAGGAATAAAATGGGAATGAGTCATGAAGAAACTTCTTCCTGTAACGGTAACACGAGAGCGCAGAGATGCACTTTATTTGGCTTAGTTACTGGCACGGCACTGCCAAAATAAAAGCAGCCAACCACACAAGCCAGTGTCAAAGCACTTATGACCTTCGCCCAGCAAAGGTTCGCGGGTGAACCTCTGCAGCATCCTCGCTGGCTCGGCAGGAGGCTGCTCCATGCCACGAAGCTCTCCTACCTCCATCCTCCTGGCCCAGAGCTGGTAATTATTTCTTTCTGCAGAGATTCCCTCTACGGCTGCTGAAAACAGCTCTGTGCTGTTCGGGATTTGCTTACTGATGCCTTTATCAGGCTTTCAGTACCTTCAGCCCTTCCTAGGGTCTGATTGTCTCACCTGCATTCCCCCTCCTCGGTTATATCCAGGCACAAATTACGTGCACTGCTTGGGATGCAACAAGTAATGGCTGCCTGGAGGAATTCACCTCTTGCTACGGGAGCACCCAGACATGAAATTGCAGCAGATTACAGAAAAAGAGTGTAAGAAAGATGCATCTTCGCGTTAAATCTGATCCAATCGTGTACTTGGTGATCTGCTTCAGCTCTGCAAGTCGCGGTGACTCAGTGCCTGCTGGCCCGATCCAGGCAGCTAGCTGAGACAGCTCGGTGTCGCGGCACCGCGAGTCTGCTTCTGCCAGCGCCCTGTTTATTTGCATTTAGTGTATCAGAGATCTTCCATCTCTTTATGCAGGGCTGTTTGCTTTGCTGGCTGAATTTGACAGGAGGAGGGATGGAGGACGTGAACTCCCGTGCTTTTTCTTCCCGTGGTTTTCATCGCTGAGCCCGGAGGGGGACTTCTCAGGGGCTGAGGCAGGAATGTTTCTCTGGGGTTTTCACTCAGTCGGTCTGGCTGCTGCTAAAGTTGGCCGTTAGCCCTCAGTCCCGAATAGGAAAAGCAGAGTCCTACCTCTGAGTAGTTTTAGCAACAGTTTTACTGGGATTTTTATCTACCCAGTGGTTTCTTTACTGCATACAAACGTGCAAAGCTTTCCCTTGTAATGTTTTTATAGCCAGCCCAAAGCTCCCTGATGTGTTTGTAATGAGCCCCATGTATGTATAATTTAGGATATGTTTAATCTCTCTGCCTCTGTAATAAAAAATTTACTGTTTTGGTTGGTTTGGGGCTCTTTCTAAAATATCATCATTTTTGTTTTTTCCAGGCTGACCCAGGAATCCCATGTGGTTGAGTCAGGCTGCTCCAGTAGGGATGGGGAGTAATTGATGTACCGGAGATGATGACCTTTGCTGGGCTGAGACTGCATCTCTCTGTTATTCCTTCTTTCTTTTTTTTTTTTCTTGAAGTCCTATCTGCATGCGGTTTGTTTTCATCCAGCCCGAGATGGATGGTGCACGGATTTAATGAGGTCGTGTTTTCCCACCAGTTCCATTTGTAGCCATTTAATGTTCAGCTCTGAGTAGTAGATTGAGTTAAAGGCTATTTAAAAGTCTATGATGCAGACAAGCATTCTGCCCAATTTTTGTTCTTTTACATATTTGTTAATGAGCCTCTCCAGGGTAAAGGTGAAGCTTATGGTTCACTTCTTGGAGAAGAAGCCAATTTCATATTCCTGGGTTATGCTGTGGCTGCTCAGATACTCTGAGATCCAGCTCCTGACACAGAGCGAGTGCATATCCTGCACAAGGGTAAAAACATAATCATCGTGGTGTTAATGCTGTGAAAATTCTGGCAAACGTGCTCTTCTGCTGAGGCAGAAACATTTTATGGAGATGTGGAGAATGGGCTGAGCATCACCGAAGGGGGGCAATTCTTCCCCATACCTGTCACTGAGTCCAGGGGACACCGAGGCTTGGGTTGTATCCTGCCAGAAAACTGACCTAAGATGACGATTTCTGCTTGGTCTCAGGACCAAGGATGCACCACTGCATGGGATGCAATTCCCTGACTAAATGGAGATGTCAGGGGCTATTTGGGACCTGTCCTAGTAATTGCACACAGGGGGATCTTCCATCCAGGAGGCAGCTCCGGGATGAGCTGGGAGATGTCTGCATCTCCAGCATGCCAGCCTTCATCAGCTGACTTGTAGCCTTGAGGGCTTCCTGCAGACAGCCTTGGAAAGCACCTCGGAAAGGTAGCTCCACGTCGACCTGGGGACACAGCTCACACGTGTGCTGGGTTGAAACCATGGCTGTGATGGACACCCCCAGCCCACTGATGTTTGCCATGTCCCCATGTTACTCAGGCATGTGGCCACAAATTCATCCACTCTTTCACCATTCATCCACTCTTTCACCACTCTTTCGTCCTCTGCTGCTCCCCGCTCTCCTTTTCCCCAGAATTTGGCCAGCCTTTATGACAGCGACTGCTAAACTCACAGCGAAAAATTCTACGTATAACGCCCAGCTGCACAACACTCGAGCCATGCACGTTCTCCATCCTCCACATGGCTCATGGAAAACTGCACGTACCAATCTCCCATGCACGCCCAAAGCACTCAGAGCTTGCAGAGATGGGCAGACACGGCAGCAAGCAGCGGTGACACACGGCACAGCCCTGAACATCCCAACCTTTGTGATGCTGGGACCCAAGCACGACGCCCAGCAAGACCCAGCAGCATCCCGGGGATGGGTTCTCCACACCCCCAGCACTCAGCGCATATCTCCACACACACGCTTCCTCCTGGGGAGGCAGGATGGTAAAAACAGCCACCGCTAGTCCCCGGGCTCTTTAGTTGAAGGGAGCTGTAAAAGGAAAGCTCTCTGCCACATCCCTTTGGACTAACTGCCTTTGAAGCGATTTTACTCCAGGTTCTCTCGCAGCTACTGTCAGGTTATTCGTTCTCTCTGTCAAAACCTTTTTATTCACTGGCAATCTCAGCAGGGTTCCTCACTTGTTAATATTGCTGATTAAATTTCATCGTCTCTAATGTAAATATTCAAAGAGACTTTCCGTCTTCCCACCATTTAAATAGCACAGACCGCGCACTTACACACGCCTGGTACAGGAATTAATTGGAAGGGACTAAATCAGAGGTGCTTGCGCAGGGCACATGCAGATGGGGACGGACACGGCACGTTCCCAGGCACAGCAGAGGGTCCCCAGGCAGCTCGCCAGCCCCCGGCACTGACCCAGACCCAGCCTCTCCTGCCTCAATAAGGGAGAGCAGGGAGCCTCGTGTCCGCCTGCAGGGCATCCTGGCTGGGGTCCAGTCCCACGAACCTGCTGCAGGGAGGAAACCGAGCAGGCCTGAGGTGAGAACCCCCTTCGGCACATGTCGCTTTTCATCCCAAACAGCAAACCTCGGGCTGTTACTGGTGGCTGCAGGGCATGCAAGGGCACCGTGGAGCAGGCCTGGCGCTCCTCCAGCCTCCCATCCCTTTGCTGGCTCCAGGCTCAGTCCTGGGGAGGAATTGCACCTCCCGGCCCTGATAACCCCACCGAAGAGGGACTCAGCTGGGGCTGAGTTGCTGATTTTGGACCAGGAGCTCCTCCCGACCAGCATCCTCTATTTATTAAGCACCATTTAAGATTTTTTTTCAGCTGCCTCCTGCAGTGCAAGGCTCTGGCATGACTCCCCTGCCCTGAAGACCTGGTGCTGGCAGAGGGCAAAGCCGGTGGTAGTCTCAGACAGCCACCGGACTGCTCATAAAACCCTTTCCTCCGCAGTTTCCAGCAGTAATTCCTCTGCTGGTTATAGGAGAAAGCAGCCGCTCCTTGAAGGGCTTTACCTCTTCTGTTAATAGGAGTTGCTTAAGGAGAGCACTTCTAAAGAGGGTCATAAATCTTTGATGAGGATTCACGAACGCGCCGAGCAACGCCAGGCCAGCTGAGAGTGAAAGAGGGAGACAGATTATTCCTGCAGCGCCCGGAGCTCCCTCTGCAAGGCAGGGGCCCAGGAGCCACAGCAAGACCCCGCTGCTGAAGGCGAAGCTGGCCAAGGGGTTTCAAGGGGTTTTGGTGTCAAGCACAGGCCGGCCTCCTCTCCTTAAACCTTCCTCCTAGAGCCTCCCGTGGGTGCATCCTTCAAAAAGGAGCTGGGTCCTAGGTTAAGAAGTGCTTACCCTGTGTGTCTGTGACCCTGTTATGAATATTGGGGGGTGCTGCTGTACGCGTGCTGGGAAATGGGGTGGTCTTTCACCTGCTCCTTCCTCTCTTGAAGGAAAAAAAAAAAAACACCAAAACACCCAAGACTGGGCATTTTGCTGAAGGACAGAGATATATCCTGGGCCATCAGACACCACTAAGAGCTTCATCGCTCCGCTCGCTGCTGCTCTGTGCCAGCAGTGCCCAGCAGTACATTTTCTCCGCTCTCCTTCGCCATCGAGTCATTCCGTCTGTCTCTGGACAGAGGAATGGCATTCTTTTCTCTGGCATATGACAGACCATAAATCCTGAGAAGTATTGATTTCAGCTTCAACATCAGCGGCCAAATACCGACATCGCTTAGGCAGAGGGGAGCGCGGGCACGGTGTGTCACTCCTGCTGCTGGGGACAGCCGCAGGGAGGTACGGGGAGGCGGAGGAGCGCTCTTATTGATTCAGCTCCACGTTGCGAGGCCCTTCCCCTTCCTGCATTAAGGGCTAATTTTAGGCTGGGATGATTTGATAATGCTCATCATGCAAACCTGCTCCGTTTCCCGTCCGAGGAGGCCGGTGCTGGGTGGCAGTGGGGTTACCACCCCTGGGTGCCACCATGGCCCTGTACCATGCACCGCTGCTTCTCCACTGCTGTCCCCACCTCTCCCCTTCTGTCCCTGGAGGCTCCAGCATCATCCCTCCTACTATGGGTGAGTTAAAGCAGGGCTGGATGGAGACAGTGCAGGGCATGAGGTCGGGGGAACCCAAGGCTTGTCCCCAAACCAAGCTGGGGCTCGAATCCAGAGCTATTTCTGAGATTCCAGCAAATCTAACCGGGACGGCGTGGGCAGGAGCCTGGAGCCAGGACAAGGCTCTGCCCTGAGCTGCTCCGCGTGCAGCTGTGCAAAAGCAAAGCAGTACTTGAAACATTGCTCAACAGGAGGATGGAGGAGGAGGGTGAGCTCATCCCAGCCTTTCTCACCCCAAAATGAGATCCCACTGGTAAAAAAACACCACTCAGAGCTACGCTGAAGCCTGAGGTGTGGGGGGCACGGAGCAGGCTCTGTCCCAGCCCCTAGCAAGAGCCCTGGATCACTGCTTATCCCAGGAGATGAGGGTGTAGAGGCTGATACCCCCTGCCTTGGGGCAGCCTGGTGCTGTTCCCCCCCCTTCCTGCAGCCGCACTGCGAGCACTGCAGCGAGCGGCGAGATGTCGGGCCAAGAGGAGCTGCACAAAGCCAGGCGTTATCCTCCACCCGTGCTGGACACGAAGCCAAGGCGCCTCGCTTTATCGCCGCAGGACAAATTGCAGAGCTCTCCGGGGGGCTCCTGCAAACCCATCCCACCCTGGCACCGCTCCCCGAGCCGGCAGAGCTGCGCTCACCCTCGTCCCTCCAGCTTTGCCCGGCACCGCCGCGGCTCCGCTGCCAACTGAGTCACCAGCCACGCAAGGCCCTGGCTGAAATGACGGTGCAGAGCCTCGATGCTGCCTGGTCTGAGCAGGGCGAGGCTGCTGGCACGAGCCCAGCCTCCGGCCCTGCACACATCCAGCAGAAATACTGCAGATCGCCTGCAGCCAGGCAGGGGAATCAGAGATGATGGAGGAGCAGGGACTGGGTAGCAGCCAGGGGAAGGGAGGGATGCTGTGAGCTCCCAGCTACCTGCTGCAGCATCCCTCTTCATCAAGGGGAGCACCAGAAAAGGGGGGGAATGCACCCCATTCCCTGCCATGCTCACTCCAACCCCATTTCTCTCCCCTCTGCTTTCCTGCTCACTTCCAGCCCCCCTTTGGGCAAGGGCTGGAGCTTAAACACAGCTCCCACAGGTGCAGGGTTGGGGAAAGCTGCCTACCCAAAGGGCTTCCTGCAGCTCTTTCAGCCCACTGAGCCATTCTCCCTGCAATCAGAACCAGCTGCGTGGCCACCCCAGCCCCTAAGGGGCTGCACAGTTTGGTGCCAAGCAGCCCCCGACCATGGGGGATGCCCAAGGTCTGGAGGTAAAAGAATGGGGAATGGGCAGCCTGCGAGCATCACCCTGTCTTTGCAGAGCTTTTAAAAGTTTGGCACAGGGGATATGGGACCCGAGAGGCATGCAGGATAATCGGAGGCAGGTGGGTGGCACCGGCAGGGCTCCTGAACGATCTGGTGGGTGCAGAGCCTGTGCTGGGAGCCCAGAGCAACGTGAAGAGCGGTGCCTTTCCCCAGGCTCTGCCCAGCCCAATCTTCAGCAACATGAGCAAAAAAAGCCCTAGAGTCAATTCCGAAAGCTCTGCCAGTTTAGTGGTGGAGAGACACTTGTAGTCATCATTTGGACAGACGGATGGCCAGCCCTGGCTGCCCCCAGACCAGCAGCACTCATCTTTCAGCTTCTTGACTCGTGGCAGCATCGCTCAGAAAGCCTCTGCCTGCGCACTCAGGGCAAGCTGGAAACTGCGACCTGAGCAAACCTGGTTAACCTGTGGCTAACAAAGGCAGCAGCGAGCTGCTTGGGTGAGGAGCATTTCCAGGGCTCTCCCCCCATGCAGGGAATCACCTCCTGATGCCGTCCTGTGCCTCCTGATCCACATCAAGCTTCATCCCTGTGCTGCTCCTGCTCCATGCATGGGGCTCAGCCGGGGCTGGCGGCGCTGCGAGCCCACCCAGCTTACGCTAGCGATGTGTCTGTCGTTCAGGAAGCGGCACCAAATGCTCCGAGTACATTCACCATTTAATCTTCTGCCACTAACGAGCCAGCCCCCCGAACTGCTCTGTAGCTCCTTCTCCTGCAGACGGTTCCGTGGAACAGCGAAGTTTGCAGTTCGCTATGGGAACACGTCATTGTCATTACTGATAGAGCATCATATGCTCCCCATCCACGGGGACAACTTCAGACACAAGCCTCTCCTTCAGGGATGAAACAAATCTGCTACTCCAGCTCTTTAAGCGTGGCAATGAGGAACATGCTGGAATAGCTGAAAGTACATCACTTGAGTCACCCTACCCTTTCCCGTTTGCAGACAGGGCCGGTGATTTGGGTTGCCCACACCCAGCAGAGCGGGGTGTAAGGGTGCCGGTGCTGTGCACGGGGGTCAGCTTGCAGCAGCCAGGGGAATGGAGACAAACTCAGCCATTTCTGGTCTATCTATCCCCATTTTTAACAGCAGGAAGTAGAGGGAGGGTGGAAGAGCAGGGTAAGCTCCTTGGCTTGCTTTCCCAGCCCCCATTGACCTGTGGCTTGGGGATTTCCCAAGCCCAAGACGGTATCTTCAGGTTTAATGGCCCTTGATGCATGTTCCATCCATTAATTCGTCCAGCTGCGATCTGACTCCACGCAGGCTGGTAACATCCCGAGCGTCCTCACCTAACCCCCCATGTTAAGTCAAACATTTCCTTCGGGCTGTTTACAAAACCAAGAGATCTTGGGAAACCAAAGCTGGAGCACGGCCCTGGGTTCCAGTCTGCAATCAGATGGGATGCGCAGGGGCTGGGAGCCAGGCGCTGGCCGAGCAGAGGCTGTGCAAGGAAACGCTGCTGCTTTAAGCTCCAGAGCAGTGCAGAGCGGCTGCAGGAGCACTCGCCCTTGTCCCCATCCTCAGCCTCAGTCCATGCTGCTCTAGAGCTCCCTCGGGGCTGGGATCACCCAGGCGTGCAGCAACACGTGGGGCTCAGCTCATGATTTCTGCATCCCACCCACACTCCCCTCCATCCCTCTCGGGTCTCTTCCCCACGCACATCCCTTGTTTGCACTGCTGCTGATGGTCCAGGCTCCTCTCCTGGCCAGGCTGGGGTCCCCGAGCAGATCATCTCTGCAGGGATTTAGTCCTGTGGTGAGGCACAGCCTCCCCAGCACCGCTCCTGCTCCTGTAGCAGGCGTGGGTGAGGCTGCACAAGATGCTGCAGCAAAGCGGAGGGCAGCAGGGCACGGGGGCTTGTGCCTGGGACCCCCATCCCCCGTATTTCCCATTGCACATTCCCATCTTCCAGCTTTCCAACCTCCCTGGCTCTCTATTTATATCAAAGCGGTGCGCCGGCAGGGAGCAGCAAGCAGACCTATTAGGGAGGGCTAGGCTGCTATAAATAGTGCCATCAGTAATTAGCTGCAGAACTATTCGTTAAGTAGGGAAGCGCGTAAACAAGGACCAGAAACACCAGGGCAGAGGTACCCAGGCCGTGGTCCGTGGCCCACCAGCCCCGGGGACCGAGGGGATTTGGAGTCCTGCTGGGGAGCAGGAGGAAGTTTTACGTCCCCATGAGCCTGGCTCCTTGCTGCCACCCCGTCCTTGTCCCTACGATCACTTTGCTTTCGTACCTTGCAAGGCAAAACCCGTGTCTGCTCCCACGTCTGCTTCTCCTGCTCAGCCCCAGGGTTGTGGACACCCTTTAGATGTCTCCAGAAAGGTGCCCAAACCTGAGCAGCCTCCTCTGAGATGCCCCACGTCTCAGCACAGCGCAGGGAGGCAGGAACACGTGGACAGGTTTGGGGGTTGCTTGGAAGCTGAGAGGAGCTCCCCAGGAGCAGGGGCAGCCCCACGAGCTGCCCCCCAGCCCTGGCCAGGGGCGTGCAGGAGCTGGGCTGTGCTCAGGGCGCTGTGCTGGCCCTGCTGGGCTGCAGCACGTGCACACCTACACGTGTTTGCTGACCAGATTGGCAGCAGAGCCGGCTGCTTGCATGAGTCAGGCTCCTCTCTGGAAGGGACATGGCCCCGATCCCACACCGGCCATATGTCCCCAGCCCAGGGACCTCTCGGGGTGTTAGCCCCGTCCCGTCCCCGCTCCCCAGCTGGCACATCCTGCCTCCGCGGACACCAGCTCCGAGGCCACCAGGGCACAAATGACAGGGAACAGACGTATTTCTTGCTCTTTCTGGCCATTTCATTAGCACAATTATAATCCCCAAGAGCACCCAGGCTGCACACAAGCGCAGCCCAGGCAAGCGGGGCGCGATTTGCTCCCTGGGGATGCATCGAGCCCGGGTGAAGCCCCAGCACGGAGGCTCCCCGAGCCCTGGGTCCCTGCCAGCCCACCCACCACCCGGTGCTGCGCTCTGGTTTCCGTCCGCCTGTTCCAGCCACCCCCTGCCTGCCTGCTCCGCTTCTGGCCCCTGTACTCGCGTCGAGCAACAGCTTGCTCGGCCCCCTCCCCTGCTGTTCCCCGGCTGCTGCTCCCCGGGAGCAGAGCGAGCAGACATCAGCCCGGCCACGGCCACCCGAGAGACTTCACGCTGGCTCCACGGGGGCTCCGAGCAGACCCAGGGGTCCCCTCCGTGAGATCCTGGAGGGAATCGCCCCTGGCTCCCCTGCAGGAACATCGCCTGAGTCCAGAATCATCGCGGGAGGATGGAAATGAGTACATCCAGCCAGGACTTGCCACCAAAAGATAAGGCTTTAATTTCCCAGAGCTGCTCCGGGTGCTACATAGCAGAGCGAGGAAGGGAGCATCGGCCCAACTAAGCAGCTTGCGATGGCCTGAGGGGCATGGGCAGATCCAGCCCAGGGCCAAACATCTGCAGGACGCTGCTCCCCTCCCTGCAGAGAAGCACAATTTGGCAGCCCCTTCCCTTGGCCCAAAAGCACCGACTGCACCGAGAGGTTTGGGCTCTGCCAGGGTCCCTCATCCCCTACACAGGCACACCACGGCTTGCCCATTTCCACCACCTGGCAGCAGGATACACCCCACTGACACCAAAATATTTCACGTCGGTGCCTGGAGCTTTGAAAATGACCCTTCTCCTTCATCTGCAGCCTTGGACGAGCCCCCGTGCCTTGTGCTGGACACCTCGGCATGTTTTTACGGGCTCGTGCAGGCTGTACCTCCCGTCTCTGGATGTGCACGGTGCTGGACAGCGACGGTTCCCTGTCGTTGGGAGGACCGAGAGCCAGGAGCAATTCCCGGATGCAGAAGGCTGTTATTGGTGGCCCCGAGCCAGGAGTTGGAAATGGTTCTCGGGAAGGAGCTCATCAGTGCTCGAGTGCCTCCAGCCAGGGCGTGCAGGGTGCTGCGGACATGCACAAACGTCAGAATGTGAGCAAAAAAAGGTTCCTGTTCAGATGAGTTTATCTCCACTTGGCTTTACGCGTGTCCCTTCCAGCCTTTGGTGGAGGCTGTCCCTTGTGGTGCCACCAATAGGTTCCAGGGCCAGCAGCCTACAGAAAGACACAAGAAATGGTGATAAGTGGTCCTCCCTGAGCTTCCCACGAGACCAGAAGAGGAGGGATCAGGCAGAAGCCCACGCCTGTCACAGAGAAGGACAAACCGATTTACACACTGCTGCCATCCTCTGAGTACAGCCAAGAAAAGGGGGCTGACCTGAGGTGCATCCAGCTCTGGTGTTCGGAGTGAAAGATGCCTAGGGAAAAGCCGCTTCCCTCAGCAGAGACCTTGGCCTCAGGTGTAAATGAGATGGACAAGGTGAAGGCAGTCACCGAAGGACCCAGGATCACCAGGAACTGGGCCTTGGTCATGCTCTGAATCAGGCTGAGCATCAGCTGAATTGAGAGGCTGGGCTGCTTTCCCTGCTGATGCTCAGAAAACATCCCCGAGGACCACGGGAGGTCCACGTGCGAGCAGCACGAAGCAGAGGTCGGCTGCCTGTGTTTGGGAATCTTGGCCAGCAATTTTGCAATCCGATTTCACCATTTCATGTTGCTCTCCGTGTAAGCACAGCATCCACAAAAAGTCAACCCACAGAGAGCCTGGGGTGCTCTGACTTCCCTTGAAGGCAACTTTCAGCTGGGAAGGGCGTGCTGGAGCTCCCAAGACACCTTAGGCTAACGGCACGCTGTGGCCAGCAGCTTCCCAGCTCCGCAGCTGTGACAGAAATCATTTAATTCTCTTCGTTCCAAATTTGCTCATTTCAGTGTCGCTGGAAATCCCCTGTTCCTAAGACATGTTGTTTTCTCATCATCCCAGAAGCTCGCATCATCACTGTGTCTTAATGCCTCTCACATCCTCCTGGCCTCAGGTCACCGATCCCAGTTTCCTTGTCCTCTCTTCCCAGCAGAGTTCTGGGGACTTCCACCATGGGGAAAGGCATTTTTGTCACCACCCTTTATAATGCTCCCATTCTCGGTTCTGTCCCCTCACTCTGAGTTATCCCCACACGCAGCTCCCTAAAGAGCTCCGCTCTGTTTGGCTGAAAGGTTTTCAGGCTCTGAGAGGGGCTCATCCATCAGCCGGAGATTTGGCAGCTTTCCTGGGACTGTCAGTTCCCAAGAACAAACAGCTGCAAAGGCACCATCCTCTTCCCGGCATCGGGGAGGAGCACACACGGTTTCAGCCCATTGCAGGGAAACAGCCAAGCACCAGAACCATGCCCTGGAGCCAGCAGCACTCAGCCCAGGGGCTGTCTCCAGACTGGATCGGTCCCCTCCTTGTCCCCGCGTGGCTCGGAGACGATGGCGCCCTCCGAGCATCGCCACGATGTGCTGGGACTGGAGCTGAGCTCAGCACCATGCTGCGTGCTCCCATCCGGCACAGCAAGGACACGTTGGGTGTGCGTCCTCAGGGGACACAACTGCGTGACAAGAGCCTTCCCCCTTTGTAAATCCTCGTGCACAAACCCTCCCCGTGATCGTCAGCAGCCCACCCGTGCCCAAGGAGCACGCGTTGCTCTCCTGTGAGCCCCCTGGCTCCGAGCACACCTTGCTCCATGCGGCAGGCGCCGTTCCCACTGCTGGCACCCAGCCCTTCGCCAGCCCAGCTCTACAGCTCGTCCAGCCAGGCTGTCTCTTTGTCCTGGTAAATTAAACGTGTCCAGGAGCTGTTCTGCGGCACTGCTGCTGGCTGGCATCACCCAGCCCATATCCGGGCGATCAAACTCATCCCTTCAAGCTCCACAAGGGAGCCCGGCACACAAAGTGCTCCTCAGCACAGTCCCTGCCCAGCAAAACCTCCCTGTGCCCAGCCAGGAACAGTCGGGGAGAGCACGATTTGGCCCAAACCAAACCCATCTAGAGACGCTGCTGTGAATGCGATCCAGTGGCAATCCCTTGGCACTGGTTAACTCACTAAAGCGGGCATTTGGCCACATCTGCGAGGAAACAGCGGAGTTTTCCCCCCGAGCACTGGGCTCTGAGTTGGAGGGAGCCTCAGCGATGCCTCCTGCAGCGCAGCCTGCCCTCCACGAGCTGAAGGGAAGGTTGGGTTCTGCGAGAGTTGCCTTCCCCTGGGGGTTTTAGCAGGCTCTCCTTGGGGAGGAGCTGTGCTTTTATGTGTTGTGGATTTGAGGGAAAACCGCTCGCTGTGTCCTCTGGAGGAGGACAAGTCCCCTCGGCAGTGGTTTCCTCTCCCCCTGCCTCTTTTCCACGCTTACCACAGCTTTGGTGCCTTGCACAGCATCGTTCACCTCCTTCGAAGGCAGGATGGGACCAGTCCTGAGCTCCCTTTCCCAACAGCACGTTGATGGCAAAGCAAAGCAGAGTGGAGACAGACCAGAGGCCTGACATCAGCTCTGGCTCCTGGGGAAAGGCAGCTCGCAGATTCCCAGCCCAGCTCTGCTCCTGACCGCAGGCAGGAAGGCAGAGCTCTGGTCACCCAGATCCTTCCTTCACAGCTCTTTGCTTCCCTCCCAGCTCCTGGTGCGCCTGCCAGGATGATTGCTTTTTTTTTTTTTCTTTTTTTTTCTTTTTTTTTCGGTGTTCAACCCTGAGAAGTCATATTTAACAGCTCTGTTATTATTCAGAGCTTACGTAACTCTTCACACGGCAGAAAACTGTGCAGCCTCTTCACTGCTGGCTCGCCGTCCGCCAAACGCCGCGGGGCTTCTCCCTCCCGACACGTGGGGATTTGCACAGACAGCCCGGCACAGCGCAGCTGCATTCACAGCAACACCTCGGTCACCTCCGCTCACCGCAGCCCACGCATCTTCTGCATGCTCCAGGAGCTCCTCTTCCTTAGGTCTTCCCTTTTTGCAGCCATCCTCTCCCTGGCAGAGGCGCCAGGGGGAAGCCGGGCTGGAGAAGACACCCAGGGGTGCTGCTGGGCTCTCCGGGTGGCAGTGCCAAACCTCGAGTTCACCAAGGGTGAGGTCTTCTGGGGAGCTGCACCCATAGGTGAGGTGCTCTGGGTGGCCTGGAGAGAAACACCAAGGTCCGTGGGGAGATGCAGCAACACCTAAATGGAGAGGGAGAGGAGCACAGAGGAAAGGAAGGGCTGGGGCTCACTGCCTGGAGCTGGGACACCCAAGTGGCCTTCACAAAGGGCCTCCAGCTCTGAGAACAGCCACGGAGAAGGGCCTGAGGTAGGGCTGGACCTCCTCTAGGTGCTCCCAGGGATGCTGGTTGGCAAAGGCAGCCGAAAAGCCTTGCCAAAATCAGTTCCAACAGCAGCCACTGCTCCCTCTTTTCCATCACAGCCATCACATGGCAGGAGGGGACGGGGTCAGACGGGCACACCTGGTAAATCCCCGCTGAATCCTCCCAGGCATTTCTTGTCCTTTATGTGCCCCAAAACATCTCCCATGAGGTGAAGCTGAACAGCCTGCACTTTCCCACAATCTCCTTGCCCTTCCTGAAAGATGGATCTGGGAAAGTGGCATCTGGCTGGGGGGACTGGGGGAAGCAGATTACGTTGTTTGCTGCATCTTTTAGACAACCCCAGACCAGCCTGGAGGCAATGCTCTTTCCTGCAAGCAGGCAGGGGAGAGTTAAGCAAACCCTTTTTATTTCTATTTGATCCAATCTGTCTCCTTAAGCTATCGCTGCTCAGCATTTTAGTTCATATTACAATAAAACCTGCCTTGTTTGAGTTTAAAAGCCTCTTGGTTTCTTTGGAAGGATGGCTGTAAGAGCAGATCAAGACAGATCACCACAAGGCTCTGGCCAGCTCTGCCTTCACATTTATTTGAACCACAGCAATTCACCTGTCAAATAAGAGGTGCCCAGAGCAAGCTGAAACACTTTGCAGTCCCTGGTGACTGTAAAAAAGTCAAGACATCACATTCAGCACCCACGGAGATGCCTGTCCCCGCACACCTACACACAGGCGGCTTAACCCCAAGCTGGATTCACCTCCCCAGCCTGGTGTCAGAGCTTCGGGGCTGGCTGCAATGCCTGAATACGAGCACCTGGTGCCACACAAGGTGCCTCTGGGTGCTCCAGCCCCATTCCCGGAGCACAGAGCCCCAGCCCATGCATCCCCCCCCAGCCCAGGAGCCGCCTGTGGTGGTGGGCACAGTGTGGGGCCAGCCTGGAGCAGCCCCATCCGAGGGCCTTGTTTCTGACACAGTTTTCAGCCTGCTAATTTCTAACACTCCTCCCGGTTGTTGGAGCAGCCCGGAGATGACAGCAGTAAACACTTGTGTTTGGACAAGCCAGACTTCTCGTCTTCAGCATCTGCCGAGTTTTACAGTTTGAGCACAAATTGCCTTCTTTAAAAGCATTCTTTCCTGGAATTACCACGTTGTTTTTGCCACCTCATGCTGCTGTCTCGGGAACAAACCAACCCTTCCTGAGCTCCTGCTCCTGCCCACAGCTCTGGCCCCTGCCTGCACCCAGTGCTGCTTGCTCCAGCAGCGTGCCTCTCCACCACAAACTGGACATTTGCCGTGCAAAAGAGAGAGCAGCGAGCACAATCCCATCCCCCTGGAGCTCATCTGCACCATGGCAAACCAAGGACTCCCTGCTACGAGGCATCCCCAGGCTGAGGCTGATTTCTATCGGTAGCCGATGGACCACGTAACGAGCAGCCAGCCAGGAGTTAGCATTTCATTGAGCAATCCTAGCAGGAATTACCACCAAATTTGTAGCTGGCCTGAAGTTGAAGCATCATCAATACAAAAGGGAGCAGGGTTATTGCACAAGAAGGACTGCCTGATGTTGAGGTCTGGAGTAACATCACTCCGGTGTAATTGAAGGGAGGAAATACCAGCTGTGTGCTTAGGAGCTGATCCCTGAGGATTTCGGCTCAAAAACAGGAGTCCATCAGTTAGAAATGACAGAACTTGGTTTGTTCAATGCAACAAAGCGAAGGCTAAGGAGACACAGAAATGCTTGCTATAAATACGGCAGGGAAGTAAACACCATGGAGAGAGAAGACCTATTTAATCCAAAGCACAAATTGGCACAAGAATAAATAAATATAAATTTGCCATGAACATAGGCTGAAAATTAATAGGATTCTAACCACCAGAGAAGTAATGTTCTAAAACAACCTTTTGACAAGCAGGAAACCATACTGATTTCAGGATGGCTTTTGAACCATTTATAGTTCATAGGAGGACAAGGACAATAGTGGACAACGTGTTTAATGTCTTAGAAATCTGTATACACAAACATTAGAAACAGAACAAACAGGAGGAGCTCGAATTCTTCACACAAAGCAAAATTCTGATTTAATTGGCGTAACAGGGGCTTGTTGGGATAACTTATGTCTGGAATATTAATATCCAACTGTATAGCTTGTTCAGGAAGGGCGAACAAGGAGAAAAAGGAGGATATCGAGAGCATAGGTGCATTCTCTGAGTATAAGACTGCAGGAGGAAATAGTCTCTGAATAAGAATTAAAGAAGGAAAAATGGGTGCTGCTAGAGCAGAGGCATATAGCTAGGAAGAGAAAACAGAACAGCCATTTTAATGAGTGGTTTGCAAAATCATCTGAAAGATGGTACGTGGTGGTAGCGAGGGATTTTAGCTACTCAGAATTGCTTGACAGGGATCCTGTAAATCATTGACTGCTTGGCAAATTTTATGACTGCATTGGTAGAGCAGTTCTTACCCGAAAGGTAAAACAGACAAACAAAAAAAGCTAAAGCTGTCTAGATTTGCTTCTGGCCAAAAGGGAAGGATAACAAGACAAAAACAGCTGCTTCATAAACTGGTAGAATCAGTGAGGTTGAGCAGAGGGAAGGCAAATCTATGCAGATTGCTAAAAGGAACTTGTGGCTACTTAGAGAAACAACAGCAACAAATGCAAACTGTTCTGATGAAGAAGCAGCAGTCAAAATTAATTAAAAGATCAACTTTTCAAAACCACAAACTTACTGGTTTCAAACATGGGGCAGAAGTGAAAAGAAAAAAAAACACTTCAGGTTACTTGGGATGGACGGTTAAGAAAAGCACGAGGAATTGGGGACAATGTCTGCGGGTCCGGGCTCCAAAGGATATAAAGCCTCAGAGGATGGGGAGGCACCGAGAGCTGCTCTGTCAGCAAGCAGAGGGCGAAGGTGAGAGGTGGTCCAGTGCTCCACCACGCAGAACTGGTGCTGGGAGGTGACAGTCACAAGCACGACGCTCCTTTTGCTTTTCTGCCTTTACTAAAAAGGGAGCTCCTCCCGCGAGCCCCAGCGACAGAAGTGTGAAATCTTCAGCAATATGACGGAAAGAGGTAACAGATTAGAAAGTCCTTAGACGAGTTATTTTTTAGATTAGCCGGGCTTGATCATGGAGGGCTCCTGAACCCGCAGATCCAGAGCATTCAGCAGTTGTCTTCAAGAATCCTCTCGATGTCACAAGGAAGATGCCATATACAGGGATTTTCATAAAGCTTTTGACACCATCTTGTATGACATTCCTATAAATGAAGTAGAGAAAGTCATCTAAGTTAAGCTTCTCTAAATCAAGTGCAAAACCAGCTGGAAAATCTACTTGGGAGATAGTTTAGCTCAAAATAGGAAAATATATCAAGTGGAAATCTGGCCTAGGCCTACCATTATTCACTGTTTTCATACCTGACTTTCATGATGGCATAAAGACATTTCTTATTAAACCTGCAGGCGGATCAACTTAAAAGCCAGGATTAGAATTCAAAACAAGCTTGATAAATTGGGAGAAACGGCCTGCAAAAAAAAAAAAAAAAAAAAAAAGGCTGCAATTTAGGAAGGGCACGTGCAAGCTCCTGTGCCCACATAAGGATTTACAGATTAGGGAACAAACTGCTCTAAAATAACATAGACAGAGGTGGGCACCACACCAAATGGGAGGCAACCATACTGTGTTACTGCAAATATGGGGTGCATCGTGCCAGAGTGTATATATTAGCTTATAAACTGGGGTCCTACAAACACCTGTAAGGAATGGTCCTTCCCTGGGCCCCAACCCCATGGGTAAGAATTTTTTTTCCTTATCTCTAGCGCAAGTTTCCCTTAAAGCAGGCTGCGCCCATTGCCTCTCACATTCTCCGTTTTCCCTGGGTTTCTTTTTCCAGGGCATCTTTTTATTCACTCCTAGTAATTTTCCTTTGAATAATCCTTTGAATGCATTTACTGGCATTTAATGCATTTAATGGCATTGTGATGGTCTGAGCAAAGATGCGTTGCATTTACGTGTAAATATCCAGCGTATTAATCTCAGCTACAAGGTGGATGCGAGGCATTTCATAAGGATGCTTTCTCCCACAAGGATGACAAAGTGTGTTTGTTTCTCTATAATTACAAGCGGGAGTACACCTCCACACTTCACACTTCAGCTCTGCTTGTCTATTTATTGCAGTTTTGGCAAATTCATATGTCACTGAACGGGACCCTCTTGTTTGGTTTCTTGACTTTTCTGCTCAAATTTGTCTGTTTTGCTGTTCTGAAGATTTACTGGCTTGGGTGTTTTTTTAGCTTTCTCAAACTCTTGGTCAAGCATTTGTGTCCCTTCTTGCTGCAGCCCTTCATCATTTATCTGATGAAGGATGTCTTAGGGAGACCAAATTAAGCATGCCTCCTAAGCATTAAATCTGCAACATATTTCAAAGACTTTCTTGTGCCTCCTGCAATACCACAGAGAAGAGGAATCCTTCATATTTAAGATCCTGGGAATGAATTCCCTAAAACACAGAGGGAAAAAGGTGGAGGATGGGGGACTGGGATGCAGTCCAAGTATCATTCATGGTATCTATGTATCAATTTTGGTCCTAGAACGCATGGCAGCATTAAGGTGCTGACATGCTTGTTAGCCTTTAAGGTGTATTAAATATGAAATGCTGCAGGGAAAAAGAAAAAAAAAAAAAAGTGCCTCTGCCCTAGAGGGGGAGAATTGCAAGTATTTATGGCCAGGCTTTCAAACAAATCCTCATGGCCAGAGACCAGCTCTCCAAGCCACACTGAAGGGCAGCGTGGGACTCTCCAGCACCAAACAGCTCAGCAACAGCCTGCAGTGACTTCCTCGAGTGGTCAGAAAGGTCAGGTAGGTGATGACTATTTTTCCCATTCTGCAGTGAATACAATCAAGCAAAGGAGCCGTTTTTTGCTTTCCTCCATCCAGCCTCATCAGAGGCCTTCTCTCACCCTATATCTCCCAGAGGTACAAGGCTGTGGTTTCTGCCCCTGGACGCAGCCCCTTGGTAGCTTCCAGCCCCAAACTGGGCACACCAGTAGCCTCCATCTTTACTGCAGCAGGAGCACTCTGCACCAAAGTTTGAAAACAGGCCCTTTGGCAAAGCCTGGAACTTACTCGAAACAAACCAGGAGCAGCCACAAGGCTGCAGATGCTTTCCAGCTGTCTCCCTGGTCAAAGGCACCATCCATCAGCTCTGAGGTTACGACCACAGGGCCAGGTCTGGGGCTGTTCACACACCAGTGGCCCCAGGTGCCGAGTCCTACCCTCAGCACACATTTCAACAGACTTAAAGGGTTTTTGTTTGTTTGTTTAATTCAGCAGCTGATGCGTAGCGGTGTATTTAAAGGCACCCGGAGCCAACTCAGCAGTTATTGCTGGAGATTGATCCTGGCAAATTTTCTCCAGAGCAAACATGAGCACCAGCAAAATCTCCATAGATGTGATGAGGACCCAGTTTCCTACAGACCCGTGTCTCCTTGCAGATCTCCTTGCTGTGGCTTTTTGCCCCGTGAGGCTAAATTTGGGGTGCCGACCCCGAGGGCATTGTGGAAGGAAGCTGGGGCTGGTGCAGGGCTTCCCAGGCAGGTTTAGATTTGCTTATCCTAAATAAAACTGCACCACTGAAAAATGCTGTCACTCACAATTTATCTCGTTTTCTAGTGAATATGTCGAGGACTGCCAGCTCCAGCACAGATCTTCACACCACTCCACACCTAATTCTCTTTCCCTGTGAAAACTAAATATTCATTCCAGTCTTTGCTCCCCATCCTTTAACATGTTATTACTCCCTGCAAGGACTTTCCCCTCAAACCGTGACTGCTGAATTTCCTTCAGAGCTGTTAAAGCAGGGCTTTTCCCACACTTCTGTAAATCCAAATATCCACTATCACCTGGACCCCGTTAGTCAAATAGCTGTTAATACCTTCTAGGACACTGAAGAAGCATGTCAGGTAAAATCCCTGCCAACACCACAGCTGTTGGTAGGGCTGGTGATGTTTTCTGGCCACCTTTTCCTTTTTGCCTTATATACGAGTTCAGGCAGCTGGAACTGCTCTGATGAGTCTTTCTGCAAGCTTTCAAATCCATCTGTTCCTGATACTCTGTG
Organism: Aythya marila; assembly: GCF_965140915.1. NCBI lineage: Eukaryota > Metazoa > Chordata > Aves > Anseriformes > Anatidae > Aythya > Aythya marila. The sequence goes on from NC_139070.1 coordinate 2,454,441, forward strand.
CTTCCCTTCATATCAGAGCCTCCAGAGTTGGTATTTAACACTCCTTAGCTTTCCCTGATTCCATTTTTATGTAAATACACATTTATCATGTTTGCCTGAGGAGAAAGTATTTGTGGTTTCAAATTCCCCAGTGCTGCCTAATGCTTGCATGCACAGCCTTTAAATGCTGTGACCCTTCTGTCAGGGAGACAGTGGAGATTTCGAGAGGATCTAAAGCCAATTATTCTAACTCCTGTACACCAAAGGGCAATGAGTTGGTTAAACTTACCATTTGTGCTGCTCTAATTCCACGGCAACAGAAACCTGTTGGGAAGTTGGGATTCCTCTGGCATCAAGTGGAGGCACCAGCAGTGTCACCACCTCATGGGGGCTCCTCAGATCCCGTGGAGATTTGTGCCAGGGACCTCTGTCAGCAGAGACCAAGGCATGGCAGCTCTCAGGCCAGAGCAGATATCTGAAAAAATAATATGAAAGAGTCCCTCTAAGACATGCCTTGTCCTCTTCACCAGCAGTACCGAGAGTATTGGGAACTAGCTCAGGTGGCCTCACGATTTGTGGATATCTGTGGTGAAGTGACATGATTTAATTAATGAAATCATTGATCCAAGAGGGCCTGAGGCTGTCAGCTGGATGCCTGGGTTTCTGGTTTCTTGCTTCCCAAGATGACAGGAACAGAAAATGGCCCAGGAGCTGGACAAACCACAGCATTAGGAGTGGCCACGCACAGCACCCGAGAGAAACTGAGGCAGGCTTGCCAGAAGGACTGAGTGTGCTGATGTGGACCAACTGTGGATCATCATCAGCACAGATGGACACTGTGTTCTGCCTGGAGGGAGGGCTGGAAAGTTTCTTACCTGTCATTAGGTCACTGTGAGGCCAAAGACCCGTTTTCTCCACCACAAAAGATGTCACAAAATTATTGCAAGTTCCCTTTTGGGTGACCTAGTGCCCCAGATTTCCCTTCAAACGTTGCTGTCTGTAAGGAGGTCACATCTTGCTTCACGGGAAAGGAAGAACAAATCCAGGGGCAGCTCCCCAGCTTTCTGGATGGGGAGAAACATGACTCCCTTACAGCAAGAAATGCTGGAGAAAACTGGGAATTCCTGCCCTGGCCCAAGGTAAAAACCTGTGCAGACTTCTGGGTCTGCTAGTGAGAGATCACCAAGGCAGATCTACGGGTGGAAGTGAGGAAGTGAGAACAGAGCCAGGAGGTCCAGCAGATGGGAAGAAAGGTATTTCTGTGCCAATATTTGGAAAGGCAAATGAGAAGACTGGGGTAATTACAAGCCTGTCAGTCGGACAGGGAATAGCTGGCCGTTCTATTGGAGTTCCCCGAAAACAAACTTCATCAGCATAACCTGTTCTCTTGATGGAATGATAAATCTGGGTGATAAAGGTAAATTAATAATTTAATGACAATTAAATGTGAAGAGCATTTCATTTGGTACCTCATGACATTATGATCACGAAACTCAAATGGTAAAATCAACATCTCCCCTATAAAATGGGCTGCGAGCATCACGACCTACAGGTCTCAACCTGCACTGAAAATGTGCCACCACCAGGAGGTCTCCAGAGCATCCTGCAAAAAAACGGCTGTCAGACAGATCTGAACAAGTGAAACGGACACAATCCTGAATCACACCTACCAGATTCTTCTCTCCTAACCGTGGATATATCCAGTGCCAGCGTCAGCATCTCAGCTGTCACCTCAGACTCCATTCAGAAGCAGAGATTGCATCCAGGCAGGCCAGGGAGAGCAAATTGAGGGGTTCTGCTCAAAATCAGACATCTACAAGGGAACAGCTTCCTACCAGGGCCAGAGGAGCTCAGTTGCCTAAATGTTGGCTTCTATAGTACAGCTCCAGACACCTTGGGGTGCCCCACACATCCCTGCAGTGCTGACAGATCAAACACGGGGTCTGTGGGAGACTCACGTGCAGATGAATCTAAGGTAGTACTGAGAGATTGGTATTAAGGCAACAAAACTAAGCCCTGGCACTCTAGGTGGAAAGGTCTGGCGAGAGATTCGAGTGAAGTTGGTGTCTTTTCTGCAACTGTCCAGAGCCATTTGAGGTGCCCTGGAGACCCACCTCTGCCTCCAGCTGTCAGCTTGGATGTGTGCACATTATCCAGCAGTGCAACAACAGGATAATGGTTGGACTTCATGATCTCGGAGGTCTTTTCCAACCTAAATGACTCTGTGATTCTGTGACATCCGTGCCTGGGCAGGGACTGAACAGGCTGCACGGCCACCCGCGGGTGCGTGCACATGGCAGGACGCGGTGCCAGGCCGATGTTCCTATCTCCTGTAGGCAGAAAGGCCCGCAGGTATCCTGCTTCCCGGGCAGATATTCAAAGCTCTGGGATATTGCACACATATTTTCTCAGCTTCACATTGCCGGGCATTTGGCACGCTCCTAAGGAATCTGGCTTTGCAGGGCACAGGGACTCCAGGCAGCCGTGTTTTTTTCCTGCTTCCCAGATGGCCTCAGGGAGGAAGCGGTCAGCTCAGGCAGAAAGAAGCTCCTCCAGGCACGCCCAGCAATGCAGTTACAGGCAGCTGTGGAAATTTATTCTCCAGAAAGCCGAGGTGCCAGGGAGCATCGCCAGATGATGCTCCAGGATCCTGAAACTGCAGGCAGCGGTTAACACACAGAGACATTGATGTAGGGATATCACATCGCCAGGTGGAACCCTGTCGTGGCTCCTCAACAAGCCCAGGCACAGCAAAGAAAACACAAGGGCACCACTGCTCGCAAGGGCAGGTGCCAGACTGCACCACCATCCCCTGCCCAGGCTCCTGCTGCACTCTGCAAAAGCCTCTGGTTGCTGGCAGGTAAGTGACAAATCCAACAGCCACAGGCAAAGCTCTCCAATTCCAGAATCTAACCCCAAAACGGGGGCTGCACCCAGCACCCACCATCCCGGGGGAGATGCCCCCTTTCTGCAGTAATTCCTCCAAAACTGTGAGCAGGGAAGGTGGTGGCACCAAGAACTGGGCTAAATGCCTGGCCTCCAGCGTGGCTGGCAGCTCAGACCTCACACTGTTTTCAGTTGCTGCTGTACTTTTAATCTCATACAGTAAGCAATTAAACTGTTATCCCTTTTAATTTTGCCACTGATATGTTTCCTAACACGGAGCTCTTGCCCGATGCAGAGAGCAGTAGATTTAGTGAGAATATAACGGGCTTGAGAGGTGTTTGTCAGTGCTGGTTTTCTCAGGTCAGTCTAAGTGCCTGTGCCAGAGAGTTAATTTGTGAATAGCAGGTTTATAAATCAGATGAAGTTCATCAACAAAACACATACTTCACACTAGGAACTCCCCAAGGGTTATACAGGTGCAATCTGGATCCCTAATAAGCTTTGGGCATGGGGTCTATTACCTCTTACTGGAGGGAAGGGAGGAATAAAATCTCAATTTCCAGTTAGTCACAGAGATTTGATCAACACATTTGTGTTAATGATCTGTAGAGTGCAAATTGCGTGAAATCTAAAGAGACACGAAGAGGAAGATGTTACGGACTGCGGGTGCCCAGAGCCCCAGTCCCACGCTCGGCCTCTGAGCAGCTTTTGGGGAAAGGACCATTTTGGTTTCTTTGTGCAATACCTAACGCAGTAAAGTCCCAGCATATAAACGGGGTCCACTGGGCCTGCTGCTATGCGGATACTAAATAGTTATAAGCAAGCAGGAGGGAACTGTAGCATATCCTTACCTGGCAGGGTCAGACTTTGCATACTGTGTTTTCAAGTATACTTGCTGCATGCTGCGATTAGTGTAGCAGCAGCAGGGTAATTTTTCACACATGTCTGCAACAAAACAACAGTGCAGTTAATATACAGGATCCTGTGCAAGCGCCAGCATCAGCAATTTAACGGCAGCGCCTTGACTCCATCACCGCAGGGCACGCAGGGAGCCTTCGTCACAAGGTGAGGAAGACAGCCCGACCGAGTGCCTCCCCTGAGGCTGGCGGGGAGGTCCTCCTGCCCTCCCCAGCCCTGCCCTCGGCTATCAGATGGCCACGTTTTCCTCCCCTGCCATGTGGCAGCTCTTGTCTGGATGTGTCCCTAGCTGCTCTCGCCATCTGCTCTCTTGCAACCGAATCACCTCGCTCACTGGCCCGGTGTAACTGGAGGCAGGTTAAGAGTTAAAATCCCAGTTTAGCTGTGTTTTAGGTTGCGTCCAGAGAAAGCTGTGCCCCACTCCGTAGGTATGGATCGAAGAGCAGCTCAAGAAAATATAAGCTTTATTACACATCTGCTCTAACCAGCTCCTCTCTGCACCCCTCAGCAGCACACGGGGCAGGACGGGGCTGGGAAGCCAGTCCCTTTTCCTTTTCCCAAAACCTGGGGTCAACCCAGCTGCAGCCAAATCACCGCCAAAGGTTTTTTGGCTCAGATCCACACAGGAATTGGGGATGGGGTGACCAGGAATCCACCTGTGTACGATGAAGCAATGCTGTTGCTGATAGAGCTCGGTGTGCCAGACCCACACTCGCACCCTGTGGTTGCCTTGATGTCCCTTCTTTCCCCTTATTGCCCCCTCCCCAAATTGTTTTATGGGCAAAAGGAAGCCCCGCAGTGCAGTGTTCAAACAGAAGACTGTATCCACATGTGAAGGCACTGCATTTGCAAAAATAAATAAATTCAATTTTGCCTTCTCTGTACTTGGCCCCAGATTGGGCAAAACACCGTGTCCTGTCATCCTGCCTGATTTGAGGATTTGTTTCTCAGGCTGGGAATTAACCAGAGTGAATATTTTTTTTAAAGTCTCCTAGCTCCATCAGAAATGCCACCACGTTACAGAACAGGAACAGGAAATCTCTTGGTAGGAAAACAAATCTAAGTTTACCCTGCCCTCGTGCCTGGTGGAGCCACCCTTCTCCAGCACCAGACTTTCAGACCAGAGGCACCAGACCTCGCTGGCCTCACCACTGCTCCATGGTACAGCTGCCAGCTCCCTCCCTGCCACGACCCAGGAGCCCTGATGCATAAAATCCACTTGCTGTCAGTCCCGTGGATGCTCCTTGCCTCACACAGCCCATTAAAACATTTCTCCCAAATGCTCTCACAGCTTCCAGGCACCTTCAGCTCCAGGCTCCTCTGTAACCGCATCGTTTTGCACCGCCAGCAGCTGAATCCCTGCTCAGAACCCCGGGGCCAAGCTCACCTCTCCCCCCACTCCCTCTGCACCTTCAGGGGAAGGGAGAAGCCGGTTGTGGAAGCGCAAATTGGTGGGATAAGCTGGTGCTCAGCTGAGCCCACTGAGCTCTCCTACTTATTCCAAGTGAACTGCTCACTTTGAAGGGATAAACAGTCTGATTAAACTAACAGCTCTTCCTTCCTAGCAGTGATTCTCTTTGAAGGATATAGGCAAAGCCAGAGCGAGAGCAATTTCTAGCAGCAAATCCACTGCTGACTCCTCCTGGGAGAGAGGCCTCTGTGCAGAACGGGAGGAGGAGAGCCAGAGCGGAAAAGCTGGTGGAGCTTTGCTTTCTATCAAGTAATCTTGTTATTGCAATTTCAGAGCTAAATGGTAAATAGACAAGACTGCTGGGCAGTGCAGCAGGAAGCAGGCCTGGGTCACGGCGTAATTTAGCTGATACAAACAATAACCTGTGCCTGGACAGTCTGCTGATACAAACCTCAGGGTACCAGCGGAATCGTGCCACGCAGGCAGGCAGTCCCGTCGTCCCAGGATGAATCCAGCTGTGCTGGGAGGGCTGATATGGGACAAGTAGGAAAGATGAACAGATAATGAGTGTAAATCAGCTCAGGTGTACTAACGGGTCTTACCAGGCTAAAAAGGAACCTCAGGGGGGCTGTTCTGGGTCTAATGCTCCCCAATGTTTACCCCGATAGAGAAGGGGAAGGGTGGTGGGGAGGGTGGAGGAGATGCAGAGAGCACCTCGCACAGTGGCCTTGGGTGAACCTGAAGCATCTTTATCCAACCTGACAGGACGCAGGCACAGTGAGGGCGATTTGCATTTTCCAAGGAGAGGCAGTGTTCTCCAAACAGCTCCTCAGCTGGCGACACGTCTCTGTACCCTCCTGACCCCGATCCTTCCCAGTTCCCAAGCCCTTCTCTGAGCCAGGAGCTCACACCCAACCTGCTCTGAGTGCCATCAGCCCATCCTGCCCTGCACGCCTCTCATCCAGCTGCATTTGCTCCTGCAAGGAGCTCAGCACCTGCAGAGCTCACCAATTTCACACCGCCGCGGTGCACTGTCTGTGCTCCACGTCTTTATTTCCAGGCAGATTAACCAGTCTTCTCTGGACAGCTACACATTACATTGTTTTGTGCCGCGTTTCTGCACCACTCAGTGTGGTTTATATCTTCATCATTCAGTGTACAGCCTCAGGGCTTGTTTACTACACATCAAACCCTGTTCTGAATAGGGAATCTTTTACTTCCTCTTGCGCTTATCTATTGCTCTCATCACCCGGGGAAGTAAGTCTCAGAAATATCACAGAGGTTGCAGATTCTCGTGGTGCCCTCTGACACGAGATGTATTCTCCTCCTGAAACCTGCTCTTAGGCATGTCTCTCCGAAGGCAGTCCTGTGGCATCCAGCAGCATCAGACTTAATTCAGCGCTCACACTGCCAACGCAGCTGTGGTCCTGCCAAGCCCAGACCCCCTTCCCTCGTTGCATGGTGCTCTGAATGCAGCAGGTGTTCCCAAAAGAAAAACAACTTGTCCAGGAAATTAGAGCGTGAATAGTACCGTTTGCTTGCCACCGGCAAAGATAAGTTATCTCATTTCTGGTACCCCATAAGATCTCAGTTCTTGTCTTAACCCTCTCAGCGTGCTCATAACAGGGGAAGGTTTTTATCCAATATCTCAGCTTTCAAAAAGAAGAGGGATGTATCACATCCTACTGTCCTCTTCCGCCGAAGTGCACTGATACAATAATCACAGAAATGTTTTGGTTGGGGTGGACCCCAGAGGTCTCTCGTTCAACCACGGATCAGTGCAGAGCTGAATTACATCACTCAGAGCCTTGTGCTTTTGAATACCTCTGAAGATGGAGATCCCACCGCCTCTTTGACCTCGTTCCCAGTATTTCACCCCCCCAACAGGGAAGATTTTTTCCTTCAGACCAAGCAGAAGTTTGCTTGTTCCAAATCGTGTCCATTGTCCATCACCTTTCCAGTGTGCACAAAGTTTGGCTTCCTCTCTCTGAGTATCCACGAAGTAGCAGGAGACAGCAATTTGATCCCCCTCATGCCTCTCCCCATTTCCCATATGCTTAAGCCCACAACCATCTTCATGGACCTCCTCTGGACTCTCCCCTCTGTGTTGATCTCTCTCTTTTACTGGGGAGCCCAAAATAGGATGCCAGCTGCAGCCTTGCCAGTGCTGGGAAGCCACGAGAAGCTGGCCACCAGCTCCATGCCACCAACTGTGACCCCAAGAGCTGGCAGTACACCCACCCACCATTTATCCCATCTGTATCTTACAAATCAAGGCCACATCAAAGCCTTGCTGAAGCCCAGGTATGCAATATCCCCTGCTCTCATCTGTCATCTCCTCACAGGAGGCAAATCACTCGGCTGGTCAGGCACAATTTGTCCTTGGTAGCTTCACACTGCAGAGCTCAGGTCTTCCTCGAGCACCACAGGGTGACAGCAAGTCATCAGCACCCTGAAGTCGCTGCCAAGAGGAGTCTGCCATTCCCAGCAGTGAATTCTTCCTCCTCAGTCTTGCACATGCTTGGATTCGTTTCCGCATGTTTTGGTAACACTGCCTTCTTGCTGGTTCCCAGCTGAAGTTTGGAAGTTGCCCAGTAGCCTCCTCCAGCTTCGGTTAACAGAAAGGGCTGTTGTTTGCTACACAGAGACGCCTGGCTTCATCAACCCTTTAGCATGTTTTGTTCAGAGAGCTCAAGCTCAGGTCACGCAATGGGCACTGATGAGCTAAAACCACGTGGGGCCCAAACGAGACCTGAGGCTGTCTGGTCAAGGCAACCCCCCTGGCCATCTACAATAAAGACAATAGGAATATTTAGTGGGGAACTAATGAAATCCGAGGTTCCCTCTTTGGGCCCAGACTGGGGAAGAGCTGTAGCTGCTCACCAGGATTGAAAGACAGTAAATGCACGAGTTTGAACCCAAATTTCCTTTCTTGGTACAGCTAAATCTTTTCGTTCTTCACTCCTTTTCATTTTTTTTTCCTACCTAGAAAAGTTTAATTAGAACAACTTAACTCTAGTTGCAGACAGCTGAAGATTGGGGCTTTGCACTGGACTGAGCAGAGAAGTGGCACCGTGGGCACAATTTTCTGTCTTCCTGCTCCATGCCACATCCCGCAGCAATCACACACCTCCCTGCTTATGGCACAGGTCGTGCTCCCGTCACACCCAGCTGTCCCCTTTCCCCTGCCCGCTCACAAGGCTGAATGACATGTTGGATTTTCCAGCCTTAAAGCCATTTTCCAGTGCTCCATGTGACAGCCCCGAGGTGCCCCCAGATGTCTCCCATGCTCCGTCGGCACTTGTTTGTCCATGGGGTCAAGCAGCTCCACAGGGTCAGTTCAGCGTGGACTTCTTTCTTACTTCAGGTTTTTCTAGCCTGAAACTGAGAAAAAAAAAAACAAAACAAAACAAAACAAAACAGTTTTGCACCTAATAATAGAAGCTGTGAAGAGTTAAAATGTCCCAGGAGTAGAAGGAGCTTTGATTCATTTCTTCACACAAAAAGTTTCTAATTATACTGAGTCTTATCTCTGTGCTAGAGCGGATTCATAACTCTGCCTTTGTCCTTGATGTGCTCAGAAGCACTGGCTAGATTTCGGACAGTGTGGGGATGACAGTTTAGGAGAGAAAAGTAGTTACCGGGTATCGTTTGGGGAGGAGGGGCGCTCAGCTTTGGGAGCTCCAGGGATGGGTCTGGAGAAAAGGCACGACCAGTGATGGAAGCATCCTGGTGCATGTGGTGCAGCCACAGGCTGGATGACATCCCGAGGTCCCTTCCCACCCAGATTTTCCTACGAGCACCTGATCTCGAGCAGAAGGATCCATCTCCAGGAGCTCCCGGTGCAGGGCTAGGACGCAATCGATGCGCAGATGGGAACCCGGTCTTCTCCCCGTCATCAGAGGCAGCAGCAGGCCCACACGCTCCAGCTCTGCATCCTGAGCTCCCAGGCGTCTCCGGAGAGCTCGCGCAACGGGAGAAAGCGCAGGCACTTCTGCTAGGACAAACCAGTCAGCCAAGCACTTAAGCAGCACTCCAAATCTCCTTACATAACTTCCGAAACAAAGGCTGCCCATGCAGCCGCTCTAGGCAGGCAATCAAACACGCTCCCTCCCACACAGAGGGCACGTTCCCGTGACAGGTTCCTACATCAAATTTCCACCTCGGGTTTTTGCAGAGGGCCCAGGCGCACTCACACATGCGTGCACACACACGCACGCTGCCCTTTGTTGTTATACAATGCCTGATTTTTGCAGTTCAACACCAAACGCAGATACAAGAGATGCGATTTGCGATGCGAGTTACACGTAGTTCAAGTAGTGATAACAGCGGGATTAACGGTGACCGGACCTGCTGCCATCGGCCACGCAGACACAGAATAAAAGCTCTTGCACTCAGCAGTGTCAGACCAGGAGCCAGCAGAGCCTCTCCTCTCCCCAGCCCCTGCAGCCCTCGCTGGGTGGTGGCAAGCTGCAGAGGGCGATTTGCACCACGTGCTTTGGAGAGCATCCTTCTCAGGATGGATGCAGCAAGCAGTGGTGATATGGACAAAGACAGAGTGTGAGCAAATGCTCTCAGGGCTGGTGCTCGAGCTGGGCAAATATCGGAGGCAGAAATCCAGTGTTGTGAGTGGAAGAGTTGGTCCTGCACCCCTCCGGCCCTGCACTGCCCCGTGAGCAGCAATGGAGAGGCCACAAGGACATCATCCCCCTCCGGGGAACTGGCACAGCTGGAAACTTAATGGCAAAAAGGCAGTGGTTCTGCAGCTGGAGTTATTTCCCTGAACACGTCACCTTGTGACCACAAGCCCAGTTGTGCTGGCTTATGAGCACAGCAGGTCTGCAGCAGAGGAAGGAGAGGCGGGGAGGGGCAGGCACTCCTGCTTCCAGGGAGACATCAAAAAGCAGTGAAATCTACAAAGTAGCTGCTATTCCTGATGTACTTCCTCCTCTCTGTACCCTTTCTCTTTGCTCTCAGCCTGGTGATGCCCACGGAGGAGTGATGGGTTATTCCAGCAAAATCCCAGACGAGGCCATTAGCTCAGCAGCGGCGAGCTGCTGCTAGCACAGCGGAGCAGCCATCTCAAACACTGAGCCTCACTAAAAAGGCTTCTCCGGCGGCGCTGGCTGCTGTGGCACACCCAGGGTAAGGCTGCAGGTAACGGTCTGCCATCCGGGGACGTGCCTGGCAAACCCGCTCGAGCAAAAATTCTGCAGCACGTATTCATCCAGAGAGAAAAGCCAGCCGTGGGAGTCGGAGAACATCCCACTCAAATGCACACGCACGCACACTTACTGCCTACACGGCTGATTTCAGCTCTGGAGAAGGGCCAAATCCCCATCAGTGCTGTGAGGTCCCACAAGACCGGAGCGAGGATGTTGCTCAGGGCAGCGCGGGTTCGGCTTTCCCCCGGCGCAGAGCGGCTCACGCTGAAACACGGCGCTGAAACGCGCTGCCGCTCTCCCAGATGATTTTATTTTCCCACAGAAGATCAACATCCAAAAAAGGTAGTTTTGAGATCAACTCTCAGAAAGCAAGAATCCAAAGTTTTAGTCACTGATAAATATTTTGGTTCTAGCTTTCCAACTGTGTCTGCTCCGATGAGAAAGCAACGTTTGTCCTCATCTAGGGGTCAGTGTGTTTTGTTAAAAGCACAGCATGGCAAATAAATCTCACTATTCCACTGTGAGAGCTGCTGAACGGTGCCGTGACAGAAACCGTGCTGGCCCCTGCGGCTCTTACAGCTCCAGCCTTGGGAGCTGCCCTGCCTGTACCCGAGATGCTCACCTTGCCTGGGGCTCTGTCTCTGGCAGAAGAGGAGCCTGACCGCTCCGTGGGCATCCTCCTTCTTCTCCCCCAGCATCCACGCTTGTTGTGCCAGGAATGTTAGAGGAGAAATCCCCGCCTGCTGCCTTCGGTCTCTGCTGACGGACCTGTTGCCTCTGAAGTTTTCTGATCCCTTTTTGACCCTGCTGTGACCGCGTTTCCTTTGCCTCCTCCAGCAGCAAGTTCCTCACTTTCGCTTCCCGCTGTGGAAAGTTGAACTTCCTTTTATCTGCCTCAAACGGCTCTCCTCCCAGATTCATCAAGTGCACGTAGTTCCAGTGCTGTGGGATTTGGAGAATGACAGCTCTGCCTTTGTTGTATTCACCACCTCCATGATGTTGTAAACCTCAGCCACGTTCCCCCCTCTTATCACCTTCTCCCCTGCAAACTGGGGTTCAGGCCTCTTCCGTCTCCTAAGGCAGCTGCTTCAGCCCCTTGCTCATTTTAGCTGCTTCTCCCCACCTCTCTTTAACGTGAGATGCAGAGAGCAGAGGGTTCCAGGTGATCCCAAATATTTCCAGTAAGCCCCGGGGTGCTTAGGACGAGGGGGATTTTTCACACAAAGGACATACGGAGTAGACACAAGAGCGAGTAATTAATTACAGGAGAAGCAAATTACTTCAGCACTGCCACACACGGAGGCACAAAACCCGGCTGTAATGGGAACACCCCACACCTCCCCAGGTCATTTACCTCTATGGCAGATGGGGATTAGCAGCCTTCTAAGCCAGGCTAAGGACTCCACAGTTAAGGGTGTAGTTTGCGCTCACTTATAAGCCTGATTTCACAGCCTACATTTCTCAAAAAAACATCTTTGCGCTTGAATTTCACACACGTTATCTGTGGCCAGAGCAGAATTTTGGCAAAATGCGAGATGAAGGGAAGAGAGAAGAGTCTCTGCTCCAAGAAATGTCTTCTCTGCAGACAGCTTGGCAATTCGTCCTCTTCAGGAGCAATTCCTGACGGCCAGGGCTGAGATGACAGCAGGGTACAATCTGGGACCACCAGCAAGAGTCACTGATGTGCTCCTCGATACCAGAGCCCAGGAGGCCCAAGCCTCAAGTCTCAAACGGCTGAGGATCCTGCACAGCATCCCAATGGTTAATCCTCTGCACTGCTCAAATCTTGCCCTCTCTTTCTTGTTTGAATCTGTGCTTCGCTTCAGCCACTTGACCTTCCTCAGTCTCTAGCTGGGATTATTCAGCCTTCGACCATCAGAAATCTTCTGCCCTTGCAGTGAACTGCAGATGAAAATCAGATCATTTTTTGGTCCCTCTTTAAAGCACGTCGAGCTCGTGGAGCTTGCTCTCAAAAGCAGACTTCCTAGCCTCTGAATTTCACTTGTGGCTGTTTTCTCTGTCCTTTCCAAACAGACTTTTTAAAGGTAGGAGCACAGTAGCTGGAAGCAGCATCCATACGACAGGGATGAATGAAAAGACACTTCCCCTTTCTGCTCTTATTCAAGATTTCTTTGCGGAAACATCCTTCTCACCTCAGACACCAGCTCACATCTCAAACTCATATTTGTCGTCTATCCTTCGGGATCTTTCTTTTGTGTCTTCTTCCAAACAATGGCTCCCTGTTAGGGAAATATGAAGGCTGGTTTGCTGGATGTCATTTTGCAATTAGCCACATTAAAATGGACGCACCCATACCTTTCCATCACCCTGAGCCAGCCGTGCTAATATTTGCAGCCCCTAATTCACCTTTCCTGCATCAACTTGTTCAGCCTCTCCTGGCACCCAAGGTCTCTGCAGGACTCCAGCACTGGCCACGCAGGGAAACTGCCTCTTTGCTCCCACCTCGGTTCTGACCTTTCCACCAATCACTTCTACTTTCCTGCATTTTTTTTTTCCTTAGTCTATGGCTGTTTATTTTCCTTACAGCCCTTTGGTGAAGGACATTATCTAAGGCACTTTGGGAATCCCAATAGAGTCTATTAAAGAAATTGTTCTTGTCTGGCCCTTCAGAGAACTCTGCTGCCTCTTCCCCAGTGATTCATGTGCACCCATTTGCCTGCAAACGCCATTCTTTGGTAGTGCAGAGCAAACTAATGCCAACAAATACTTCTCCAGATCTTTTCCGGAACACATTTGCAAATGTGCAATATTTCGGCCTTTATATGCAAAGCCATGTTTGAGAGAGCTCTTACAGCCTGCCATTTCTAATTCAGCAGTCCCATTCTTGGCTTTCTTAAGAAGTCTGAAGCGAGACAACCCAGCCCGGATGGTTTATCATTGTCCATTTTGTCAATTGGATCCATAATCTCTGCTCCAGGCTTTTCAGTTTTGGACGTATTCTCTGATGAGCCTCCACGAAGGTTAATTACAGCATGGGAATCTCCATGTTTTCTTCTACAATCAACAATAATGCAAATAATTGCTTCAGTTTCTCTGCAATGGGATCGTCTCTTCTAATTGCTCCTTTTATACTCTGATCATGTTCTGGCTCCGTCAACTCCTTGGCACACTCTTTGTTTCTGATATATTTGAGAAAAATCTACTCTTTTCTTCTTTGGCTGTTCCTCAGATTCTTTCAGCTCGCCATTTGGGCCAGGAGCTCAGTGACAGATACCCAGAACAGGTACCCACCACTACCATAGCCCCAGCTGGGTCCAGCCATCCTTTCCACGAGGTTTCTCTGGTTTTTACTGGTTAGTTTCCCCGCCTCCTTTGGGTTTCAGCTCTCCTTCATACAACATTACTCACCCTACAGTGCCCCAGGGATTGTCTGCTTTGTCCAGGTTTTCAGTGTGCCCGTTTGTGTTCATGTCTTCATTTAGGATGTGCCAATCCATTCTGCCACTTCCCAAGGCTCTTGGAGATCTAGAATATACCTCAATTTTAATCCTCTGGATAGCTTTCTTCTGGGCTACGTGACTGAGGCTAACACTGTAACCAGGCAGCACAGCAAAGGAACTCAAAAGCCCTACAGAAGCTTTAAAAGCATAGCATTAATACATTTATTTTCAACTGTTAAGTCTGTAATCTGACCAAGAGATACCACCGGGGTTTGCAGGGCAAAACTTATTTTCCACGGAGCAGAAGTGGCAGCTAGCAATCTGTAATCTGCTACAATCTGCTCCTCCCAGAGCTCCAGCATAAGATTTGGGCAGGGAACAGCCTTAGGTCAACAGCTTGGCCACAGGGCAGAGCACTACAGCGTGCTTCAGCACCGTGCCGTATCTCTGCAGCTCAACTGGGACAATGCTGTCCTCTGGCGAGACAGCAGCCCGGCCACCAGCACCACCAGGACCGGGGCAGTTCATCATTTAGACCCGCAAAAGTAGAGAAGTCTGACAACATTTGTCCCCAGACAGCTCTGTTGTCTTATTTTCTGGTAAAATTGCTGAGGGCCCGGCACAACCACGCTGCTGGGGATGTAGCAGCTTTAACCATGCAGAAGATGTTACAACAAGCAGAGCTGGCATGTAAAGAAACCATCTCATTTCACAGGAAAGCAAAGCCGAGATACAGATTTGCCTGTTCAGTGGCTTGACGTTTGTCTTGTGTCACGGACTCAGTCATTCAGGAAAAACATGTCATGTTCCTGTTACCTACCCCTTTGTCACTAGCCCACGGGCATGAGCTCAGGCACTGCTGAAGGGGTTTGTGCTCTCACACTCGAGGAGCTGCAGGCACAGAAGTCCCAGCTAGCTGCACTGAAGGCATCCCTCCGCTCCCGAGTGTACCTTGGTGTCTCCAGGAGCTTCCTTTTCTCTTCTGTCACCCAAGGCTCCAGTGGAAACCCGTGGAGTGCTCCAGTTTAGCTCTATCTGCCCACGTTCTCCCTAGTTATCAAGATGTCTGTGCCTGAATTCACACCACTGACTTCACGTAGCTGAATTCATGCAGGTCCCTCGTCCATGGACAGGACACACCTGGCTGTTCTGACTCACTGAGCACTGGAAACGTGAAAGTCTGCATCCTGGATCAATCTTTCTTGACCCTGATTTTTGCCACGAACCCATCTGATCCCATTCTGAACACGTTCCGCCTTCTGCATGAAGATGGATTCGGAAAGCGATATGAATGGATCGCGTCCATTGATGCACCCACTTCTCAGGCAGTGGGAAATGGCAAAAAAAAATAAATAATCCTCTCTCCCCCTTTATCACAGCTGTCTGCCACACTCCCTTCAATTCACCCCATCCCAAGCTGGGCTCTACCCCATGAGCTGTTCTTTAGAGAGAAGCCAGCTTCGGCCTCCTTGCCAGAATTTCTGTACCTCCTCCAGTCAGCTCTATTGCCAGCTGCAACAGATACTATCAACACCCTGTACACACCGCTCTGTTTCCTCTGAATTCTGCTTTGCATGTATTTGAATTGAATGTAATCTGCCATTTTGTGCATGAGTATCATGGGACCCTCTTCAATTTCTTGCATTCAGCCCTAGATTTGGCTCTCCTGAATCATTTTTCCCTACAATTTTGCCAGCTTACTATTCACAGTCTTTTCTGGATCCTTTCTGAATGCGCTGATCAGCATGAATACCAGCACAGACCTCTGTAGGCTTCCACTGGCACCCGCCACCACTGTGAAAATGGACTCTTTACTCTTGTAAACACTTATTAATCTGTGGGCCTGCCTCTTCACCCCTAGAAAAGTTAGTTTCTTTGTAGGTCACTGGTGTGGAAACTTGCTCAAAACACATGAACCTCCACGTACAGGTGTATTAACTGCATCACCCTGGCCCACCAGCTCACTTACACCTTCAGAGAGCCTGGATACACCTCCAAGCTTTGATTTCCCTCTATAAGAACCAAATCAAACTCTTCCCCAGCATGCTGTATTCATCCAAGCAGCTAATAAAATTATTCTACATCATTGTTTCCAACCATTTGAGGCTGTTTGAACACTAACTCTGGTTCTTAAATCAGTCCAGGACTCCTTGTAGCCATCGACACCCTATTTGTCACCCTCCATCCCTCCAAGGCTGGGTTAGGCAATAAAGCACAAACCCCTTAGCAGCTGAACACCTTCACCACTATGCTCCTTCGGCACCCTTAGGTGACTGCATTCGGCCTTGGCAATGTTCTGGTTTGCTCCTAAACCTCTTCTACCAATACTTACTTTCAGAGAGTCGCTCGAGCCCATCTTCCTCTGCACAGCAGGTTGCAAATACAGAAACCTTCTTGGGATGACACTGCAGCAAGCAGTAATGTCAGGAATTCATTCCCTTCTGCATGATAGCTTTGTTTGTTTTGTGTCCTCCCTGCTCCTGATGTGTGCATCAGGGCAGAGTTGCCTGGATGGTTTCCTTACAACTGGCCTGGTAAAAGGACTTTTAACTTCCAAATATATATATATATATAGTGCCAGCATACAAATGAGAACAAAATATCTCCTGAAACAGGGGAAGCTCAGACCGGTGGGGAAAGAAAATAAAACAGAAGGATCTGAAACAAATTTACCTCCTTCCACTGTGTCCTTGCGGCGTGAATTTGTCCTTCGACTTCAATTTCAGCAGCTTTGAGGGGCTTCCAGCTTTCAGAGAAACTCGAGTCCCTCCTGGAGCTCTGCGCAAGGCTCCTTCCTTGGCTGCCGAAGCCTGGCTGTGCATCAGCTCCCCAGTCTGCTCGGCATCTCCTGGTGCCACGGAGCACGTTCCCTGCCCTCTCCGGTCGTCCCTGCGCTCCTGCAGCCCCCGGGAAGCTTCTCCACCAGCTGCTCCAGATGTCCTCTCCAACCCAGTCGCCTGCCAGCCTGCTGCTCGCCCCCCCTGGAGAACATGCAGTACATCTGCAAAAGCAGAGAACAAGGACTGTTTGCTCAAGACCTTCACTCCACGGCTTTAAATACTCTCCATGGCAGAGCCAAGGATTTTACTCATTTAGCCGTTCCTTTTAATTTCCTTTTAACTAGCTTCGTCTTTTCATGTCGTTTAAAGACTTTTTCAAAATTCTTCTCTCACTGCAGTCAACATTTTTGGCTCTTTTTCCTCACAAGGATGTTGAATTTGAGTACATTACAGCCGGCATGAAAAAAAAAAAAAAAAGCATATCTTTGATAGTGATATATTGATCCAGGTTCTGTGTATTACTGTAGAATAAATCAAAAGTTACTTCTCCCCTTGTAAGGTCGTTCACTAGTTGCTTCATGGATTAGTCATTTATGGTGTCTAAAACTCATTTTCTCTTCCAAACAGAAGCAGCTTTCCCAGACTCAAATTTTGTCCAGTTGCTCAAGTCATTTCCCCATAATAACAAAAATCTCGTTTTCAAGAGCTGAGGACTGCAAAGCTGGATATATAAAATGGCAACGTTCCAGGGATTAAACCCTTTTAACCAACAATTTATTGCACTAACTACATCCTCAGGTGACTAACTAGTTTCTAGTAAAAGAGGGGTTTCTGGAGCTGGTATCACCTCCCTGAAACAGAGCCTTTGAAATCTGCTCTGAAGTTTGAGAGTTGCCAAGGAGAAAGTTCTGTTACATTTGTCTTTTTTCTGTTATTTTCTTTATGCCAGCTTTTCTAAGAACATTTTCTTTTTGATTGGCACTTCGTATTGTTTTGTTTGTAGCTATTTAAATGCGTTGTTTTGACATCATGTGCATTTATACTCAATACATCATTAATTGGGGCGAATTCCATTCCTTTGCAAGAATAAAATCCTCCGGAATAAGTCCCTACACTATTTACAACGTTTTCTACACCACGGCTAAGCAAACCCACTGAAACCCCCTCTTCAAACCACGACGGAGACTTCAGCAGGATCTCAGGGAGGCCCCAAAGCTCGGCTCTACCTGTACCACCAGTGCTTCGAAAAGCAGTCTCCGCAACCCACGAAGAGCAAATTGCCAGCCAAGATTTGGAGTCAGCTCAGAGCTGTGCTGCAAGCCAGGAGCTAATAAATGTCACCGAGCCCGCACAGAGTAGATTAGAAACGGCCATTTGGATTTTGGCCATCAGGCTGTGCAGCGCAGCTGCGACACCTCTCTGCGCTCCTGCTTGAATGAGAATGGATTGGGGAAAAGAAAAAAAAAAAAAAAGTTCATTTGTAATTTAAAAATCACCTGAGCGGGTTAATCTGCCTCGGGGAGTCACTCCAGCGGCCGGCACCTTATTCCAAATCCCAGGTGTCCTCTGCCAGCTGCCCGCCACTGGCTCCTGCTCCGGTTACTTTTGTCCTCCAGACTGGAAGGCCTGTTAACAAAGCAGGTTTTTCGCTGAGACACTTAGGTACCATGACTAAGTAAGCCCTTAATGCTCTTAGAAATTCAATAGTTGAAGCAGATAAAGGTCATCTGGTGCTCCAGTGACCTCCCTGCTTTGTCTGGTCACTGTTTCTCCAGAACAGCCCCGTCCGCCGTTTGTTCATCGAAGCTGATGCTCCATTTGGCCCTCTTAAAGCTTTTATTCCGTTCCATCTTATCAAATCAGCAGCCCTGCCCTCCAAGCATTTTGTCATCTGCACAGCACAACAGAGACATTTCTGGGTTTTCTGCTAGGTTTCTGGTACAAACATCCAATATAGCTCTACGAAGGCCGTTTTTAGGCTTTGTGCTTTGAAGAAAGCGTGTGGTCTAGAAGCTACAAAGGACGGTGCTGGGTACAGGGAAGATCCAGCAGTTACCTGCAATATGGGGATGCTGAGGGCTTGCTGCAGCACGGTGCAATCAGGAGCTGGTGGGCATCAGGCTGGACCCACCATACAGCCCTGCTGCATTCGGGTTTTGGTAGGCACTCCCCACTCCTGCCTGCTCTGCTGCTCTGGGTTGGCTTCAGCCAGCTGAGAACAAACCCTGCCTTGAAGAAAATCAGCTCAAAGGAGCCCCTAAATATACGAAACCCGAGTGCTGGGCGGAATCCCCAGGCAAGGCCATCAGGTTCTGGATCCTGACACGCAGCAGAGCTGCGATCTGACTCACAGCAATGTGACTCAGGAGTAACTACCAAAGCCTTAACAGAAGCAAATCAAGGACAAGATATTTCTGTACCGAGGATCTCTGTCAAGTCAGTTTGGTTGCAGGTTGAGTTCGATGAAAGCCCGCAGCGGTCTGGAACAGGCATTACAAACATCTGGGCAGCATGCAAACACAGGTGAACCGCCTGGCCCTTGATCCTGATGTAAGAGGAGTTACGCAAGTCGGAGAAATACCAAAACACCTGGCTGCAAGCTCTGCAGAGCGGCCAGGGAAAGCTGCAAAGAGAAACAGTCAAACGCCCAGATGCAATCGCGTCCCTGCAAGGCTCTATCTCCCTGCCCAGGCGGCTGCAGAGAAGTGGCAGGCTCGCGTCTTTGATGAAGAAGATCAAAATGGCACCAGGCTCCAGCAAGGGCGCGATAACAGCGGATGATAATAAGGGACTCGAGCCACCCACATACAAATACACGGCGCAGCAGGACACAGCTTAGAGACAAAGTACCTCCACGCTCAGCATGCTGCTCCATGCCTGGAGCAAGGAGAGGAGCAGGAAGAAGTGGGAAGGCCATTCTTGACTTAGTTTTAAGTGGCACGCGGGAGAGAATTCACAAAGCAATCGCTGAGATGCTGAGTAACAGCAGCCCCGGCGCTGCTCAATTCAGCTTTGCGCGGGGAAGTCAGGACCAAGCAGCGGCGTGTGACACTAAGCGGAGGCAAACGCAAAAAACCAGTGTGAGGTTAATTGCAGGAGCATAAAGGGGTTCTGAAGAGCAAATAAGTAAAAGTATAAAAACAAACAACGGGGCCGAGCACGTCGAAAAGCCAGGAGGAGAACACGGGGCCGTGAGACTGTCAGGGGTTAAAGAGAGCAATTACGGGAGATGAGGATAGCGCTGAGCTGCTAAAGGGCTCTTCTGCTTCCATCTTCCACACCTTCCCTGGAGATTTCGGTGCCTTCTGTAGCCTCCAGGGGGTTATTATCTACGGCTGGGGCAACAGCAGACATGGCTAGGAAACGTGATCAGTTGAAGGGAAATACATTACCAAGCCCATTCAGTCGGTTAAAAGGCTCCATCCTACTCCATCCTCCAACCCCACTTTCCACAGAGAGAGCTGGAGACACCACAAGGGAAAGGTGGGAGCTCCTGGTCTGATCCTCAAAGCCAGGAGACAGGAGAGACACCCAAAAAGGCCAAATTCAGATAACGAAAGGGGAAGATCTTTTCCCGAGCTGTGAGGTCAAACGGGAGGGGGTGAAATTGTAACCGGCACTGCTAGGGTATTTGGGGAAGTTTTTGAGCCCTGCGTTCCAGCCAGTTCTGGGTGGAAAGCCGGGGAATTGGTGCCAGGGTGGTTTGTTCTTCCTGTGTAGCAGATTAGCTGCAGCCAGGACATGGGGCTGGAAGGCTTTCACAGCTGATCAGGGCTGGCAGCTCTTAAAGTGATGTCAATAGGAGGTAAGCGAGCTCTGGTTGCTTCTACCCAAGGGTGCTGTACCTAAGTGGCGTGGCTGAAAAAAAAAACAGCCCTGCACCTGTAGCCTTGCAGACCCACACCCTGCACAGATCCCTAACGAGGGGCTGCAGGATGCTGCCAGATCCCTGCTGGCACACGTGGGAGCGCCAGGAGGGCTCGAGGTTCAAGGGCTGCATGCTCCCAGCGAGCAAGGAGACCCGGAGGCCAACGGAGCTCGGCGTTTTACACCCACCTTCGCAGCCCTGCGTTGTCATCAGCAACGGGGAAGCAGAAAGATTTAGGCCGGCAGGGACTCGGGGAGGTCTCGCAGGCAGAGCGGAGCTGGGGAGCGCCGTCCTTCCCGAGCGTGCCGGAGGGAATCCGTGCAGGGGAGCTCCCGTTCCTGGGGGCTCCGAGGCGCCTCGGCAGAGGCGGCTGCGTGACAGCAGCCCCCTCGGCCGCTCGTTAGCGTCGAGTCCCCGGCGGTGGCAGATGCTTTGGGGCTGAATCACGGGGATTTGTCGCGCAGCGAGCGTCGCCTCGGCACCTGCTGCACGCTGAGTGCCTCCCCTCCCTCCCCCTGCCTCCAGCCACCCTGCCCTTCACGGGCCATCGCCCCACGGGAGCCGCCTGCGCTGCGCAGAGCGTGGGTGCTGCACCCACAGAGGCAGGGGACGGCCGTCGGCCGGCAGCCAGGCTCTCTGCAAAGCCCCCGCCTTGCAGGAAAAAGAGAAGGGGTTAAAAATCCCACCTGCAGCTACGCAGCCCCCCCAGGACGCAGGGAGAGGGGGCAGCAGGCTGGAGGAGCAGGGCTCGGGGAGGGGGCACGGAGATGTCTCCTGTGATGAAGCCACAGCCTGAGGGAGGTGGGACGCGACATTTTGGGACACGACATTCCTCCCACGTCCTGCAGGACAAGCATCTGAGGCTCAGCTCATCGCGGGGACCCAGCAGAACCAGAGACCCTCCTCCCCAGAGGGAACTGCCTCCCCGACCGCAGCCCCTGGGGCCAGGAGCCACCCACACCCGTCCCAGGGTGGTCCCCTGAGACCCTCCCCAGCTTCCCTGCCCCATCTCGGCCTCCCCACGGAGCCTCCCTCTCGCCACCCTCGTGCCTCCGAGAGGAGCAGTGCTTGCGTTCGCTCTGCTCCTGGGGGAGGACCTCGCACGAGCTGCTCTCACAGCTCCCCAGCTCGCCAAAACTGCTTTCCAAAGGCAGCCCCGCTCCAGCTAACGACCTGAAGAGAGGCTCCCACAGCCTCGCTCGCCCACGCTGCCCCAAAATCTGCCCCGGGGGGCCACAGCCCTGCACCCTGAGCACCGAAATCCCAGCTGGACACCGCCGCACCGCGGGCAGCATCGCCTCCAGGACCGCATCCAGGCGCGGGGTGAAAATTGATGCTCTGACCACCAGAAAGCTGTTCCTCCCACAGCCCCTTCCCACGGAGATTATGACTAACAGAGCCATCCCTCCTGCACAGCGTTTGTGCAGGAGAGCATCGGGGTGTGGAGAAGCTCGGCACGCAGGCACGTGACGACGGGTTTATGCTGACGGGTGGCATGGGTTTTACTCAGTTCCCTTTGGACTGGCTGTGAAAAAAGGGGTTAATTTCTCCTCCAGGACTGCCGGAGGGAATCGGAGCTGGAAACGGGCTGGCACTGGGTGTTATCCCCTAAGGGGTGATGCCACGGATGGGTAACGGTGGATAAAAGGAGTTGCCTGGGAGATGCCACGGGATGGCAAGGGCGAAGCGCTGGCTTTTAGGGCCTGGCAGCCACGGAGTGGCACAAACGCGGATTTCACCCCAAATGTGAATGAGCCACGAGTCCGACACTGGGCCGGCAGTGGGGTACCACAGAGGCAGAGCAGAAATCCCCAGCCCTGGGGTCCTGAGGTGGGCATGGGGCACGGCTCACCCCCGGCTGCCGTCCTCCCGGCCCCTTGCTCGGCCTCGGGGCTCTACCGCGTCCCCCCCAAATGCCCCAAGAGGATGCAGAAGAGCTTTCTCCACCCCAAAGCTGACGTGTTTAACAAGATTCCCAGAGGAAAGCTCAGTGACGGCTGCACGTCCCCCTTGGGGGTCACCAGCCCCACAGCCACCCCCCCAGAGCCATCGCCCTGGGGACCCCTCAGCCCTGGGTGCTGTGGATCCCATGGGGGCAGCCGTGGGCTGTGACCGGCCCCATGAGCTCTGGGGGGACCCCACTGCACCGGGAGGGCCGGGATCCCCTCTAACAGGGACCCCCCCAGACTGGGACCAGGACCCCCTCAGACCAGGACTGGGACTGGGACCCCTCAGATCAGATCCCCCCACCCCAGGCAGGAACCCACATCCCCCCTATTGACCCATGACCCCCTCAAACTGGGACTGGGACCCCCCCAGCCCCGGATGCCTCAGCCCTGAACCCCCCCAGCCCCAGGAACCCCCTACCCCAGCCCCTGCAGCCCAGGACCCTCCCAGCCCCTGGACCCCTCAGCCTGGGACCCCCCAGCCCCAGGACCCCCAGCCCCAGGACCACTCCAGCCCCAGCCCCTGCAGCCCAGGACCCCCCCAGCTTCAGGACCCCTCAGCCCGAGACCCCCCAGCCCCAGGACCCCCCCCGCCCCAGCCCCAGCAGCCCAGGACCCCCCCACCCATAGACCCCCTCAACCCAGGACCCCCTCAACCCCCCATCACCCCCCCCCCAGCCCCCGGACCCCCTCAGATCAAAGCCTCCCCCACACCATAACCCCCCCCCATCCACACCAGCGACCGATGCCAGCGCCCCCCAACCCCAAAAAAAAAAAAAAAAACCAACCCCCCCCCCATCAGTGCAAGCCCCCCCCCAACCCCCCCCCTCTCCCACGGTGTGTATGTGCCCCCCCCCCGGCGCGGACCACACCACAACACCCTGAAGCGCGGGGTGGGGGGGGGGCTGTTAGCTTTTTTTTTTTTTTGGGGGGGGGGCAGGCGGCGCGGGCACTGTTTACCCGGGCACAGACGGGGGCGGCACCGCCGCTGCCCCCCCCCCCCTTTTACCCCCCCCCGCCGGCGCGTTGCGAATGGTCTCTCCCTCGCGCTCTATTTAATCCCCGCCGCTGCCGCACCGCCGGCTCCAGACCGGGAGAGCGGCGACGGGAACGGAGCCACCGTCGCCGCCGCTCCCTTTCCCCCCCCCCAACCCCTTCACCCCCCCCCGGTTAGGCTTGGTAAAGCCCCCCCCGATCCCCCCCCCACGGTGCTCAGCACCATGCCGCCCTCCGTGCTCAGCCTCCTCCTGCTCCTCCTCGGTGCCGCCAACGGGAACCTCTCCCGGGACGGTGAGCGGCCGCCGGTACCGGGGGAGGGGGGGGGTTAACGGAAAGAGTGGGGGGGGCACACAGAGGATGGGGGGTTAACGGATGGGGGGGTAACGGATTAAGGGGGTGACAGGGGGTCCCGTCCTTCCGCTCCGCATCCTAAAGGGGATAACGGGGGTGATGGGGATAACGGGGGGGGGTGCCGGGTTTAACGGGGGTTTAACGGGGGGGGGGGGGGACCGGGCTCGCCGCCGTTATGTGGGTCAGGCACAGCGGGGCCCGGCAGGTGCCGCCCCACCCCGGGCCCGCCCCCGCCCCGCCCGCCCCGCCCCGCCCCGGTCCCTGCCCTCGGGGTCCGCCCCGGCGAACGGAACCGGGAGCCGCGGCCCCGGGAGGGGGGGGTGAGGAGGAGGAGGAGGAGGGAGGGGGGGGCACCGGCGGCTCCGTGACCTTGAGCCCCACCGCCCCCCCCCCCTCCGGTGTGTGCCCCCCCCCCCCCCGGTCTCCGCCGTCGCCGCCCGGGGCGGGGCTGGGGCGGCGGAAGGTTCCAGACAGGCCCCGGCGGGCGGCGGAGCCCGGCTTTTTTGGGGGGGGGGGACACGACACCCCCGGGGGGGGCACGACCGAAATTTGTCATCCCCCCCCCCACCCCAACCCCTCCCCACTGAGCCGTGGGGGGATGGCGGGGGGCTGAGCAGCGGGGGAGGGGGGGTAGATTGGCATTGGGGGGGGGGCAGACCCCCCATGGGGGGGAGGTAGACCCACATGGGGGGGGCAGCCCCCACGTTTTGGGGTCAGGCATCTATGGGGTGGGGGGGCACGGTGGGGGCACCCCCATGGGGTGGGGATGTGGCTGGTGGTGCCCCCCCCCCCGTGGATTGGGGGGGGTGGATGGTGATGACAGCCCCATGAGGATATGGGGCAGACCCCCCCCCAATGGGGGACGGACCCCTATGGGGTGGGGGGGGCACGGTGGTGGCACCCCCGTGGGGATGGAGGACAGACCCCTATGGGGTTTGGGGACAGACCCCCATGGGGTGGGGGGGACACGGTGGTGGCACCCCTGTGGGGTGACAGCCCTGCGGGGGGGGGGGTGGTGACGTTTTTTTGGGATTGGGGGGGGCGCGATGGTGGCGTCCCCCCAGGGATGGGCAGGGCGGCGGTGACATCGGCGGGGTTTTGGAGGGGGGAGGGCGCTGGTGACCGCCCTGTGGGGTGGGCAGGGTGCTGGTGACATCCTCGGGGGGGGGGGGGGATGGTGACAGTCCTTGGGGGGGGGGGGGGGGGGGGGACAGGGGGATGGTGACAATCTCTGAGATTTGGGGGGAGTGTTGGTGACATCGTCCAGGGATTTATTATGGGGGGGGGCAGGTGATGGTGACACCCCCATGAGATGGGCACGGTGACATCCTCCGCGGGGGGGGGGTGACGGTGACACCCTTACAGGGTGGGGCAGCCCCCTTAGATTTGAAGACCCCCAGAAAAAAAAAAAAAAGAAAAGAAAAAAAAAAAACCTAAATCCCCCATTTTGGGGAAAGGAGCGCCCGTTCGGAGACTCAGCACCACCCTGCCTCGCCCTATTGGGGGGGGGGGGTCTGGGTGATGCAAGGGGGGGGGGACACAGCTGGGCACAGCCCTGGCGCGGGCGTCTGATGGCATCCGAGCATCCCATAAATCCCCGAGCATCCCATAAATCCCCGGCGTGTTTGCTCTGCGGGGGCACGCGGCTCCCCCGAGCCCTCCAGACAAAGGGTGTTTACCCGCGCCGCGCTGCGTGGCCGGGCGCCCTTTAATGAAGTGCCGCAAAGCAAATATCATTTGTGTGTTGGGGGGGGGAGAAATAAAAGGGGGGGGCGGCTCGTAAATGGCTGCGCTTTGGGTTTTTTTTTTTGGGGGATTATTTTTTTTTTTCCCGTCGCTCAGCAGAGCTGAATGCCCCAGCAGCCCACTGGTTGTGTCTGGAGATGCTCGGTGCTATGTTTGGGGAGGTGGTTTTTAGGGGAGGGGGTCTCCGGGGGGGTTCCTGCACCCTGCAAGCAGCAGACCCCCCCATTATGGCTTGGGGGAGGTGGCTGTCACACGCAGCATCACTCCGGGGGGGGGTTCGTGGCTCTGTTTTCCTGCAGGTTGTGGCCCCCAGGCTCCTGTAGGAACCCAAACTGTGAGGATTTGGGGGATTTGGGGCTGGGGGTGGCTGTGGGGCCAAGCAAAAGCCCCGCTGGGGGGGCAGTGCTGGCGGTTGTGGTCCTGAGCTGCTCATCTGAGGGCGCGGTGATGCTGCAGGATTTGTCCCCGGGCTCCCCAGCAGCCGCCGTGGAAAGCCCCAGGGGACCCCAGTGCGCCCCAGTGAGCCAAACTGGAAGGCGCTGGAGGAGCCGCCGCAGCCTCGCACCTCCCCGTGCGTTTTTGGGGGGCAGGAGGGGGGATTTTTGGGGCCGTGGCGGAGCTGGCACTGCTTGGCGGCGGTCGTGGGCTTGGCCGGAGCCGTGCTGCCGTCGGCACATTGCTCAGTGTTTGGGCTGCCTTGCGTGGTCGGCTGCGCCGTGAGGATTGCCCCCCCCTCGTGTGTCCCCCCCCCATGTTATTCCGCTCTCCAGAGCTGTGGGAGCCTTTTGTTTGAGCGGCGCCCTGCTCTGCTCCCCCGGGGGGGGAGCCTCAGCGTGCCAAAACCGGGCTCCCCGGGGCTGTTTTTCTCGGCGCCCCCTCGCTCTTGGCACCCAACCGTGGGTGGCACGAGGACAGCCGGCCCGTGGGGCGCAGCACGGGGCAGGGCTCACGTCCCTCGTCCCCTACCAGAGCCGCTCCACTTGTCCTGAGCCCGTTCCCTACCACTAGAAACCCCTCGGTATTTAGGGTTTGGGGGGCTTTGGGGTGCTGTCCCCATGGGGAAGGGTGGCACCATCCTTCTGGAGAGGTCTGCTTGGCCAGGGCTCGCTGGAGGAGCTCTCTGCGTGTAAGATGCCACCTCCTGCCCATCTGGGAGCAGCATTTTGTGGCTGGGGGGTGGCCATGGGTCACCTCGGGGGAGTTTTTGGGGACACAGACACTGCTCGCCCTTCCCCAGCTTACAGGAGAGATCCTGGAGGTGTCAGGGGGACGCTGGGCATGGAGGTGGGACCCCAAATGACACCTCCAGCAGTGGGGCCCTGCGTGGGACCCCCGGTGGCACAGGGGGGCGAGGGGATGGCTGGGGGCTGGCTCCTGTCCCCAAGGCAGCTGCCAAGAGCTCTGCATCCCCCAGGAGCTGTTGGAGGATAACGTAATCCCCTTTTTTTGCTGCGTGGGGCCGTGCCCGTACCCACCCCATGTGCAGTGCCACCAGGGCTCCTGGTCTGCTCCCAGCACGAGGCCTCGGTGGGCACAGCATGAGGGGGTCGAGTGTGACCCCTCCGTACCCCTACAGCCCCTTTTTGGGGGGCTCCCATCAGCTGCCTGCTGGGGGAAGGCGAGCAGCTTTGGCACCGTGGCCAGGGATCAGTGAAAGCGGCCGAAACGGAGCATCCGAGCGGAGGGCAGCTGGGGCGGAAAAGCCGCTGCTCAGCACCCTGGCACGGCTGGCTCAGCCCGGGTTGGATTTGAAGACAATGCCTGGGATAAGTCCCGCAGAGCTGCCCTGGACATACCCAGACAGCGAGGGGACGTGCTGGCGCGGGTGGGAAGCGATCCCAATGATTCCTCGGGTTTGGCACAGAGCAGCACGGAGCTGGGGGGCGTTTGTGTAGGGTTGGAGAAGCATCCTGAGAGCCCCAGGGTGCTGCTGCCCAAGCAAGACGTGCCTCCATCCCAAACCCAGGCAGCCCTTTGGAAGGGGATGGAGGGCTTGTCGAGGACCCCCCCCATGTGTGGCCTCCCCCTGCTCTGCTTCTGTGCCTCCCCGGAGCTGCCGGAGGGACCGGGGGCGGCTACATCTGGGTGCTCACCCCAGAGCTGGCACGGCCCGGCACGCCGCCAGATGGAGGAATCTGCAGGAAAGCGAACATTTTTGTTTGTTTTCACTGGGTCGGTTTTAACCTAGTTTTACCCCGAGCCAAGGTGCCATTCGGGGACTCGCCAGGGGAGCAGCAGCCTGAGCGAGGAGGGGGCTGCAGGACCCGAGCGCGTGCCCAAGGTGGCGTGGCGGTGGTCTTGGCGCTTGGTGGGCTCCGTTTGCGTGCCACCGGGCTTTTTCTCCTGGTGTTTGCTGCTGTAGAGCCCGATCTGCTCATGCAGACACCCCTGGGGAAGTGCTGTGGTTCCCCCGTGCCCACCCCCAGCAGGGCACAGATTGAGTCGTGCCCTCGGTGCCTCGGTGGGCCTTTGGAGGCGATGCCAGCGCGGTGACACCCACGCAGGCAGATGTACCCGATGCTGCCCGGATTACTGGGGCAGCTCAGCTTGAACCATCTGGTCCAGTTCTCTCCCCTCTGCTCCCAGTCGGGCGCAAAACCGGGGCTCCATCCTGCTTGGGGATGAGCTCCCGGTGCTGTCCCAGCCTCTCGCCGTGCTCTGGTGTGGAAGGGCAGAGGAGAGCCAGGCGCAGAAAGGCCGGTTCGGGTTGGATTCGAGCATCCTCAGTGCCAAGAGCCCTTCCCCAGGCGAGGCTCGGCGCCGCGAGCATAAATAACAGCGGAGGAAGGCGGAGAAGAAGCGGAGACGGGCGCCGAGGGCTGGGCAGGAAGATGTTTAACCATTCCGGTCACCTGCGCAGCGCCACGCTTGGCCTCCGCTGTAATGCGGCGAGGCCGCGGGGCCGGCAGCAGCTGCTGTGGCTGCCGAGCCCCCCGGGCATCCTGCACCGAGCCGGGGCAGCGACCTGGGCACCCGAATCCCCTCGTGGCGCATGGGTGCGTGACTCCATCCCCAAATGCAGCTCCTCAGCCTCTTTATTTCCACCTCAGCCTCTTTATTTCCAGCTCAGCCTCTGTATTTCCACCCCAGCCTGTTTACAGGCGAGCCCGGTGCGCGGCATCAGTTTTTCCAGCCAGCTGCTGTCGCTCAAGGCTCCCGAGGTGCCCGTCCTGCCCTGCTGCTATTGATGGAGCCCCTGACTTGTGGCCGCCGCACGCCCTGGGAAGCCTTCGCTGATCTCCAGCAGCAAGCAGAGCACTGATCGGGCCAGAAGAGAGGAATTGACGGGATGCTGCTGCCCCGTGCGCCCCGGGGAGCTGTTTTCCAGAGGCAGGATGTGCTCCGTGGCATCTGTGCCGTGCTGTTGGCTTGCCTCTGCCCTTGCAGGTCAGCATCTCGGGGCTCCTTCAGTGGGCTCCACTCTGCCTCTCCACATTTCACCACTTTGGGCTTTTTTTTTTCCTCTCCCCATGATGCTGGGGACTTCACCTCCAAAAGGCAGAGTCTGGGCAATGGCAGAGGGGAGCTGGTGGCACGCGGCTGAAGCTCGGAGCTCTGTTACCCTGGGGCCTCCCTTGGGATCTGGGGGGTCCCCACTGCAGCCAGCCAGAGCGGAGCATCCATCGCGGCATCTGTTGCAGCCAAGTGAAGGACAGTGGGATTCAACCCTATTTTTTTCTTCCGAAATGACTTTTCCCTCCTCTTCCTGTGAAGTCAGGACATGGCATCGATGTGCGGCACCCACCAGCAGGCACGCCGGCCCCTGGGCAGGGAGCGGAGCCGCCAGGGTTTCCCAGAACAGAGGGAATTATTCTTTATTCCCAGGTAAAAAATGCCCTCGTGCACAACTTGTGTGTTTAATCCTCGGACAGCCGGCAGCAGCAATTTCTCCTGCCAGCCTGGGCAGAGCCGGGCGCGTGTTTGGATGCCTGCAAAGCAACAAGCAATCCGCCGGGGCATCTGAAGCAACCATTTCGAAGACACCTCGCTGGGCAGGCAGGAGATCCTTAAAACAGAACTGTCAAAGCAAAGAGCTCGTTTCCTTGGCAACACTCATGGTGGAGATTGGCCTTAGGGTAGGAGCTAAAAAACACGCTCAGGAAAGTGGTGAGCAGCTGCTCCCCGTCCGAGGGGCTGAGAACCCTCGGACACGGTCCCGTGCCGGAGGTGAGATGAAATTTTGGGAGGTCCAGGGCTGGGAGATGAAGGGAGATGGACAAATTGGGGTCCTTTGGGGCAGGAGGAGGATTCCCCAGCCCTGGAAATGTCAGAGGCCACAGAATGGGACGAGGCTCTGGGCAGCCTGGCGTGGTGCAGGGGGGCCTGGAGGTCCCTCCCCACCCATCCCCTGATCCCCCCAGGACATGAGGGGATGGGGCCAGGTGGTCCCTGCCTGCTGATGGGAGGAGGAGGAGGGCT
Organism: Aythya marila; assembly: GCF_965140915.1. NCBI lineage: Eukaryota > Metazoa > Chordata > Aves > Anseriformes > Anatidae > Aythya > Aythya marila. The sequence continues at coordinate 2,484,310 of NC_139070.1, forward strand.
GGCTTCCAGAATTCCCAACCTCCCCGGTTCCCCTGTGGCTCTTTCTCCTTTTGGGGACTCCAAAGGAACTCTGGCTGCTGCGGCTTGAGGCAGCTGCATGACCACATCCACACCGGGGGCACCTTTTGGGGCCCTGGGGAGGTTTTGGTCCACGACCCAGGGAACCAGCCCTGGCTTTGTGGGGTGGCCACGGGCCTGCAGGTGGCCTGGGCAGGAGGAGCAGCCACAGTACCCTGCGTTGGGATCTCCCCATCACTGCCTCTCGCTGAGCTGCCGGCACGGCACGAGCGAGGCTGAGCAGAGGCGCCAGCGGCACCCGCCTTTGTGCGGCTGCCAGCGCTGCAGGCAGGAGCTGCCGCCGCTGTCGGAGGGCTTCCCCGGCCCCCACAGCAGCTGGATCCGTCCCAGTGCTCTGCAGAGGCTTCACCCAGCCTTGGGGTGAGCGGGAGAGCGATGGGTGTGGGGTGGGGAGAAGCCCCCCCCGGAGCAGGGGATGCTCCCTCGAGGCGCAGCGCAGGGGCTTGGAGGTGAGGCGCATCCACCCCATCAGCTGAGAGCTTCGGGCCCCTTCCCTTCAGCTCCTTCAGCTGCTGCTCCTGGATTCGGTGCTAATTGCTGGCCTCGTTTCAGCTGCTCAACCCTGGTGAGGTGGCAGGCAGGGCTGACAGCTCCCCCCCCCCCCTGGCAGGGAGGTGACCCCCGGTGCCCCGCAGCAGGAGCCAGGACCCCACAGGACCTTGGTGCCCTCGGAGCTGCAGGATGCTGGGGATGATCCACGGGGTGCCATGGGTGAAGGCACGGGGAGAAGCCCAGCAAAGTCCCAGGGTTCAGAGCAGGCCATGACACGGAGCTGGGCCCCTTCCTGAAAATTGTACCTGTGTGTGCCCAAGGTTGGAGAAATCAGGCAAAATGTGGTGTTGGAACACGGGTTGGTTTAGGTCCTGCTCGGGGTTGGGAGCAGGCTCCTCAGGGCCATGTTTTCTTCTTCTCCCAGTGAGTGTTCCTGTTGAAACATCACCTGGAGATTAAACCCCTTGCTCTGGGGGAAGGCTCAGGTGGAGGCATGGGGCTGGGAGCTGGCAGAGGGACGTTTTGGCACCGGAGGACACAAACCGTGCTGCGGGATGGGTTTGTCCCCGTAGCCGTGAGGCAGAACCTGGGAACCTTCCCAAAGCACCTGGCTGTCAGAGGGGTCCCAATGGCACCGGGCAGGAGGGGACCCAGTGCTGCAGGATCATCACTGCCAGCAGGAGAGCACCGCAGAGGGACCGGGATGCATCCATCGTGCACAAAAACCTCGTGTCCTCCGCAGGCGTGCAAGGAAGAGGAGCGCGGTGCCGAGCAGATGCATGGAAACCGGAGCAGGTTTCCCCCTCCTATAACAAAATCTGGAGCGAGGCAGCTGCTTGCACGGAGGAGCCTGGAAGCCGGGCTCTGGGCAGCCCAGACTGTGGATTCGCGCGCCGCCCGGATCAGCCCGCGCAGCAGATGTCGGAGCCGTGCCGAAAACCCACCGGGCTCAAAGCTCTCGAGCGGCTCTGGTGGTGCCAGCCATGTGCTTTGGGATGGAGCTTCCCCTTCCACGAGCTGTGGGACCAAAAAACACCCCTCGGAGAGGAGGCGACCTGCCCCAGGAGCGAGCACCTGGATGAGGACACCGGGGTTTTGGGGAGCACCTGGACAGACCCTGCTTCTGGCTTGGGGAGCCAGGAGAGACGTGAATATTGTTTTTCCCCTCATAAATCCAATTGCAGCCCCCTGCAAATGTTCACAGGTTTAATTAATGAAGTATTGATTTTTCTGGAGTGTGGCGCCTCTCTAATTTCCCTGTGCCAGCCAGGATCTGGAACGAGCGCAGGCAGCAGCTCACAGCCAAAACCAGGTGCCCGTGGTGCTTTGTGGGGTGCCCGAGCATCGTTTTCATCCCGCTTCCCATGGGCCTGGCCACCTCCTTCAGGAGGGTCCCAGCAGGGCAGCCCCGATGGTGCTCCAGCTCCTTGCAGCCCTCGCTGCTTGTTCTCACACCTCGTGCCTTTGCGGGATGCCAGGAGGTTGGGCAGGGGCCCCGGGATGGGCAGTGAGGGAGCGGAGGTGGAAACGCAGAGCTGTGGAGCTGAGGATCTGCTTCCCCCTCCTGGAGATGCTGGAGAGGAGCCCCGAGCACCAGGAGCTCTGCTTTGTGCCAGGGCCAGGCGGGACACGGGGGGGGGCCCGGACTGGCTGCAACACCGCCCCACAGAGCAATTTTGGAGCCCCAAACAGCACAGCGGGCTCGGGGTGCCCACGGTGGCGCAGCCGAGGGATGCTCCGTGCCAGGGCGAGGGGCTGGCACCAGCCTGGGCTGTCAGGTGGCAGCAGCTCCGTGCTGGCAAGGCGGGCACGGATGCTTCCCGGAGCATCCAGCACCTGTCCCCATGCTCGTGGGGGCTGTTTGGACCCGGGTGCCAACAGGGACCAAACCCCAATGCTCTCTGCTGTCAGTGCAGGGGATGCTCCGCACGGTGCTGGAGCAGTCACGGTGCACTGGGTGTCCTCCCGGTGCTCGGTGTCCCCTCCCTGGGGTGGCATCCTCGGTCCTTGTGTCCTCCTAGGGTCCCCAGCCCTCCCTGCTCATGTCTAGGGACAGCAGAGTAAGGAGGGTCGGGGACCTTGCCTTGTCCCCTCCCTGTGCCATCGCAGGATGGGACAAAGCCCCCTGGTCCCGTGGTGGTGGTGTCCCGGTGCTGCCAAGGGCCAGCAGGTTCCAGCCACGGCGGGTTTTAATTAAATCAAGGCAGCCCAGCCGTGCCCATCTGCTCGCCAAGCTGTCAGGCACGGAGGTGAGCGGGGATCTGGGTCGTGGCAGCGCGGCTCTGCGGCACCGGGGCCTCTCCGTGGGGTCGGGGACATCGGGGCTCTGCGGCACAGGTCCCTGATGCCACCGGGGCATGGGGCCAAAGCAGGGGGAGGAAATCTCCGAGGTGGTTTCTGTGCTCAGGACGGGGGTCCCAAGGTCAGGTTGCAGGACCCGGGGGGGTCTCTCCACTGATGGATGGTGGAGCTGGGCAGGGGGATCCTGCTGAAATGCCAGGGGGGCTCCAGGACCCCGGGGCCATCGCATGCTGGAGGCACCGCAGGCACCCAGTGCCCCCATCCTCTGCTGAGCCTCTCCCCGTGTTAATACCTTAATGAGGCCAGCACTGTGGCAGGCGATGGTAATTGTGTTAATTAAGAGATTGTGGGTCTGTCCTCTCCTGTGCGGGTTTCATGCCCTGTCCTCAACCGCGGCAGAGCGGGAGCGCTCTGAGTTTGGACAACAGTGGCTTGGAGCAGCCTAATCCCCTAATTACAGTCGTAGCAGCACAAGAGCATCGTTAACCGAATTAAAACAAGCCGACAGACATCCACCCGGTCCCCAGCAGTCTTTGTGCACCCAGCGTGAGCCACGCCAGGGGCACAGACACCGCTCACCGGGCACCATCCCCAGGATCAGACCCCGCAGACCCTCCAGAGAGCCACCCGCACGCGTGGGGACCACGGCACGGGCACGGGGACCACGCTCGAGCAGGCTGGAGGTGCACCAGGGCAGAGCATCCGTCACGGCTCACAGCTCAGGAGCCCAGGCCAGCGCGTGGCAAGGATGGGGAGGACTCGGTCAGCGCCTATAAATATCCGCGAGGATGGAGATGGGAAGCAGAGGCTCTTCAGCTGGCTGTTAAACCCGAGCAAGTGGAGAGGAGCGGAGTTTGAACAGCAGGAATGAAGTACAGGCGGCGGTGACGGCAATTTCCTGGGGCTGGGGAAGGAACCCTGAACCCTGGGAATGTTTTTAATCCAAATGTGATGCATCTCTGGGAGATTTTCATTCTTGAGTGCCCCAGGCTGGTACGAGTGGGGTTTCACACGCTTTCTGGCCTGAAGTTTCCTGGAGTTCAACACGGGCCTGGGAAGCCTGGAGTCCTTGTTCCCAGCCCTGATCCCTCTGCTCCTTCCTGTTCCCTACGATAGCCTTGGGGAATTTGCAATGTCAGCAAGAGAAAATATTTCCCTTCATCACTCCGGGCAGAAAATGGAGAAACTCAGCCCAAAACAGGCTGCTTCTGCTAACTGGAGCTTCTCCCCGACAGCAGGCATCGTGCAGGGAAATGAAACCAGGGCTGTGCTGCGAGTGCCTGGGGCAGGATCCCTGAGCTTGAGTCCTGAGCCCGAATCCAGCCAAAATTTGAGTACTGTGATGGAGAACGATGCTTTGTGAAGCTGCATCCAGCACAAGCTGCAGCGGGGTCGGGCTGCTTGTTGCGTGCGACCTCCAGGCTGAGCGAGCGTCCCCCTTCTCCGCGGGGCAGCTCGGCTCGCCGGCACGTCGGCTCTCCCAAAATAGCCGTCCTTGGGGCAGCCGGGGGTTATCTGATCCTCCCGGTGCTCCTCTCTGCCCTTGGGCTGCTCCGCGGCGATGTCTGCGCTAAGAAAATGCAGCCGGGGAGGAGGTGGAAGGGATGGGGAGGACCGGGGAGCAGCAGCACCCCTGGCAAGGGACACGGTGACCTGCTTCAAAAAGCAGCTCTTGCTGGAGGCAGGGCTGGAGATGGACGGGCAGCAGGGCATCCCATCGCGTGGGTCTCCTGCCAGGGTCTCCTGCAGCCTCCCTGGGCACCCCAGCTCCGTTCACCAGCATCTGGCACCCCCAGGGAAGTGCTGGAGCCCCACGTGTCCCGGGGCTTTGGGGACAGCGCCGTGGCCCCCTCTCCCTTCCCTCGGTCACTCAGTGATGCTCGCACGCTCTGGGGAAGAGGTGATGCTGGGGGGCTCCTCTGACCCCTCTTTTCTGTGCCCAGAGAGCCAGCCCACGACGTCGGATGAGACGGTGGTGGCCGGTGGCACGGTGGTGCTCAAGTGCCAGGTGGAGGACCCCGACGACTCCTCCCTGCAGTGGTCCAACCCTGCCCAGCAGACCCTCTACTTCGGGGAGAAACGAGGTGCGTGCGGGGACCCGGGGACGAGACGGGGACGTCGGGTTTAAAACAGGAGCCGGGGAAGGAGCCCGGTGGCCCTGCACCTGGTGACGCTGTCCCTCGTCCCCCAGCCCTGCGAGACAACAGGATCCAGCTGCAGAGGTCCACGCCGAACGAGCTGACCATCAGCATCACCGACGTGGTGCTGGCGGACGAGGGGGAGTACACCTGCTCCATCTTCACCATGCCCGTGCGGACCGCCAAGGCTCTCGTCACCGTGCTGGGTACGTGCTGGTGCCCCCCTGCCTCATGTCTGGGACACCAAATGTGTGGCCGGTCACCCCTGCCACCCCACGTCCCAACCCGTTAACCCACCCTTGTCGCATCTCTCCCCTCGCATCCATCTCTGGACAGCAGCACGCACGGAGCTAAGAGGTTGTTGTTGACTTTCTCCCCTCCTCCTCCTCCTCCTCCTCCAGGAATCCCCCAGAAACCCCAAATCTTCGGCCATGAGCAGCCCATCGATGAGGAGAAGATAGCCCGGCTGACCTGCCGCTCCTCCGGCAGCAAGCCCGCCGCCCAGCTGCGGTGGAAGAAGGGCAACAAGGAGCTGAAGGGTGGGTGCCGAGGGCTGGGAGGGGGACTGGGGGCACCTTGGGGATGGATGGGGCACCACGGGGATGGATGGGGCACCAGGGGCTGTGGATGTGCCCGGTGCTGGACCACACCAGCACCCCACTCTGCTCCCGACGATGGGATGGGGACAGGGCACCCCCTTGCTCAACGCACGTGCCAGCCCCGTCCCTCTGCAGGGGCGCTGTGACCGTCGCCTCCAACGGTCCCCTGTCCCCACAGCCGAGGGCACGGAGGTGGTGGAGGACCCCAACGGCAAAACCTTCACCGTCAGCAGTCGGGTGGAGTTCCGCGTCACCAAGGAGGACAACGACGCCGAGGTGACCTGCACGGTGGACCACGAGTCCCTGCAGAACTCGGAGAGGTCGACCACGCAGAAGCTGCAGGTCCACTGTACGTGGCACGTGGGGGACAGGGACACAGAGGGGTGGCCCCCAGAGCTGGGGGGGGGCGCAGGTCAGGGCGCTCACCCCCCCCCCTGATCTTCTTGCAGACAAACCGACGGCGAAGATCGAGCCGCACCCCCTGTACCCGCGGGAAGGCGAGAAGCTCCAGCTGCAGTGCGACGGGCAGGGCAACCCCGTGTAAGGACCCCCCCTCGCTGCTCCTTCCCTGCCGTGCACCCCAAAACCCTCCCCGGGGGGCTGGGGGGGGTCAGGTCAGAGCAGGGCGATGCCACGCACCCCACGGAGGACAGCAGCAAACCCCCACTACCCACGGGCATTCCCCAATCTCCCCCTTCCCCCGGGATGCTGTGGGGGGGCCACGGAGGTGCCTGACCCCCTCCCCTCCCCGCCCCGCAGCCCCCAGGAGTTTCTGTGGGAGAAGGAGGGCAGCGACGCGCCGCTGCAGCTCAGCTCCGACAGCATCCTCATCTTCCCCTTCCTCAACAAGAGCGACAGCGGCACCTACGTCTGCACGGCCACCAGCTCCATGGGCAGCGTCGTGGCCAAATACAACCTGGACGTCAGCGGTAAGGGGGCTGGGGGGGGCCACGGGCAGCCCCCGGCGTCGCCCACCTCGGCACCACGGCACCGTGGAGCCGTGCACGGGTGCTGGGAGCGGTGGGAGAGCTCCGTTGTGCCATAGGGTGGGCGCATGCCCACGGTGTTTGGGGGTGTCCCCAGCTGCTGGGGTCGCATCCAGCCCTTGCCGTGCCCATCCCTGCACCGCACGGAGCTGCTGGATGGGGCTGGGGGGGCAGAAAGAAGATTGGGGGGGCACGGAGCAGGCTGGGAGGGGTTGAGGCAGGGATGTGGCTGAGCTCCGTCCCCGTCCCCTGCGGTGGGGAGGCGCGGTGCTGGGAGCACCGGGGTCTCCAGGACCCATTTGGAGCCTCTGGGATGGCAAAACACCGGGACCCCGAGCGGGTTTCCAGCCAGCGCCGACCCCTCTGAGCCACGGGGCGCCCTGGTGGCCCCGTCCCAAGATTTTGGACGCCGACCCCATGGCTTTACCCCGAGCTGCAGGCTTGCCTCGCATCCCGTGTCCCCAGAGCCCGTCCTCGCAGGGGAAGGGGCAGCCCCCGTCCCCTCGCCACCGCTGTCCCCTCGCTGCTTCCCCCTGCCCTGGCCGTGCTCTGCCGCCCTGCTCGCTGTCACCGTGCCCCGTGGGCCGTGCGCTCCCCCTGGCCGCGCTCAGCACCCAGCCCCTCGTCTCGGTGGGAGTCTTGTCCTCTGCTTTTGGCCCTGGTTTTGGGGGTTTTTCCTCCTTTTCTACGTTCTCCTCTTGTCATCTCCCCGCTCTCCACCAGCCTTGGACTTCCCATCTTTCAGCATCCTTCATGCTCCAGCCTTTCCCTTATCCCTTTTCCCTTTTCTTTTTTCCCTCTTTTTCCCTTTTCCCATCCCTTTTTCCCTTTATCCCTTTTTCCCTTTCCCTCCTTTCTTGTTCTGGGCACCCTCAACCCCTTCCCCTCCGAAATGGCTGTGGGTGACAGGAGCACACGGCAGCGATCACCCCTGGGGTCAGCGTCCCCTGAGACCCTCTGCCCACCCATGGGGAGCCCCCAAGCATCCCACAGCGTGCCGTCTGTCCCCGGCAGGCCCTGCTTGGTCACCTTGTGGCCCCATCACCCCTGGGTACGGGGTCAGCACAGGGAGCACTCAGCGCCCACCGACAAGGCCACCGATGTCCCCAGCCCGCTCAGTGCCACCACACCCAGCTCCACCTCCGGGCTCAGTTCCCCCCTTTCCAAATTCCCCCCTCTTTTTCCCCCAGAGCATCACCGGAGCAGCCGCCCCACGCCACCCAAGTCCCCGAGGACACGCGTGGGAGAGCGGAGGTGGCCCCATGTGCTGGGTGACCCCAGGCACGAGGGTCCCATGGGGTCCCTCGTGGGGTGACCGGGGGTGCTGGCAGGTAGGACACGGGAAGGTGTCCCCACCGTGACCCAGAGGATGGTGGCAGGAGAAGAACAGGGTGGTGGAAGGAACCCGCAGAGAAAAAATGGGCTCCCACCATGGCAGGGGGTCCCCCCCTGTGGGTGCTGTCCCTCCCAGGGGTTGATTGGTGTCCCTGTGTTCTTGTCGTCCTCCCCAGATCTTCCCCAGCTCCCCACCCCACACGTTCACTCCACTCCAGCCCCTCCGCCGGGCCCTTCCCAGCCCATCTCTCATGCTTCTTCCATGGCCACCGCCTCATCCTTCACTCCAGCTCCCGTCCAAGGTACCGTAAGCTCCATTTCTCTCTCTTTACGGACCCGCTGCTCCCCGACCCGGCCGGAGACGCTCCGCAGGAGGACGGTGGCTCACCCCTGGGCCAGGGACACCCGTGCCACATCCCAGGTGCCCAACCAGGCTCTGGTCCCATCGTAGCATCTCCTCCCAGCCCGTTCCAGCGGGGCGAAGCACCCCGGAGCATCCCTCTTACATCCCCACCCACCCAGAGCCGCTTCCCCCTGTCCGTTTGTCTGTCTGGCGTGGCCACTTGTGAGCTGCAGCCCGTCCGTGTGAGCCTCCCACCCTTTCCTCCGTCTTCCCATGTTGTTTTTTCCACCCTGTCCCTTCCGAGCATCACCTCTCAGCTCCGTGGCTCCATCCCCTCCCAGCCCTCGGGGACGGTGACAGCGGAGCAGTCGCGCAGGACCGGGGCGCACACGGGGCGAGGGCTGCCCATGGCAGTGCTCACCCTGCAGGGCTCCCCGACACCCGTGGCTGCTGCTTCCCCTTCTCTGCATCCCTCCTGGCTCTGCTCCTGCCCCTTCTTCACCTCCACAGCACCTGGGTCGAGCTGGATGTGGCCCTGCCCGCCCGCAGCCCTGGGTGATGCGCGGGGCGAGCCGCAGCCTGTGGCGCACGGCGGGGACCGCAGCACCCCCTCCTCTCTCTCTTTCTCTCTCTCTGCTTTCTCCCTCTCTGCCGTCTGGGCAGACGCCAGCCCGGTGCCGTCGACCTCCAGCACGTACCACGCGGTCATCGGCGGAGTGGTGGCCGTCATCGTCTTCCTCCTGCTCAGCCTCCTCATCGTTTTGGGACACTACCTGATCAGGCACAAAGGTACGGGGGATCAGCGCTCCCACCTCGCCGGGGTGCCCAGGGCCAAGGGAGGCTGCTGTGCTCATCCCGCAGCCCTGCCCCGCATCCAGAGACACCCAGCACAGCCGACAGAGCCCCCCCGAGGATTTGGGGACTGCTCCCCACCTCCGTGCTGGCCCTGATGGAGCTGGGCAGCGCCGTGCAGAGGCAGCTTCGTTCCCCACCTCCATCTTCTCCTCCTCGGCACCCGCAGCCCTGCAGTGCCCGTGCCACTGCCCCGTGCCTCATCCCCCTCCCCATCCCTCCCCCTTGAGCCTTCCACCTTCCTCCTCCTCCTCCTGGATCCATTTCCACCCCCCCCATCCCTGGATTTTCCATCCGCCCAGCAGGTGTATGCGTAAGGCACGGGGAGACGGTCACAGCCAGCCGGCAGCAAAGCCCAGCAGAGGTGATGTGTGAGTAAGAGCCCCCCCATCCCTGCCCCAGCCGCCTCGGCTCCCGGAGCTGCAGCCTCCTTTTGCAGGAAAACCTCTCAGGGGAACGGGGACGGGGGGTGCAGGGGTGTGGGGGAGGCAGAGCCACGCAAGGAAGCGCGATTTTTCCACCGGCGGCGTGAGCTGCTCTGAGCAGCCCAGGTGAGGCTCGGTCCCCGAGCAGGGTTTATCCCGGGGGAAGCCCAGCGATTTTTCCATTTCAGGCCAAACCCAAAGGACTTCTCTCGCCTCCGTTTCCCAGCCGGCACGGCCCCGCCGTGACGCTGTCCCCTCTCCACCCCCCTCCCCAGGTACCTACCTGACCCACGAGGCCAAGGGCTCCGATGACGCCCCGGACGCCGACACGGCCATCATCAACGCAGAGGGCGGCCAAGCCGGCGGCGACGACAAGAAGGAGTATTTCATTTAGGGGCATCGGAGAGAGGGTGAGAAATGGAGCCAGCAAACCCCGATGGAAACGGAAACCAGACCACAAACCCCACTCAACCCAACAGATTTTCTCTCGCGCCCGGCACGGGCAGACGGATGGACGGACGGATGGACGGACAGAGGGATGGCAGGACAGAGAGCGGAGAGCGACCGGCCTGAGACGTGATGCTTCTTCTTGAACTTGTACAAAACGTTATTACTACGAACAGCGAAAGCCCCGGCCCCGTTTGCTTGCTTGCACCTCCATCCCTGCGACCGGCGCTCGCGCGAAACACAGACCAACCAGTGAGTGAGCGACTTTCCTTCTTCCTTTGGACCTTTGCTTTGGTTTCGTGGCTGCTCTTTGCTTTGGGCCCTCGGTTGGGATGTGGGGCTGGGGTCGATGTAGCTCTTTCCTTTGTTTCTCTCCATTTTGGGTTTATTTTTTGACATCCAAGGATAAAATCAGATCCAGGCTCCAGCACGAGCTCCGGGCAGCCGGGTGGCCTCTGCGTCACCAGCGCTCGCCCCGTGCCTCCCACCAGGAGCTGGGACCTTCTCGTTGTGTCCCCCCCACCCACCCCACGATGTCCCCAGTCTGCAGAACGGGGACGGGGAGCGCTGTGGACCCCCCCCGAGTCCCTGCCTTGATTTTATCCTTGGTGGTTCTTGTCGAACAGTGTCCATTTGGGAGGAGAGCTGTCCTCGTGCCGTAGGTGTGCGAAGGGGGGTGAGCTTCCAGGGTGGGAACCGCCGAAGCCCCCGGAGATGCCAGGAGCCGCCGAGCACCGCGGCTCCCCGTTCCCACCCCAGCGGGAGGGGGGAGGGCAGGGGTTTTGGGGGGCAAATCCAGAGAAAAAGAAAAAAAAAGAAAAAAGAAAAAACAACAAAAAAAAAAGCCCCAGTTTGCAAATTGTCAGATCGGAGTCGTCAATTCAAACCATCTATTGAGATGTTCAGTGCAGGAGGCTGCTGGGCATAGCCCGCAGCCGTCACCAACCACCTCCTCGCTGGGCCCCGGGAGCTTGCAGGAAGGTGGTTGAGATCCCCAGAGCGGCTTTGGTAAGAGCCGACGCGGCTCCACGGAGGTGAGCTGGGGTCCCCCTGGCCCATGCTACAAGCTGGAGACCACCAGCACCACGCCACAAGTGGCCCAGAAGCAGTGCGAGGGGTGGGCCAGGAGATGGGCTCCCTCGGGTCTGCTCCTTGGAGCTTTCTGTGCCCCCCCTGTCCTCCCCAGCCCCTTCCCGGGGCAGGTGCTGAGCTGGAAAAGGTCTCGTTGGCTCCAAGGGCTGCGGCCAAAAGCAGCCAGAACGCCCAGGTTTTGTGTCTCTCGGTAGCTTGGGGGTCTCCAAAGAGATTTGGTGGGCACTTATCCAACCTCCAGCCTGTTTCACCCCAGGGGAAACCCCATCTCTTCCAAGTCAGACGGAAACCAGAAGCTTTCTCCAACCTTCCCACCGCATCCCCGGGGTCCCCGTGCTCCCCCCAACCCCACATCCACGGGGCCGGGCCCCCTTTGGAGCCAGGCCCCTTCAATCACCCTTGGGATGAGGCTTTGCCGCCCCCAGCATCGCATGGTCTGGATGCGAGGGGTTCGCAGGAGCCGCCCTTTGGCTTCCATTTCGGGGTGTCCGGGGGGGGTAGAGCCTTTTGGGAAGGAGCGAAAGCCCTCGGTGGGGTGGGCAGCCTCATCTCGGAGCTGAAGGAAGAGCCTGGTTCCTCTGCAAGGTGCCCCTGGGGCTGGAAACGTGGCTCCCATCCAGCCCCCGTGAGCTGGGCACAAGGAGAAGGGCGGTGAGGAAGCCACGGCGCTGGGTTCAGGTGGGAGCAAGGGACACGTTGGTGGCATCCCTGGCACGGGCACGGCCGGCTTCACCGCATCGTCAGCAGGGCATTACGCACCGAGAGAGAGGCACGAAGCCTTCATCACCCCCCGGCGAGGAAAACCTGCGTTTTTCTCCGTGTTGTCCCTCCCCATCCATCTCCTTGGAGGAGGAGGACGTTGGCCTCGGGTCCCGCTGGGAGCCCCGAGCTCCCTCCGAGGGACGCAAACGTTGCTGCCGGAGGTAACGCTGCGACTGCCGACGCCGGTAACGACTCCACTGGGCGCACACAGCGTGCGCCGCTGCGTGACCTGGTGCTTTGCCGAAGGCCTCTAACACCCGCTACCAAACAGACGCGATTCCCTAAAATAAAAACGCAAGGACGTGTTCTCAAGTACCAGTCGCTCTCGCTCCAAGTCTCCGTGGCGCAGATCATTGCGAAGGAGATGCCCCGAGGGTCCGGGAGGGGTCCCCAGGATGAAAGGATGTGGGGATTTGGGGTCGGGAAGGTGAGAGGAGACAGGATTAGGGCAGCGCGAGGAGGTGCGGTGTTGTGGGGAGCGGGGCAGGACAGGAGAGAGGCCCCCGTGCCAGGGGGACGTGCACCAGGTCTGAGGTTGGGCCAGAGACACGGGGGGCAATGGGGAGGTGCAGCCCTCATCACATTGGGGCCATGGTCTGCACATGGATGGTGATGCCGGGTGCTGGGGTGATCACCCACACCACATCCCGAGGTCACCGGGGGGGTCCGGTGGCTGGGGGCACCGTTTAACAGCCCCACATTGAGCTCAGCACGGCTCAGGAGCGAGGGGTGGTGCGTGCCGCGCTCTGCACGGTGCCAAGGGGGCCACGGGGACGAGAGGTGACGGGGTCACAGCTGGAGAGGTGCTCCCGGGACGGATGGCAGAGGGACACGGGGTGTCACCAGTGGGACATCTGTGTCACCAGTGGGATGTGCCGTGGCACTAGCGTGGCTGGTGGTGGGATGATGGGGACGAAGGAGCGATGGGGCGCGCCGTGGCACCAGCACGGGGACGTGAGGGACTTGTGGTCACAGGGGAGCGGACACCAGGCTCCTGTCCCAAGCTGCTGGCACCCGGGGAGGCCGGGCAGCATCACGGCACGGTGGGGCACGAGCCACCTCCCCGAGCCCCGGTGTCCCCCTCCTGGAGCACGGGGGCTCCGTTGGCCACGCGGACAGGGGACCCCTGGCCCCGCGTCCACCACGTGCCACCAGGGCATCCGAAGCGGGCCAGGGCGTGGGGCACGGGCACTGAACTCTCAATAGACCACGAAAGCCATATTTGTGCGGAGCTCTGAGCACGCCGTGGGGTGGCCGTGGGGCAGGGCAGAGGACGGGCTGTGTTGTTGTGCTGTGTTCTTGTATGTACATAAAAGGGAGACAACGAACGTCGATGTTACTTTATAACCTTTCTAATATCCTGTGCTAATCTCGGAAAATAATCCTATAAATATATCTGGATTACACACCTTAACCTGGCTGCTCGTCTCTGCGTCTGCCCGCGTGAGCCACGGCCGTGCTCCCCCCACCCTGGGGTGCAGGGTGAGAGGGGGACAAGGGGGGGGAACACACAGCTCACCCCAGCGCACGATGTGAGGGGGACATCTCAGCTCATTGCACACCCCATGGAGACCCCCTCAGCCCCTACCCCCAGCCCACCTCCTCAGCCCCCCCTAAGGATGCTCCCACCAAGCACAAAGGTCCCCAGGGCCACCCGGTGCCACCAGAGCCCGGCACAGGGGTGGGTGACAGCCCCTGGTGCCACAGGGTGACCCCAGGTCCCCCGCAGGATCTGGCATCCCCTGCATCCTGCACCCCAGCATGGGGCTGGTGACCCTGGGGTGGGGGTTTTCCACCCAGCAACAGGAGCATCCGCACGGGGCACCGGTAAACAAAATTCCTTAGTGAACTTGAGTCGTTCTGCCAAGAAATTATCATTTCCTGCTCGAGAAATTGCTCACGCTGGCAGCTCACCGGTTTTACCGGCAGCGGTGGCCGCCCGTTTCCTTCACCCCTGGCGTCCTGAACATTCACCCTGGCCTCCCCAGCCAAAGTGGGGAGGGAGCAGTTATCAGAGGCAGCCCTTATCTCGGCCCCGCAGTCCTTCATCCCCGTGGAGCCGGAGGAGCAGGAGCGAGCAGGAACGCGTGCGCCAGCGTGCGCAGCACCCACCGGAGAGCGCGCGTGGGTGAGCGCGCACCGGCGTGCAAGGGCGCACGGTGCCCACCGGCGAGCACGCGTGGCCGAGCTGAGCCACTCCTCGCAGCGCCCGGAGGAGCAGTTAACAGCCCGGGGGACACATCATGGGCAACTGCATCCCAGTGGTGAGTGCTTCTCCCTGCCCCGCTGCTTCCCCTCCCCATCTTCCACCCCTTTCCCATCCTGCTGGGTGCTCGGAGCGGGCGGTTTTCTCTGAATTTCAAAGAGAAGCATCTCGAGGTGAGCCCACTTCCAGCTTTTCCCCACGTCTGCTGAGCTTTTCCCTTCCTGCACTGCCCCAGCACCTCCCAGCACCCCCAGTGCCCCTGCCCATCTCCCCCAAACCTGGTGGGTGCAGGGTGCTGAGTCTCGGAGCTGGGAAATGCTCACTTACAGACAGCACCATTGGCTTCGCACCAACCTCGGAGGCTGTAAGGAAATTTGGGTTTTCCTGCACCTTGTGGCCAAGCCCACAGCCCCGAGGTATCAGCACTGGGCAGACCCCTGCGCCCAGGGTGTCCCTCCCCGATAAATGCCGCAGGCGGATGCGCCAGCCGTCCCCACACACGCTTGGGTGGCAGCTCCAGAGCAGGACAACCCCCCCCTGGCCATCAGAGGGGACATTTCAGATGCCATCCCACAGCCGTGGGGGCACCTGACACCCCCCCGATCTCCTCCTCAGAGCCCCAAAGTCCTGCAGAACGAAACCTTCTTGGACGCGGACCTGCTGGACCTCCTGGGCAACTTCACCATCAACGAGGACTACCTGGTGGACTACACCGCCTCCGAGCCCTGCCACAACGCCTACTGCCCCTTCTTCCAGCGCGCAGCCCCCGCTTTCCTGGCCACCACCTGCGTCACCGCCGCCCTGGCCACCGGTGGGCTTCTGGTGGCCTTGGCCAAGTGTCCCCACACGTGGCCACACCACCGAGCCCTGGTGGCCCAGCTGGCGGTGGCAACCGGGCTCTTCGCCGCGCTGCTGCCGGCGGTGGCGGCGGGCATCGCGCAGGGCTGGCGGCTGGGCGCGGGGGCTTGCAAGGTCACCCAGCTGCTGTGGCACTGCAGCGTCTTCGCCCAGGGGCTGCTGGTGGCCAGCGGGTGCTGCAGCGGCGTCTGGAGCCGCTGGGAGCCCCGCAGCCAGCGCCTGGCTGCATGCATCTGGCTCGGGGCGCTGCTGCTGGCCGTGCCGGCCGCGCTCGCCGGCGGCACGGTGGCGGCTCCGGAGGCGAGCTGCATCCGCCGAAACGTCGACATCTTCTCGCCCGTCTACCTGCTGCACCTGACCTCGTGCCTCTGCGTCTTCCTGCTGCTGCCGGCCGCGCTGCTGGTGGCCACGCTGCTCCGCGGGGGGCGAGGAGGGGGCTGGGGGTCCGGGGTTGGAGCGAGCTGGCTCTTCTTCGTGCTCTGGGCGCCCTACGGCGTGGGGCTGGCCGTGGATTTCCTCCTGTACGCCGAGGTGCTGCGGTACACCTGCAGCATCTTCGAGAGGTTTGATTACGCCCTGGGGCTGTGCGAGGCGCTGGGGGTGCTGCACTGCTGCCTGGCGCCCGCCGTGCTGCTGGCCACCGGGCTCTGCCACCGCAAGGTGGGCGCTGATGGCGGCTTCTGAGCACCCCCGGCACCCCAAAACCAGCAGCTGGACCCCGGCACCATCCCCAGGGGGCTGGCAGAGCCCAGTTCCCCGTGCGTGACATTGGTCCTCTGCCACCCGTGGGTGGCATTGTCCCCCCGGCACCCTCTCCTCCTGACCTCTGACCACCAGCAGAGCCAAGAGAAAGCCTCAGCGTGGCCACCAGCTCCATCGTGCTCCTTTTTGGGGGTTATCACCGGGCTCTCAGCACCCACAGCCACCCCGTTTGGGGCCAGCCACCCCGATTTGCACAACGGCCGTGTCCCCGGGGTGCCCGCAGCCCCTCGGGAGGGGTCAGCCCCAGCAGAAAGGGCAGCAGCAGCAGCGGTGTTTTATCCCCACGGGCGGCACCGACGGGGGATTATTGGCTCTCTCCCCATAAGCCGAGACGAACGCCCTGTCTGTGATCACCCGGGGGAGATTATCTGCAATAAATGAGCCTGCCAGAGCCGTACACGGGGCCCGCTTTAATGGGGTGAGGGGGGGTCCCCAAAACCCATGCTCCACACCCATCCTCACCCTCCCCTGCTGCTGCCCACGCCGTCGGCTTCCAGTGAAAGCTGCTGGACACGGAGGTGGCCGGGATGAGGCCCTGGGGGACGGGGCAGGACAGGGCAGCGCTTCCTGAGGATGCCCGGCCCCGGTGAGCGCCGGCTTTGCAGCGCCATCCATCACCTCCGGCCGCTCCTCGTGCCTTCAAATTAGGGGGAGACGTTAACGAGGCTGGAGCCGCTCTCCCCGGGTTGTTAGCAGGAAGCCGGGTGATTTATGTCTGGAGCTGGAGGCGTTTGGCCGGGGCTCATCCATTCCCATTAGGGATGGCCACGGTCACGAGGCGCGTGGGTGCCAAAGAGCCTGGCAAGGAGCTGGAGCAGCTCGGGGTGTGGGGAGAGCAGGGAAAGGCACCGGGGGGCCCCAGCCACCCCCAGGGACCAGCACCCAGCATCTGACCCCCGAGGGGCTGGGGGTGTCCCTGTTAAAATAAGGGAGATTGAGCCCAAAAAGGGGTTAGGTGCCCGCAGCCGGGTGCAGCGCGGTTTCGCTCCCCAAGCCCAGACCTCCACCCCCAGCCCTGCACCTTCATTGCCGAGCCCAATTTGCCCCCACGCTGCCCCCCCTGGTTCCTCCAGTGCCTTCATGCCATGTCTCAGGCTGCCCTGGGGGTGTTTGGGGACGGGTTTGGATCCTCGTGCATCCCCCCGGCCATCCCCACAGCAGTGAAATCCTCCAGCTCCCCGATCAGACTGACCCCCAGCCTCAACCACCCTCTGAGGAGGACACACGGACACCCTGGGAGGACACACAGACACCCTGGGAGGATGCTCAGACACCCTCGGAGGACACCAAGGCTGCAGCAGACCCTCAGCCTCTCGGGTTTGCCGCGGTTTCTTCTGCCACCTGCTGCCCACGGCTCCAGTCCCAGCCTCCATCCCTTTGGCCTCGATGCAGGGATGGGGCCAGCAGAGCCCAGGGACGTGGCCAAGAGCCGCAGACGAGGGGCAACGGGCGCCTTTGGGCTCAAATTTGGGAAGTTTTCCCCGGGGCTGCGGTGGCCCGAAGCTGCACCGGGGCACGCGCCCAGGGCACGGCTCCAGGGGAGCCCCGTGCCGGCGGTGACGCAGGGTCTCGTGGCCCCATGACAGCGTGAAATCGCCCCCTCCGGGCCGTGCCAGGCTGCTGGGATTGGGGGACGCCGCTTCCCTCCCACCCAGGGCAGCCGATAAACCCCTGGGTGCCAGCACCCACCGCCGCACCCAGCACCATGGGCAGCCTACGGTTGTGGCTCGCCGTCCTCGCTGGCCTCAGCGGTGTCACCGCCCAGGAAGGTAGGGGGACAGCGGGGGGACCAGGGCTGGCACCGGGGTGAGGAGCAGGGAGCGAAGAGCCCTGGGGTGTGGGAGCATGAATGGGGGGCAGCCAAGGGGGTCCCATCCAGATCCCCAACCCTGGGGACACCGCGGTGGCTCAGCCCCATCCGATGCCCCCGGCCAGCTCTGGGAGCCTTCTGGGGGATGCTGGAGCACCAAAGGCACAGCGGGGACATCCCCCAGGGGGGTTGGCTCGGAGACCACCACATCCCTTCTGTCACCCCCCCCACTCCCAGACCTCTACCGAAAGGTGTTCGTCTTCCGGACCGACCCCAGCGATGCCTACGTGGTGCTGCGGGCGAAGCCGGAGCAGCCGCTGCTCAACTTCACCGTGTGCCTGCGCTCCTACACCGACCTCACGCGGCCCCACAGCCTCTTCTCCTACGCCACCAAGGCGCAGGACAACGAGATCCTCCTCTTCAAGCCCAAACCCACCGAGTACCGCTTCTACGTGGGGGGCAAGTCCGTCACCTTCCGCGTCCCCGAGAGCCGCAGGGACTGGGAGCACGTCTGCGCCAGCTGGGAGTCGGCCACCGGCATCGCCGAATTTTGGCTCAACGGGAAGCCCTGGCCCCGCAAGGGGCTGCAGCGGGGCTACGCGGTGGGCGCCGAGGCCGTGATCATGCTGGGGCAGGAGCAGGACGCCTTCGGGGGGGGCTTCGACGTCTACAACTCCTTCACGGGCGAGCTGGCCGACGTCCACCTGTGGGACACGGGGCTGTCCCCGGACAAGATGCGAGCCGCCTACCAGTCCCTGCGCCTGCCGCCCGCCCTGCTGGCCTGGAGGAGCTTGAGCTACGAAACCAAGGGGGACGTGGTGGTGAAACCGCGGCTCCGGGAGGTTCTGGGGCGCTGAGAGCCCACCTCAGCCCCCGCTGTCCCCTCGCTGTCCCCTCGTGCCTGGCAGAGTCACCCAGGGGTGCCCCTTCCCTGCCCGACTCCCCCCTCGTGCTGCCCCGGTGACACCCAAGTTCGTCCCCTTCCAGTATTATAAATAAATCAAATAAACCAGCAGCAACACAAGAGCTTCTCTGTGCGAGGATGATGGGATGGGTGTGAGCAGAAATAAATTCCTGGGGATGTGGGGGGTTAAAGGGGGGCTGGGGGGGGCTTTGGGCAGCTCCCCAGGGCTGCGGGACGTGTCGGGGGGCTGTAGCAGTAACCGAAGGGCACGGATCCATGGGGCTGGCACACACCTGGAATAGCAGGAATGATTTGGGATGGGCACACGAGGCTCGGGGCAAGCCCCCAGGGCCACGTCCCCTGTCCCCATGCATGTCCCCAGGCTCCCCGCCAGCTCACCAAGGCCACGACCCCTGAAGCAAACCAGTCCCCAAAGGCGTTCAGCAAACACCGCCGCAGCGGTCAACGTCCCCAAGCACTTGGTGACAAAGGTTGGGCGCAGACATCACACCACAGCGCTCTGCTCCCCGTCCAGGGAGGGTTTCGGCCCCCGGGGACGCGGCACGGTGGCTCTCGGGTCCCCTTCATCCCCCACAGTGGTGCCGGTGCCTGGGTTCGGGGGGTGCGTGGGGACATGGGGACACCGTGGCTCTGCCTCCTCGTCCTTGTAGGGCTCTTCGGCCTCGCTGTCCTGGAAGGTAGGGGTGGAGGGGCTGCGCCAGGAGCCCCCCCCGGGTCCCATAGGGAGAGGGGATGGGGTGGGGGGTGCATCAGGGGGGGAAGGCAGTGGGGATGCAACGCTGGGGACCGCAAGAGGGGGGACACAGGGGGACGTGGGGCTGTCCGTGGGGGTGGGGGGGGCCTGGGGGGTGTCCCCCCACCCAGCCCAGTCCCTGTGCCTGGGTGCTGCAGACAAAATGACCGCCTGGATCCAGCCCTACCCGCCAGCACCCACCATGTACCACCAGCTGATGCTGTCCTGCGAGGTCACTGGGGACGCCAGGTAAGGGTTGTCCCCCCCCCACCCCCAACCCCACAGCTCGGCCACCCCCGGGGTGTCCCCCCCCCACCCCCAAGTGACCCCCAACTCAGCGTCAAGGAGTTCCTGTGGGAGAAGAAAGGAAGCCGGGAGCCCCTGCAGAAAGGCCAGAGCAACGTCCTCATCTTCAGCTCCTTCAACGAGTCCCACCTGGGCACCTACACCTGCACGGCCACCGGCCCCCGGGG
Organism: Aythya marila; assembly: GCF_965140915.1. NCBI lineage: Eukaryota > Metazoa > Chordata > Aves > Anseriformes > Anatidae > Aythya > Aythya marila. Next base: position 2,503,927 of record NC_139070.1, read on the forward strand.
CACCGCTGTGGCCACCTACGACCTGTGGATAAACGGTAGGGAGGGGACCGAGGGGGTGGCTGGGGACAAGCTGTCACCGCGTGCCCCTGGCGCCCTGCATCAGAAGCCCGCGTGTGGCTGCTGTCAGCAGTGGAGGCCACCCCGGGGTCTGGTGGTGGAGGCCACCCCGGGGTCTGGTGGTGACAGCCACTCTTGGATTTCGTGGTAGATGCCACCCTTGGGTCTGGTGGTGGAGGTCACCTCTAGATCTGGTGGTGGAGGCCATCCGGGGGTCTGGTGGTGACAGCCACCCTTGGGTTTGGTAGTGGAGGCCATCCTTGGGTTTGGTGGTGGAGGCCACCTCTAAATCTGGTGGTGGAGGCCACTTCAAGGTCTGGTGGTGGAGGCCACCCCGGGGTCTGGCGGTGCCCTCCTTGCTGGCACTTCACCACCCCGTTTCCCCCGGGGTGGATCTGGCCGGATGCCATCCCGGTGCCAGGAGCAGCCACCTCTTTGTCCCCTCTCCCAGACCTGGTGAACCAAGTCTTCGTGTTCCCGCGGGAGACCAAGGACTCCTACGTGGTGCTGCGGGCGAAGCCGGAGCAGCCGCTGCTCAACTTCACCGTGTGCCTGCGCTCCTACACCGACCTCACGCGGCCCCACAGCCTCTTCTCCTACGCCACCAAGGCGCAGGACAACGAGATCCTCCTCTCCAAGCCCAAACCCACCGAGTACCGCTTCTACGTGGGGGGCCAGTCTGTCACCTTCCGCGTCCCCGAGAGCTTTTCGGAGAGCGAGCACGCCTGCGCCAGCTGGGAGTCCCCCACCGGCATCGCGCGCTTCTGGCTCAACGGGAAGCCCTGGCCCCGCAAGGGGCTGCAGAAGGACTACGCGGTGGGCGCCGAGGCCGTGATCCTGCTGGGGCAGGAGCAGGACAACTTTGGGGGGGGCTTTGACGTCCGTCAGTCCTTCGTCGGGGAGATCTCGGACGTCTACATGTGGGACAGGGAGCTGACCACCGGGGAGGTGAGGGATGCTATGTACAACAGCCCCTCGCCCGCCCCCATCTTCGGCTGGAGGAATTTGCCCTACAAGATCCACGGCGAGGTGTACCTCAAGGGGTGACCCCAGGGCCAGCCCTGCCCTGCCCCGAGCGGGCTGCGATGGCCACCGGGGTCGTGTGTCCCCATGTCCCCATGTCCCCATCCCAATATCCCCACCCCAATATCCCCATCCCTATCCCAGTGTCCCCATCCCCGTCCCCATGTCCCCATCCCCATGTCCCCCTCCCCATCACCACTGTGTAACCACCCAGCACCAAATAAATGAAGAAACGGGGTTGAAAAGCAGTGGCCATGGGGGATTTTATCCCTGGGGGGGGGGCACAGGAGAGGTGCCCCCCTTGTCCCACCCCGGGGACAACCCCCCTGTGTCCCCTCCATGAGTACGAATGGAGCAGGGCTGAACGGGGGCTTCCCAACCGGGGGGGGCCACCGGGGTTGGGGACAAAGGGGACCGGGGGGGGGGGACACGGAGATGGCAGCTACGTGGGGGCAAAGCACCGGGAGGGGGCAACCCCGGGGTCCCGGTGTCCCTGGGGGGGGCAGTCCCGGTGTCCCGACATCCCGGGGGGGTCGTCCTCGGTGTCCCGGTGTCCCTGGGGGGGGGGCCAGCCCCGGTGTCCCGGTGTCCCGGGGGGGGGGGCAGCTCCCCGGTGCCCCCCCCCGGGTCACTGCAGCCCCGGCACCGCCGCCGCCACCTCCCGGTGCCGGCTCCGCTCCCTGCAGCCGCTGCCGGGCCCCGGCTCCGCCACCCCCCCCGGAGCGGCCTCCCCGGTACGGCGGGGCCCGGGGGGGGGGGGGGGGCGCTGGGGGGGGTCCCGGGGCCGTTCCGGAGGGGGCCGGGCCCGGTGCGGGGGCCCCCGGTCGGAGCAGGCCGCGGGGCCGGGCCTGCGGCGGGGGCGGGCCTGGGCGTTGGGGGGGGGGGGGGGGCAGGGGCCCTTTTGGGGCCGGAATAAGCAAAATTGGGTCCGGGAGGGGGTCCAGGGGGGGCTTGGGGGGCTGGGCCCGGTTGGGGGGGTCCGGGGGGTTCTGGGGAAGCCGGCCCGGGGGGCTGGGGGGGGTGTGGGGGGGGGGGCTGGGGGAGGTTGGCCTGGGGGGTTTGGGGGGGGGGGTTGCAGGGTTTTGGGGGGCTGGGGGGGCTGGAAGGGGGCTGGGGTAGGGCAGAGAGCATGGGCAGGGGGGCTGAGGGGCCCGGCTGGGGGTCCTGGGGGGGTCTGGGCTAGGGGTGTTGGGGGTCCTGGGGTGGGGGGGTCCTAGGGAGCTTGGTTGGGGGCCTGGGGGGCCTGGTCTGGGATTTTGGGGTCTGTCCGGGGGGTCCTAGGGGGCACAGCCTGGGGGTCCCAGCCCTGTGGTGCTGGGGGGTCATGGCCGGGGGGTCCTAGGGAGCCTGATTGGGGTCTGGGGGGGTCCTGGGGGGCCCTGCTCTGGGCTCCTGGGGGGGCCTGGGATCTTGGGGTCTGTCTGGGGGGTCCTAGGGGGCATAGCGTGGGGGTCCTGGCCCTGTGGTGCTGGGGGGTCATGGCCAGGGGGTCCTAGGGGGCATAACCTGGAGGTCCCAGCCCTGTGGAACTGGGGGGTCCTGGGGGGCATAACCCGGGGGTCCCCTCCCTGTTGTGCAGGGGGGTCATGGCCAGGGGGGTCCCCAGATTTTGACCAGGGTTCCCCATCCCAGCCCCCTCCCCAGGGCGCGCGGCAGCTCTGGCCCCCGGTGCCAGTCCCCGCAGGCGATGGTGGAGCCCCCCAACTTCTCGTGGGTGGCGGAGGGGCGGCTGGCGGGGCTGGCGATGCCGCGGGAACCGGGGCATTACCGGTTCCTGCTGGGCCAGGGCGTGCGGCACCTGGTGTCGCTGTCGGAGCGGCCCCCCCCCCACCACGGCTGCTGCCCCGCGGTGCAGCTCCATCGGATCCGCGTGCCCGACTTCAGCCCCCCGACGCCCGGGCAGATCCAGAGCTTCCTGCAGCTGGTGGAGGAGGCCAACGGGCGCGGGGAGGTACGGCCCGAAGGGGGTGACAGCAAGGGGGTGGCACCAGGAGGGAGGTGGCACCGGGGGGGAGGTGGCACCAAGAGGGAGGTGATGCCCAGGGGGTGATGCCCAGGGGGTGATGTAGGTGGCACCGGTATGGGGTGGTGATGCCAGGGTGAGTGGCACCAAGAGGGAGGTGACACCGAGGTAGAGGTGACACCAAGGTGGAGGTGACACCGAGAGGGAGGTGACACCAAGAGGGGGGTGATGCCAAGGTGGAGGTGACACCAAGAGGGGGGTGACACTGAGAGGGAGGTGACACCAAGGTGGAGGTGACACCAGCAGGAGGTGATGCCAAGGTATAGGTGACACCGAGAGGGAAGTGACACCAAAGCGGAGGTGGCACCAAGGTGTAGGTGACACCAGGAGAGGGGTGACACCAAGGTGTAGATGACACCGAGAGGGAGGTGACTCCAAGGTAGAGGTGACACTAAGAGGGAGGTGATGCTAAGATGGAGGTGACACCAAGAGAGAGGTGACACCAAGGTGCAGGTGACACCAATGCAGAGGTGACACCAGGGTGGAGGTGACACCGAGTGGCAGGCGAGGCCCTCACGGCTGCGCCGGCCAGGCGGTGGCCGTGCACTGTCTGCTGGGCCACGGGCGGACGGGCACCATGCTGGCGTGCTACCTGGTGAAGGCGCAGGCGCTGAGCGGCGCCGCCGCCATCCGGGAGATCCGCAGGCTGCGGCCGGGCTCCATCGAGACACGGGAGCAGGAGCAAGCCGTCATCCAGTTCCACCAGCACCTCAGGTAGGTGCAGCCCCCCCCCCCCAACCCCCCAGGGGGGCTTCCTGTGCCGCAGAGCCACGGCAGGCCCGGCTGTGGGGTCTGAAAGCCCAAATTTTGCACGGATCTGCCTCGCCGCACAGCGCTGGAAGGGACACCGAGGAGGCGTGAGCTGGAGTTTCTCCCCGAGCAGCGTGTGCCGGATGGAGGTGGAAGGAGATGCTCGCGCTGATGTCCTGGGGGAGCCTTGCCCAGCCCTGCGGTGCCACCATCCACCCTGTCCCCCCCCTATTAAAGGACTTTTCAGTGGCTTCTTTCCACCTCGTGGCTCAAACACAACCCCTGCTGCAACCGGGGACCCCCCTGCGCCAGCTATCCAGGCGACCTGGTGCCATCCCCCAACGCCACGGCACCAAACCTCCATCCCCAGGCACCCCCCGACAGCCTCCTCGGGGCGCCCCAGGGTTGGGGACGCCTGCGGCTGCACCCTGAGGTGCTGTGGGGACCCCGTCCCGGGTCTCAATCCCTCGAGCTCCGGAGCTGGTCGCTCGCCAAAGCGGCGATGCCGTGCGGCCACGTCAGCGCCCCAGGGCCGGCCCAGGACGTGGACGCTTAAACGGGAGCTTAGCTGGAATTTAGGCATCTCCGTCCAAAAGCCCAATCCTGAAAATCTCTTCTCAGCTGCTCCTAACCTTGGTGGCACTTAAATCCGGAGTGCCAGAAGCGTCACCGTCCCCATTCCCGCGCGCGGGGCACATGGCCGGGAGCGCCCGGCACGCACCGGGTACCGGCACAGCCCCCACTGGGAAGGTTGTGGGGGGCCTGGGGGGCTGTCACCTCCACCAGGCAGCCCCAGCATCCCCAGATATCCCCCTGAGACCCCAAAACGCCGTTATCATCCCCCAGAAATGACACGCGAGGGTGGTGGCTTGGGGCAGTTGGGGTGGGAGCCAGCAGGGATGGGAGGAGGGTGGCTGTGGGGACGCGGGCACCCCAAAGTGGCACAGAGCTGCCCTCGGTGCCACCCTGCACCCCGGGTTGGGGTCTCGGGGACCGTCCGTGTCTGTCCCCCGTGGGTGACACCATGGCCTGCAGCACCACATGGGGACAAGGGACATTTGGGGTCACCCAACTGCCTGGCCCCATCCCGGGACACGAGTGGCTGTGGCGAGGGGGGGGGGCAAAGGCCCCACGTGGAGGATTTGGGGACACGAAAGGGGACGGGGACGGGGCAGCAAGGTCCAACCACGGTGCCTAAGCCCAGGGAGCCGCAGGACTCCCATGGGGCTGCGAGGTGCCGGAAAGCAGCTTACCCGCAGAATTACTGCCTTGAACAAATCTCACTTTAGCTCTGGCCTTAATAGTCTCCCGTGCGCCGGGGGCCGCGCCGGGACTGGCCGAAAGGGGGGCACGGGAGGACCCCCGTCCCGGGGATGGGGTCGGGACAGGGGGCTCAGCACCAACGTCCCCGAGCGGTGACGCCGAGCGGGACCCAGCACGGCCACGCGTGGCCAGGCAGCACCGGGGGGACCGGGACACAGGGGGGTGACCCCACACCAGTGCCCCCAGTAGCAGAGCCCCTGGGGCTGGCGGGTGGCCCAGCTCCGGCTCAGCCCCGCGGGGACATGGCTCCGGTGGCCGGAGGGGACGGGGTGAGGAGGGGATTAGAGGGGTGACGGCCGGGGTGCGAGAGGGCACGGGGAGAGCCCCGGGGTGGGGGCGGTCACGGGGGGCGGCCGGGGGTTGGTGGCGGTCACGGGTGTGCCATGGGGTGGCATGTGGGGGGGGTCCCCGGCACAGGGCTGGATGTGGTGTGGCAAGGCATGGCACACACCAGTGTCACCCACCAGTGTCACCCACCACACACCAGTGTCACACACCAGTATCACGCACCCATGTCCCACACCAGTGTCCCACACCAGTCACACACCAGTGCCACACACCGGTGTCACCCACCCATGTCCTACACTGGTGTCCACACCCGTGTCACCCACCTATCACCCACCAATGTCACCCACCAGTCACCCACCAGTCACAAACCAGTGTCCCACACCAGTGCCACCCACTGATGTCACCCACCAGTGTCTCACACCCATGTCCTACACTGGTGTCCACACCCGTGTCACCCACCTATCACCCACCAATGCCACCCACCCGTGTCCCACCCCGTGTCACCCACCCCTGTCCCCTCCATCCCCATCCCCACCCCCCAGAACTACACCTCCCATCACCCCCCGCGTCCCCTCCTCCCCTCCCCGCCCCGCTATTGGCCGCCCGTCGCCGAGCCGACAGCCAATCGGCAGCGCGGCGGGGCGGGGCCTGCTCACGCCCCGCCCACCACCGTGGCTTTGGCGGCGGCCGCCCGGTGGCGGCGGCGCGGGGCGCGGAGCGGAGCCGCGGGGCCCGGGGCGGGCATGAGGAGCCCCCAGCGCCCCCCGGTTCGGGGCCAGAGCGCCACGGGCAGCCCGGCCGAGCCCTGCCGAGCTCCGGCCCTGACCCCCGGTGGCAGCCGGTAACCGGTCGCCGGTGCCCGGTGATCTCCCCGCCCGCCCCTCGGTGGCCGCCTGTCCCCGCCGCCACCGGGAGCAGCGGGCCGGGGAGCTGGGCTATGCGGTGGTGGCTACGTGCGGCCTTCCTCAGCCTGCTCGCCGGCACCGGGGCTGAGGGTAAGGGGAGCGGGGACCGGGAACCGGGAACCGGGACTGGGAACCGGGGACCGGGATGGGATGGGATGGGATGGGATGGGATGGATGGGACCGGACAGGGTGAGATGGGAGGGGATGGACGGGACGGGACGGGATGGGAAGAGGGGGTGCGGTGCCACCGGTGCTCCTGGTGCCACCGGTGTTACCGGTGCCACTGGTGCTACTGGTGTTACCGGTGTCCCCGGTGCCCCGTGCAGGCAGCGGGCCGAGCGGGGCCGTGGTGGGCCGCGTCGGGGACAGCGCGGTGCTGGGCTGCGACCTGCTGGGCGCCCGCCAGAGCCGCCCGCCGCTCTACGTCATCGAGTGGGTGCGCGTCGGCTTCGTCCTCCCCATCTTCATCAAGTTCGGCCTCTACTCGCCCCGCGTCGACCCCGAGTACCTCGGTGAGTGGCACCGGGAGCACCGGGAGCACCGGGCACCCCGCTCGGGATGGCTTCACCACCCTGCACCCCTCGGCCGAGCGAGCCGTGCTCGGGGAAGGGATTTGGGTGAAGCCACTCGGCGGGGCCGGGATTTGGGGCCAAGCGGGGCCGCGGCGTGGGAGGCCGCTCCTCGCCCCCACCGGGTGCTCGGGGCCAAACGGGGGGGGGCCCGGTCCGACGGGATCCGGCCTCGGCGGCCGAAACTGCCAAAAAAATGTGCCGCAGGTGGAGCCCGGCCACAGGTAGGGGTGAGGAAGGAGCCGCCAGCACGGGGCAGGAGCAATTTTGGGGTGCTCCCCACTGCCAGCACCTTCCCGGGTGGCTCCGTGGGATCGGCGGTGACACCAAACCTCGCGGTGACACCAAATCCTCGGCACCTGCCTCCCGGGGGCCCCCCGGCTCCCGTTACATGCGGGATCTCAGGTTTCCCCCGGGCACAAAGGGCTCGGCCCCATCCTGCTGCGCCCTCCCCGCGTCCCGCCAGCCCCCAGCCGTGTCCCCGACGGTGCCACCGGCACCCCGGGGTGCTGCCACCGGGCTTGGCGGTGGGGACGGAGGGGACGGGGACCCTACAGAGGGGGGCTGCAGGGTGGCAGCTGGCCCTCGATCCTCCCCATGGGGGGATCTGGGGTCAGGCAAGGGGCCCCCAGGCTCAGCCCCGCAGCCGAGAGCTCGGAGCAGGCAAAGCGGCTCAGGTGTCACCCAGGAAGCCCCTGACCGCCACCTGTGTCACCCAGGCACTTTGGGGACACCTCGGGGACGAGGGTGGGCTGCGCCCCTGAAAGCCCCTCGTGTCCCTGGGGGGCGACGGGGCCGTTTCTCCCCCCCCTCTGCCATCAACTGGTGCCGGTGGTCCCCAGCCGCCGCGTCCCCTTTGTGTCCCCTTTTGAATGGCGGTTGCCAGGCGCTGGGGGATGCGGGGCGGGAGGGCGGCGGCGGTTTTGTTGTTTTTTTTTTTCTGGGGTTTTGTTATCGGCCGGGCGCTGGGCGAGGAGGAGGAGGGGTTGGGGCCGGCGAGGGGGGGATTAGGGAGAGGCTGGGGGCGTCCCCAGGGCTCTCGGAGCCCTGCCAAAGGGACCTTTGTTCAGCAGCCTGCGGGGCCCAGGGCTCGGGGCCCTCACGCTGCCGCTTGGAGCTGCGGGCGCAGGATGAGGCCGAAGGCACCCGGCTACGTCCATCAGCCCCCAGAGAAGCAGATTTTTTTTTGGGGGGGGTGGAAGAAACTTGGGGAGCACGTGTTGCTGTGCTGCGTCCGCACAACGCGTCTCTGCGCCGATCCCGTCCCCAAACCGCCCTGCCCGACCAGCCTGCCGGGTCCTGCCGCTCTTCCTCCTCCTCTTCCTCCTCCTCCTCACTGGGCTCGTCTGGCCGGGTGCAGCACCCGTGTGGGGACCTGTGGGGACACCCAGCTCCGGCTGGGGCTGTTGGGGGTGTTCCAAAAAAACTTGATTTGAGGGAAACCCCGGCAAAGGTGCTGCTCCCGGGCACCTTTGGGTGCTGGTCACCACCGTGGCCCTGCCCCGCGGTCCCAAGGGGCCGCCTCGGGTGAGGGCACGCAGAGGGCTGAGCCGGGGGTGCAGCGGGGTCTGGGGGTGCCACGGTGCTGAGCGCACCCCGGTGGTGCTGAGCCTGTTGCCTGCTGCATGCCTGAGCCGATTAAGGCTCTGATAATAGCCCGGGGGATTAGGGGGCTGCTCTCGCTCTTGCTTGAGGTCCTTATCCTCCTCCTCATCATCATCATCATCACCAGAGGGGCCGGCTTGGGGCGAGCTCCCCCACATTAGGCAGCCCCCTGGTACCCCCAGAGCAGGCGAGGGGCTCATCCAGACCCCACAGCACCTCCAGGAGCGGGAAGGTGCCAGGGCTGAGCAGGGTTCCCGAGGGGGGAGCCCCGGGGGAGATCCGAGCCGAGGCTGCGGGTGCCAGAAGGCACCGGGGAGGGGTTTTGCTGCCAGCCCAAGGGCTTTGGGGGAGCAGGGAGGCCCCTGCGTGGGCGGGTGCTCTGCGGAGGTGGTGGCCCCGGGCACGGGGACGTCCCCAAACTGCTTGGGGCAAACATTTCTGGCTCGGCAGGTCGCGTGCGGATCGAGGAAGGCGCCTCGCTGCGCATCGACCTGCTGCGTGCCGAGGACCAGGGCTGGTACGAGTGCCGCGTGCTCTTCCTCGACCGGCCCAGCGCCGACGCCGACTTCCAGAACGGCACCTGGATCCACCTCACCGTCAACGGTACGGGTTGGAGCTGCCAGCACGAGCCCAAGCTGCTGCCTGCCCTGCCCTGTGCTGCTCTCGGGGTGCTGAGCTTGGTCTGAGAGCTGAATTTGGGGTGGGGGAGCGGTCGTGGTGCGCCCTGTGCCTGCGCCTGCTCTGCTTGGCTTTGTGAAGTGAGGACAGGGGGAGGATTTGGTTGTCCCCCCGGCAAAGGAGGAGCTGCAGCTGGTGGGGCTGGGGCTGGATCGGCTCGTTCCCAAGACCGAGGGTCTGTGTTTGCCTTTGCAGCGCCCCCCACCTTCCTGGAGACCCCCCCAGCCTTCGTGGAGGTGCGGGACCGGGAGGCGCTGAGCCTCACCTGCACGGCCGTCGGCAACCCCCAGCCCGTGGTCATCTGGAAGCGGAGCGACCTGGCCGTGCAGAGCGGGGACGCGGTGCAGGTGAGCACGGCGAAGTGCCAGCATCCCCCAGGGGGAACTTTGGGGTCGGGGGGCGAGTCTCAGGAGGCACAGCGACGCTCTCCACGTGGCTGGAGAGCGAGCCCTGGCCACGGGGCCACGGTCCTGAGAGCCTCGGTGGCCACCGGTGACATTGCAGGTGAGGAACGGGACGCTGAGCATCGCCGTGGTGGAGCGCGCCAGCGCGGGCACCTACACGTGCCACGCTACCAGCAAGGAGGGCACCATCACCCACACCACCCGCGTGCTCGTGCAGGGTAGGAGCGGGGCCGCTCGCCGAGCCCTGGCGGCATCACGGGGTCTGTGGCACGGTCCCCAGGCCCCTCACTGTCCCCCCGTGTCCCCCCCCCCCTGCTGCAGGGCCGCCCGTCATCGTGGTGCCGCCGCAGAACGTCACCGTTAACATCTCTCAGGATGCCTTTCTGGCGTGCCAGGCCGAGGCGTACCCGGGGAACCTCACCTACACCTGGTTCCAGGGCAGCAGCAACGTCTTCCACCTCAGGTAGGGCGGGGACGTGGTGCCGGGGGTGGCACCGAGGTGGCCGCGGGCTCCTGGTGGCCGTCGGAGGCGCGGGGACCTCGCCGAATCCCCAACGGCTGCGCTGGGGCACGGTGCGTGCCGGAGAGCTTTCACCCATCCCGGGTGCCTGCTGCCACCCTCACTCCCACCCTCTCCTCCCCTTGCAGCCACCTCCAGGCCCGGGTGCGCATCCTGGTGGACGGGAGCCTCCTGCTGCAGCGAGCCACCCCGGACGACGCCGGCAAATACACCTGCGTCGCCAGCAACGGGCTCTGGAAGCCACCTTCAGCCTCAGCCTTCGTCACGGTGCTGTGTAAGAGCCCGGGGGTGCCCCCATCGGCCCCTACAGGATCCCCAGCGCCCTCCCAGCACCCCACGTGTCCCCCCTTCCCCCCAGATCCGGCGCAGGTGACCACCATGCTCCCGGAGACCCATTTGCCCAAGGGGATGCGGGGCGTGATCCGGTGCCCCACCAGGGCCAACCCCCCGCTGCTCTCCGTCAGCTGGACGCGGGACGGGCGCCCGCTGGAGCTGGGCAAGGTACGGCCACCCACGGCCCCCCCACCCCTTCACCTGCACCCCGCAGCCCCCCGAAATCACCCCCACGCCCTTCCCACCAGCTCCCCGGCTGGTCGGCGCGACCCGACGGCTCCATCGTCATCACCACGGGGAACGACGACGCGCTGGGGGTGTACACGTGCACCCCCTACAACAGCTACGGCACCGCCGGCGCCTCCCGGCCCACCCGCGTCCTGCTCAAGGTGGGGAGAGACTGGGGGGGGGGACGGGGGACACAACACTCTGGTGTCCCGTGTCCCCGCCACCGTCCCCAGCACCGTGCGTGGCTCTTGCAGGACCCCCCCGCCTTCACCGTGCGCCCCAAGGAGGAATATTTCCAGGAGGTGGGCCGGGAGCTGGTGGTCCCCTGCGCGGCCCACGGGGACCCCCCACCCACCATCACCTGGGGGAAGGTAAGGAGCACACTGGGTGTCCTGGGACATCATCGCGTGGGTAGTCCCCGGGTCCTTGTCCCCGCAGGAAGCCCTGGGGTCCCACGGGAGGGGAGTTTTGCTGGTGTCGCCTTTGGTTTTGTAGGAAATGAGGGCAAAATCCTGCCCCTCTGTGTCCGAATCGGCCCCAGGGGGGTGGATCAAGGTCCTGCGAGGGTCTGGGGGCTGTGGGGTCACTGCGGAGGCACTGGGGACAGGGACAGGGGATGGGGATGGGGACAGGGGATGGGGACGGGGACAAGGGATTGGGATGGGGACAAAGGATTGGGATGTTGATATCAGCATGATCAGGGTGTCCCTGCCCCGCAGGTGGGCAGCACAGGGCAGATTGGTGCCCAGGTGGATGGGAACGGCAGCCTGGTCTTCCATCCCCTGGTCAAGGAGCAGCACGGGCGCTGGGAGTGCACAGCCACCAACCCGGTGGCCAGCGTCAGCACCGCCACCTCGGTCCACGTCCTGGGTGAGTGGTGGGGGCGGCGTCGGTGGGTGCCGAGCCCCGAAAATTGGGGGGGGTGGAAGGTCTGGAAACGCTCCTGGGCTTTGGTTATCCGAGCTGCCCCCGTCCCATGCGGTTTCTCTTCTCCTTTGGGTGCCAGGGACCAGTCCCCACGCCGTCACCAACGTCTCCGTGCTGCCGCTGCTGCTGGCGGCCAACATCTCCTGGGAGCCCGGCTTTGACGGGGGCTACTTCCAGAGGTTCAGCGTCTGGTACACGCCGCTGTGAGTCCCCCCCGGGGGGGTAGGAGGGTGGCACCGGGTGGCCCCCAGCCCCTCGGCGTCCCTCGGCCGCGTGCTCAGGGCTCCCCCCGTTCCCCGCAGGGCGAAGCAGCCGCCCCGCGCCCACCACGACTGGGTGTCGCTCTCGGTGCCACCGGGGGCTCAGCACCTTTTGGTGGAGAACCTGCAGCCGGACACCAGCTACCAGTTCAGCGTCCTGGCCCAGAACAAACTGGGCAGCGGCCCCTTCAGCCAGATCGTCACCTCCGTGCCCAGGGGTAAGAGCAGGGTGCCTCGTAGCCCCCCCCAAAACTCCCCCGAAGCTCCGGTTTCCACCCCGCTCTCCCTCCCCACGCCACCCGTGCCAGCGTCCCCTTTCTCCCCAGGCTTCCCAGTGACCACAGTGCCTCCGGAGCCGCCGGCCATGACCGTGCACGTCTTCCTGTCCCCGCCGCAGGCCCTGAGCGCCAACGAGACGTCGCGGGGGGTCCTGCTGCGCTGGGAGCCCCCGGCCCAGCTCTCGGTGGCGCTGAGCGGCTACGCCCTGGAGCTGCGGCAGGACAAGGGCGGCTGGGAGGTGCTGGAGCGCTCCATCCCCGGCACGGAGAGCCAGGTGCTGGTGCCAGGGCTCATCAAGGTGAGGTGCTGCGTGGCCGGGGAGGGGTTGGGGGTCTCGCCGGGCTCTCCGCAGGGATGCAGAGAGGTGGGGGTGAGGCTGACGGCGCTCTGCTCGCCCCCCCCCCCCCCAGGACGCCTTCTATGAGTTCCGCCTGGTGGCCTTCGCGGGCAGCTACATCAGCGACCCCAGCAACACGGTGAACGTCTCCACGGCAGGTAGGGGCTGCGCTGCGCCCGCCCGCTCTTCCAGCTGGGAGGCAGGAACCGAGGGAGGGAGGCGTTTGCCCTAAACGAAAATCCCCTTTTAGGGGTTCCAGCCCCAAAACTAGACCGGGGACTGCATCCTGAGAATCAGGCACTGCGGGAGCGCTCATCCATGTGCACATCTCTTGTGTGGCTTTGGTTTTGGGTGGCAGGGGAGCCTTGCCTGGTGTCCCTGCTGCCAGCACCCTTGGGGGCAGAGGCTGCAGGTCCCCCTGAAGCCCCCCGAGGCTTTGCCATCCCCTCTGCAGTGCCATCAAGGCGCTGGAGGCCGCTCTGGGGTGCTGGAGGCTGTTCTGGGGTGCTGAGCGGGTGCCCCAGCTCCGTCTCCCATCCGGCACAGGCATGGAGGTGTACCCGTCCCGCACCCAGCTCCCCGAGCTGCTCCCGCAGCCGGTGCTGGCCGGGGTCATCGGCGGGATCTGCTTCCTCAGCGTGGCCGTCATCTTCAGCACCGTGGCCGCCTGCATCATGAACCGCCGGCGCGCCGCGCGCATCCAGAAGCGAAGGCAAGGTAAGAGCCAGCGTCTCCCGGGGGGGGCTCAAGCCATGGGGATGGGGCCAGGGGGGCTGCGGGGGGGTGGCTGCCATCTCCTTCCTCTCCTCTCGCCTCCTCCTCATCGCCATGCGTCGCTCGCCGTGCGATCCCCGTGTGTTCTCATCACCTTCCAGATCCACCGCTCGTCTTCTCCCCCAGCCAGAAGCTCCCTGCTCCGCAGTAAGTCATGCCATGCCACGCTTCCCCCCCCCCCCATCATCATCATCATCATCATCATCATCCATGCACTGGCTTGGGGCAGGAACCGGGAGCAGGGCCAGGCTCGGGGCACCCACGGGTGCTCCGCTTTCCCCTTGAGGGGGGCTCGTGGCCAAAGCAAGCAAGCAGGGAGCACCCGGAGCAGTGCTGCCACGTCCTGCAGGGCACGGCACCGCCCGGGGGATGCCCGATGTGAGCCCCCTAATTATGGGGGGGGGTCCAAACGAGCCGCTACGGGGATCCCGCAGCCCTTGCCCGTTTCCTTCCAGCCCTTCTCACGGCGCTGGTAGCCCGGCCGGTGTGGCGAGCAAGCTGAAGCTGCAGCCCTCCCCCTGCCCTAGCCTGCGCCGGGCGCTGCTTTGGGGCGAAAAAGCCGGCACCAGCCTGGGGCTCAGCATCGCCGGGGCCGGATCCGGCTACACCGTCTACGAGAGCCACCTCGGGGAGCACGGCGGGGACCCCGGCCCCCTGGAGCGCATCCGCCGCGGCCCCGACGGCCGCTTCGTGGTGGAGACCACCCAGAAGGACAGCGCCTTCGCCCCCCCGCCCCGGGACCCCCCAGCACCCAGGGGACCCCAACCGGATGACGAGGAGGAGGAGGAGGAGGAGGAGGAGGAGAAGGAGCCCGTTTGGCATCAGGGGGTGGCGTTACGACCCCGGCCCCCCGGGGACCCCCCCGCACCCTCCGGCCGCCGTCGGGGCCGTTATTTCGGCTACGGCAGCAGCAGCCCCGTGGCCGAAGCGGCCGCCCTGTGCATCGTCGACGTCAGCCCCGTGGCCTCCGCCGCCACTCTGCCTTACAGCCCCGGCCCCCCCAGCACCCGCTGGGACTCGCTGCCCCTCCAGGGCCCCCCCACCCCGGCCGCCGCCAGCCCCCAGCCTGCCGCGGCCCCCCCGGCCCCGAGCGGCATCCTGCAGTACCTGAGCCTGCCCTTCTTTAAGGAGATGTGCGTGGACGGCGACTGGCCCCCCCCCGAGGACCCCCCGCAGCAGCCCCCCACTCCCCCCCAGCACCCCGGGGGGGGGCCGGACTGCACGGACCCATGTGCCAAGGCCGCGGCCCCCCCCGCCGCCACCCTCCTGCAGCCCCCCAAGCTGCCCCTGGGCCCCGCCAAGGCCTCGCTGCCGGGCCCCCCCGCCTGGCAAGCCCCCCAGGAACCGACCCACCGTGGTGCCCCCCCCGGCAGCAGGACTGAAACTGGGGATGTGCCCCCCCCGGAGAAGTTGCCACGGGGCAGCTTGACCAGCCAGAGCAGCGGCCGGGGCAGCACTTCCTTCCTGCGCCCCCCCTCCTTGGCACCGTCCCTGGGGGGGCCCGGCCCCGGTACCCCCCCGGGGGACGGGGGCAGCTGGCAGGAGGGCAAGGTGAGCACGGAGCCAGCCCTGAGCGGCGCGGGGAAGAGGTGAGGATGCGCTCCTTGGAGACACGGGGGGGTGACAGCGTGCCACGGGGAGGGGGTGGCAGGTGATGGGACCCCCCCCTTAAAGCTTGTAACCCCCCCAGGAGGGACACCTCGGTGGACGAGAGCTACGAGTGGGACGCGGAGGTGACGCTGGCCTCCGACCTCCTGGCCGCCCTGCAGCTCTACCGCGCCGCAGCCCCCCCCCGGCCCCTCTCCACCATCGCCCTCCGGGACCTCGAGCGGCAGCAGCAGCGTGAGTGAGACCCCCCCCCCCTATTATCACATGCCCCCCCCCGGCCACCACCGCCTTTTGGGGATAGGGGGGGACCTGGAGGCACCTGGTAGGGTTTGGGGGTGGGTGGGGGGGACACCCTGGGGGTGTCGCTCGGGGGCCGGACGCTGCCTCTCTCCCCGCAGAGCCCGGTGGCGGCGGCTCCTCGCCGGTGACCTCGGTGTCGGCGGAGGCGTTGGGGGGTCCGGGCGGCCCCCCCCAGCACGGGCGGCGCAGGGAGGGGGCCCAGCAGCGGCGGCGGCAGAGGCCGGGGGGGCGCGGGGGCTGCGGTGAGGGCTGCGAGCTGGCCACGCTGCTCTAAAGGGGGGGGGGGGGGCACTTGGCCCCCCCCTGTCCCCACAGTGTCCCCATGGTGTCCCCACGGTGTCCCCTTGTTTGGGGTTGGGGGGGGGAATAAAGAGATGTGAGCGCACCCTGCGGGCTCATGCACCCACTGTGCCCCCCCCCAGCATGGGGACCCCCCCACCCTATGCAGCCCCCAGCCCCTGGGCTCCCCAGGGGGCTGTGCCCCCCCCCCCACCCCCATCCTGGATCCTACAGCATCCCTCCCAAATCCCAGTGCCCCCCCCCAAATCCCTGTTATCCCCCCCCCATCCCCGTTACCCTTCCCCAAATCCTGGTGCCCCCCCATCCCCGTTACCCCCCCCAAATCCCCATTACCCCCCCTGGTCCTGCTGTGCCCCCCCCGGGGGGGGTCCCTGTAACCCCCCACCCCCCTCCCGCTGCCCCCCTCCCGCTCCCGGTGCTCCGGATGCTTCCCCCCCCCCCCCCCCCCCCGTCCTGTCCCGTTCCCCCCGCCGGGATGGGCGGGGGCTGGGGGGCGGGGCCTCTTCGCGGGGTGGGCGGGGCCTGCGTGCCGCGTTCCCTTATATGGCCATGTCGTGGGATCGCGTCATCGGGGGGCGGGGCCGGGGAGCTACGTCACCCCCCCCCCGGAGCTTGGGGGGGCGGCGGTGGGGGGCACCCGGGGCTGTGACCCCCCGGTCACCGCGGGTCACCCCCGGGCGTCACCCCCGGGCGTCACCCCCGGGTCACTCCGGTTTCACTCCAGTGTCACTCCGGTGTCACCCCTGCACGCCCCCCCCCGTCCCCACGTCCCCCCTGCCTGTCCCCCGTGCCCCCCCCGGTGTCACCCCCACCCTCCCTGGTGTCACCCCGTGTCCCCAGCCTTGTCCCCCAGGGGGTGCCCCTCCCAGGGTGTCCCCCTGTCCCCCAGTGTCACCCCCTGTAACCCTGCGTCCCCCCAGTGGTCCTGCCCCCCCCCTCACCCCGGGGGGGGTCTGTTTCAGGTCCCCCCCCCTCCTGCCCCAGGGTCCTGTCCCTGTGTCACCCCCCATTACCCCCCTGCCACCTCCCACTGTCCCTCCAGTATCCCTGCGTCACCCCTGTCCCCTTCTCTGTGCCCCCCCCATGTCACCCCAGGCCTGTCCCCCCCCCCATGTGCTTTGTCCCCCCCCCTGCACCACCCCTCTCCTGCTCTCTGTGTCACTCCTCTGTCACTTTTGTCCCCCCCCTCCACGGGTCCTACCCCCCTGTGTCACCCCCAGGGTCCTGCCGCTGTCACCCCACCCCTCCCCCCCTTCTTGCACCCCCACATCACCCCCACCCTTGTCCCCACCCCCCCAGTGTCACCCCTGTCCCATGGCTCACCATGTCCCACCTTGTCCCCTCACCCCCATGCCCCCCCCCGCCACGTGCCCCTGTCCCCGCAGCCATCCCCCGGGCACCGGGAACCCCCCCGGGAATCCCCAGGGGCCACCCATGATGGGGGGGGGGGGGACACACGAGGGGGGGAACCCAACCACGTGGCACCCATGGGTGCAGCAGGGGCCGTGGCCACCGCGGGGTGGGGGACACGGTGGGGCTGGGGTCCTCGCCACGGGGTTACCGAGGAGGGTGGCACCTCGCTTGCGGCGGGGGGGGGCTGGGTTTTGAGTTTTGGGTGCTGGGGGGGGGGGGTGGTTGGGGACACGGGGACGTTGCGGCGGTGGCCCTGCCACCCGTTGCGGACGCAGGCGGTGGCGCGGGGCCGAGGTTTGTTTGTTGTTTTGGTGGAGCCTCCAAGGAGACGGGACGGGGGCAGGCGCCAGCCACCGGCCCTCCCCGCCCCGCCGGGGCCACCGCGGGGCCGCCGTGTCCCTGCGGGGGCCACAGCCCCCCCCCCCCTCCCCCACGGCTGTCCCCTTGCCACCGTAGCCAGGATGTGGCACCACCGTGGCCACCACCACCACGGTCCCCCCATGTGCCACCGCGGTGGGCTTGCGCCCTGACGGCACGCGTGGCCCTGTGCCATCGCGGCCACCTCGTCCCCACCACAGCCCCTATGTCCCCACCTCGTCCCCACCACGTCCCCACCACGGCCACCGTCACCCTGAGCCACCACGGCCACCCCGTCCCCACCGCAGCCGTGTCACAGCTTACCACGGCCACCGTCTTCCCCACCACAAGCTCCGTATCCTCTGCCACCACGGCCACCCCACGGCCACCCTGTCCCCCCCACGGCCACCTTGTCCCCACCACGGCCACTTTGTCCCCACTGTGGCCACCCCATGGCCACGCTGTCCCCCCCATGCCCACCTTGTCCTCACCACGGCCCCTCTGTCCCCACCTCGGCCACCGCAGCTCTCCTGTCCCCTCACCCCCTCCCCACCCTATCCCCACCTCGGCCACCGTGTCCGTGCCACAGCCCCGTGCCCACCGCCACGACCCCCGTGTCCCTGCCACCACGGTGCCCCTGTCCCCAATACACCCCCCCCATCCCCATTACACCCCCCCCGTCCCCATTACACCACCCCCCGACCCCAATACAACCCCCCCACGGCCACCCCGTGGCCACCCCGCTCCCGTTCCCGGTGCCGGTGCCGGTCCCTTTGCCGGTGCCGGTGCCGGTCCCGGTTCCCCCGGGGCGGGGCGGTTCTGCCCCGGGGCTCGGTGGCGGCTCTGCCCCGTTCCCGGCCCTGCGGACCCGCCCCGGGAGCGGGCGGTCCCGGGCCGCCCCCGGCCGCGCTGACATCAGCCGTGAAAAGGGCGCGGGCGGCGGCATCCGCCACTGCCGCACCGGGACCGCGGGATCGGCACCGCAGGTAGGGCACCGGGCACCGGGCACCGGGTACCGGGCACCGGGCACCGGGAGGCGCCCTCGGGCTAAACCGGGCGGCAGGTGGGCACGGGGATAAAAGGGATGGGGATAGGGAACGGCACCGGCAAAGGGACCGGCTCCGTTTGCGCTGTCCTAAAATGGCCGGGGCTGAGCCGTCCCGGTGCCCCCGGGGCTGTCCCGGTGCCCCCGGCCCCGGTAACGGCTCCGGGGGAGCCGCCGGGACTCGCGGCCGCGCCCGGGAAACGGGAGCCGGGTGCGGCTTCCGGCCCCGCTGCCCCCGGGGGGGGTGTTTAGGACGGGGGGGGGACCGGGACCGTGCCGGGGCTGTGGTCGCCGAAGCGGGGCTGAGCCCCCCCTCCCCTCCCCGCTGCTCCCGGTCCCCGCCCCGGAGCCCCCCGCGCCGTGCCCGTGGGGTCCCCCCGGGTGTCCCCTCCCTCCCTGGTGGCCGCGGGGTCCCCGGGGTGGCCGTGTCCCAGCCGAGGGTCCCCTCCCTGCTGGCCCCGAGGGGTGAGGGGGGGGTCTTTGGGGACCCCAGGGTGGTCGCGCCCGGGGTCCCGTCCCCTCCCCGCTGCCCTCGGGGGTCCCCAGGGTGGCTGCGTGCTGCCTGGCGGTCCCCTCCCCATCGGCCCCGGGGGTCCCCTGAGGTCCCCAGGGTGGCCTTGTCCCCGCTGGGCTGGGCAAAACCCCCTCCGCGCTGGCCCCGGGGAGGGGTCTCTGGGGTCACCAGGGCAGCCGCACCCCCCCGGGACCCCCCCGGGACCCCCACCCTCTTACCCCCACGATGCCCGGAGGCTCCCCAAGGTTCCCACATCCCCAGGGGCTTTGGGCACGGTCCCCTCCCCGCCACCCCCAAGGGTGACGCCGAGGGGGTCCCCAAAACCGGGCGCAGCCCCCGAGGGGTCCCCAGGGCGCCCGCGCCGCAGCTGGGCTGGGTCCGGCCCTCCCTCCCCTCCCGCCTGGGCAAGCCCCAGCTGTGTCGGGAAATCAGCGCTGTCTGCACCAATTTCAGCTCCTCTTTTGTTTCCCAACCCGCTTGGCCCCCGGCCGGGCGCTCCCAGGCCCCGGGGAAGCGACTTTCAACCCCCCCACCCCCCCCGCCGGCGCTGGCTGCGTCCCAGCCCCACGCCCCGGCGGCCACGGGGAGCTCGCTTGGCCACGGGTGGCTTTGGGGCACCCCGGAGGTTTTGGGGTTCCCTCGAGGCTTTAGGGTGCCCCGGCGCTCATCGGTGGTCTCGGGGTGGTCACGGTGCTGAGGTTTTGCAGCGAACCCCGGCTGCTTCCCCACTTTTTGGGTTTTTTTTTTTTTGCTTTTCGTCCAGCCGAGCCAGGGCGGTTTCGCCCCTTGGGGACACGAGCACCGAAGCTGGGGGCACGCGAGGGACAGGGTCCGGGCTGAGCCCACCCTGGGGGAGCAGCGGGGGCCTCAACCCCAGAGCAGGGTGCAGGGGGCGACGCGTGGCCCCACGTGCCCCTTGCATGGGTGGAGGGCGTCGGGAGCACCCCTGGGTGGGGAGCACCCCAACCGTGCAGCGCTGCTCGGCACGGTGCCTTGCACAACCGCCCCATGTGGGTGGCACTGGGCACGGGGACGCTGTCACCGGCACCCACCCGTGGGGTCCACCGGGCTCCGATTGCTCTGCCAGGGTGGGGACGCAGCCCCGGAGCTGGGGTGGGGTGGGGGGGGGGGCAGGATGAGGCCATCGCCCACGCCCCGTGGAGCCGGAGCCCGAGCTCGGCGGGCCAGGAGCTGGGCACGGCGTCAGGCTGAGGCGATGGGCGCCGTTCCCGGGGTGGCGTGGGGCTCCCGGGCCGGTCCCGGATCTGGCACCCGTCCCGTACAAACGGGGCGAGCTTCGCAAACAAGCTCCGACCGGCAGCGAGCTCCTGCCAAGTCCACGCCTCGGCGGGGCCAAGCCGCTGGGATGAGGATGCTCGGGCAGCCGGGGGGGGGCCCTTGGGTGGGCACGGCGCAGCAGCACCGCGGGGCTTCCTTTCGGCTGGCATGGGGGGCACCGGGGGGTCCCCAAAGTGCACGGAGCGTGCACCCCATCCCCAGGAGGGAGCCGAGCAGGAAGCAGGGAGGGGAGGGCAGCACCCAGGCAGCGCCTGGCACGGGTGATAAGGCTCCGTGCCGGACATCCAGCGAGCCTGGCCGGGCAGGATGCGGCCCCTGCGGCCAGCTCGGGCACTGCCAAACCGCCGGGAGGTCCCCGTGTCACCCTGCGTCCCCGAGGGGCTGCGGCGCTGCGGCCACGGGGTTAGCTGGGGCTGACGGAGGGGGGGTTCCCGGTGTCCTGCAGACCCCCCAGCCGTCGGCATGGCCAACCGGGGACCGTCGTACGGGCTGAGCCGGGAGGTGCAGCAGAAAATCGACCGGCAGTACGACCCCGAGCTGGAGCAGGTGCTGGTGCGCTGGATGATGGGGCAGTGCGGCGGCGACATCCCGCAACCCGCGCCCGGCCGCGACGGCTTCCAGCAGTGGCTCAAGGACGGCACCGTGAGTCCCCGGGGAGGGGTCACCGGGTACTTGGTGGGGTCGGGGGGAGCGGCGTCACCTCCCTTGACCCCCCCCCCGCGTGTCCCCGCAGGTGCTGTGCCGGCTCATCAACAGCCTATACCCGCGGGGCCAGGGGCCGGTGGCCAAGATCCAGGCGTCCACCATGGCCTTCAAGCAGATGGAGCAGATCTCGCAGTTCCTGCAGGCGGCCGAGCGCTACGGCATCGCCGCCACCGACATCTTCCAGACGGTTGACCTGTGGGAAGGTGAGGGGCCGGGATGGGGTTTGGGGGGGGGGGAGGGACACACGCGGGACCCCGTTGTCCCCGAGGGGCTGGTGACAACCCCGCGGTGGCACCCGGCAGGGAAGAACATGGCATGCGTGCAGAGGACCCTGATGAACCTGGGCAGCCTGGCGGTGGCCAAGGGCGACGGGCTCTTCGTGGGAGACCCCAACTGGTTCCCCAAGTAGGTAGAGGGCTGGGTGGGCTTGGGGGGGGTGTTGGTGGGTGGGTGGGCACCCAGGGGGCCGTGACACCCGCGGTGCCCGCAGGAAATCCCAGGAGAACCGGCGCGTCTTCTCCGAGGACAAGCTGAAGGAGGGCCAGAACGTCATCGGGCTGCAGATGGGCACCAACCGGGGCGCCTCGCAGGCGGGCATGACGGGCTACGGCATGCCCCGCCAGATCCTCTGAGACCCCCCCCCAGCTGCATCCTGCCCCCCCCCCCCCAGCCACCCAAGGGTCTCCCGGTGCTGGGGGGGGGGTCCCCAACCCGCCTCGCCCCTCCCCATGGACCAACAACCGGCTACTGGGGCCGTGCCCCCTCCCCACTCCCCTCCCCGACGCGCCCGGGGTCGCGGCTCGCCCGCCTGCCAGTATTTCCAGGACCAAAGTTTCGAGTTTTTATAATTATTATTTCGCTCCCGGGGGGCAAGGGGGGGGCGGCCGCGCTGGCCCCCTGCCTCCCACCGCTGTGCCTTGGGGGCCGTGCTGGGGAGAGCCCCCCCCCCCACCAGCTCGCCCCAATAAACGGCCCCCCTCTTGTTTCCAGTGTGTGGGTCAGTGTGGTTGGGGACGGGGGGGGGTCTTTTTTTTTTGGGGAGGGGGGCACGAGGCCAAAACTGAAGGGGAGGGGAGACCCCAGGGGTCTGGGGGTGGACCCTGCATGGGGGGGACATCTGGTGGGGGGGGGGTGGGCTCACCCTGGTGTGTGCCCCTATGGGGGGGGGGCAGCAGAGGGGTCCCCAATGTATGGGGGGGGGCAGAGGGGAACCCAACCGGGGTGGGGGGGCAGGAGAGGGGACCCCAGCCCAGAAATTAGCAGGGGGGGGTCCCCAACCCCAGGGGGTGCTGGGGGGGACCCCAAGCCGGGGGGGGGCAGCAGAGGGGACCCCAGCCCGGGGGTCGGTGCCGCCCCCCCCACCCCAAGCCTCCCAGCACGTGGCGGTGCCAACCCACGTGGAGGGGCGGGGCCTCACGTAGAAGGGGGCGGGGCTAGAGTCGAGGGGCGGGGCAGGCGCCGCTGACGTCATTCTGGCGCGGCGGGGCCGCGTGGACGCGGGGCGGGGGGGACACGGGTGGGCGCGGGGGGGGGGGGGGGGTCGGGGCACGGGTGGGTGAGGGGACACGGGGGGGGCACGAGTGGGGAGGGGGACACGCGGGGGGGGGACACACGTGTGGGGGGAGGACACGTGGGGGGGGACACGGGGACACGGCGACCCACGAACGCGCGTGGGTGTGAGATTTCCCCCCCCCATGACCACAGAGGCTGCTCCCGATGCCCGGAGCGCCCCCCCCCAGCCCCTCCCGCCCCCCCCCCGCTCCGGCTTCGGCCCCGCCCGCGCGGCGTTACCGGGAGAACGCGGGGGGGGGGCGGGGGGGGCCGTTACCGGGGCGACCGGCGGCCGCCGAGCGGAGCGCGATGGTGAGCGCGGGTGGGGCACCGGGACCCCCCCGGTAACACCCCCCCGGTAACACCCCCCCGGTAACACCCCCCCGGTACCCCCCACCCCCGTAACCCCCTCATGGTACCCCCAACCCCAGTAAACCCCCCCCCCGGTAACCCCTTCTTCGGTAACCCCCCCCCCCCGGTAATTCCCTCCCGGTAAACCCCTCTCCGGTGACCCCCCCCGCCCCGGTAGCCCCCCCCGGTAACCCCACTCCCCCCCCCCAGCCCCGCAACCGGTACCGGTGGAGGGCCCGGAGCACCGAGGTGGATGAGACGCTGTTCGGGGAGAGCCGGGTAAATGGGGGTGGCACAACCCCGGGAGGGGGGCACAGCCGGGGGCTGGGGGCACAGCTCCGGGTTTGGGGACACAGCCCTTGGGGACACAAACCCTATTTTGGGGACACAACCCTTACTTTGGGGACACAACCTGGGGCTGGGGACAAAACACTGGGGACACAACCCCCAGTTTGGGGACACAGCCCCGGGCTGGGGATGGGACACAAAGCCCCTGGGGACACAAATCCTGGGGCTGGGGGCACAAATCCCTCATTTGGGGACACAACCCCTGGTTTGGGGACAAAACCCTGGTTTGGGGACAAAACCCCCGGGCTGGAAACACGGCCAAGCAGGGGCCCTTCCCCCACCAGGGAGCAAAACGCCCCCCACCCACCCCCAGCTGCACCAAGGGGGGGCTGGGGGCACCTTTCGGGGTGTCCTTCGCCCTCCCCTCCTCTCCCCCGTTGTTTATCAGCCGGGGTTTATGGCGCCCGCGCCTTGTGCCCCGCGCTCCTTCCCGGCCCCGCTCTTATCTGCGGAGCCCGCGCGGCTGCCAAAACCCTGGGGCTTTTCGGGGGAGAGGAAGGAAACGGGCTGTGACGTGGGGGGAGCTGGCGTGGGGCAGGACGGCAGCGCCGCGGCCCCCCCCGGGCGGCTTCAGGGCGATATAAAAACGGGTGGCGATATAAAAATGGGGTGGCGATATAAAAATGGGGTGGCGATATAAAAATGTGAGGCTCCCGGGGTGGCTTCCCCGAGCCCAACCCCGGCCTCGCCCGAGGAGTTCTCCCGGCCCCGAGGCCAAGAGGGCCGGTGGCGGTGATTGACGCCGTTATCGTTCTTGGCACGGGCGTTTCGGGGCCAAACCCCGTAATTCAACAGCTCCCCGCTGGGAGGCTGCTTGGTGCCGCTGGGAACCCGAGCGCAAGCAGTCAGGGTGCTGCTGACCCCCCCCCCCGCCCGGGGCTGGCACGGGGCTGAGCCCACCCGGGTGGGTGCCCCCGCTTGCCCGCAGCAGCAGAGCCAGGACTTGGGGCAATCAGAGCCATAAAATGGAAATTTTGGTGTTTTATAAACATTGGCAGAGAGATGCCGACACCCGGGGGGATTTGGGCACAGAGCCCGTGCCCGCGGTTGTGCTCCCGGGAGCGGGTCTGCTTTTGGGATGCTGCACCTTGCACCCATCCCCTCCCCGGGGTATGCCCCACTGTGTCACCCCAGGAGGCATCTCCTGCTCCGAAAATTGGGGTCGAGCCCCTCTGGGGGGGTTTAAGGTCGTGCAGACACACACATGCTGCGGGTACCCATGTCCCTCCCCAGCCAGAGGTGGTGCACGGGGAGAGGGGCTTCGTGTGCCCGGCTCTGGGGGTGCTTCTGCACCCACCCGTGTTCAGGGAAGGGTGGAGCGGGGTCCCCAGCACCCCAGCGATGGGTGACACCTCACTAGGTGGCACTGTCAGCTCGAGCAAAGGGACCTGTGCCACTCGGGCTGCTTTGTGGCCAGGAGCCGGCACCGGCTCCGGTCACGCTGCGGAGCCAGACCTCGAGTTGGCCCCTCTGGGACCCTGCTGTGAGTTTGGGTCAGTTTGGGGGCATTTCTGCTCCTCCTGCTCCTGCTATCACCCGCGGTGCTTGGCAGGACAGCGGAGCACGGCCGTGCCCTGAGCTACCTGAGCTGCCCAGGAGCCAGGGCTCTGAGTTGGGGCTGCTCGGCCAGGGGGAGAGGAGGCTCGGGGGGCTCCCACTCGTGTCCGATGGTCCCTGCCGGATGGTTAAAAGGACATCGGGCTCCTGCCAGCGGTGCCCAGAGGCAGGACACGAGGCCCTGGGCAAAACCCAGAGCCCAGGAGGCTCTGCTGGGACAGCAGGAAGCACTGGGGGGGCCGGGTGGGTGATGGAGCCTTGGCATCGGTACCCAGTGGGTGCTCCAGGAGCCACCCAGATGCGGTGCTGGGCAGCGCTGGGACCAGGTGGCCCCCACGGTGCCTTCCAACCTCAGCCACCCCGCGTGTTTTCACCTCTCCCCGTGCCCTCGCTCGGCTCCCAGAGCTGGGGCTGCCAAGGCACAAAAGCCTCTCCCTTGCCCAAAGTCTCGGCGGTGGGGCTGGGCTGCATCAGGGGCGCTCCCCGACGTGCTGGCTTGGGGTTGGGACATGTCCAGGAGCTGGGGACGGAGATGGGTAGGGGCTGGTGGCAGGCAGGCCGGGGGGAACGCCGTCCTTCCTTGCAGAACCTGCGGCAGTCGCGCCCCGGCAGCCCCATCGTCGTCCTCCGGGATGTGCAGAGCGCCCCGAAAACGGTGCCGGCTGGCGAGCACAAGCCCGAGACCATCCGCCTCATCACCAAGGACTTCGTCCGCGACCTCGTGTAAGTCACCTGGGCTGCCCTTGGTGAGACACCCACCCCCCCACACCAAACTCTCCCCCCCCCGTGCCCAAAATCCCCGTGACGGAGGCGGTGTCACCCGCTGGCCGTGCGCGGCGCAGAGCCGTGCGTTTCTCCACAGGGATGTTTTATAAGCGAGGCTGAACTGTAAGAACCCCGGCCTTAATTACTACGCCTTGTTAAAAGCCTGCAGCGCACGGACAAGAATAGTGCCATTATCCCAGCCAAATCTAATTTAGCCTAATTTTGACCTTCCGAAATTTCCCCTGCAGTTGGGGCTGGCTCCACCGCTCGCCTTTGCTTCCTGTTTTGAACCAGCGCGTAATGCTCTTGCACCCTATAAAACGTGACAGCAGCCCCACAGACGGTTTGGGCTTGGGTTTTATGGAGCTTGCGATGGTGCAGAGGCACCGGTTCAGGCTCTCGGGGCTGGTGCCCAATTTTACACGCTCGGGTTCTTTTATGGCCAACCTGACAAAGCCGAGGGCCAGTTTCCAGATGTGTGGCACGGCCGCAGCTCCAGCCAAAGCTGCTGGAAACTCTTTGTGCCAGTTTCATTCCTGAAAATCAGGCCCTAGACATCTCAGGTCGGTCACCCAAACAGTGAGACAGCTCAAGCAGTGGTCACTGTGTCATTACATTTATTAGGGCCGTTGTGGCCATTACCCATTCTTTCAAGCGTCCTGGAATCCGATGTTGTGATGCAGCTCCCGAGCGATTATTATGCAGGTATCTGTTCATATTCAGCTGGGTGGATGAAAGGTGACACATAATAATAATGACTAAATTCTTAGTCCTGAGCATCTTCAAAGTGCTGCCTGCATTTGGGTAATGCACGCTCCCACACCGCACGCGTCACCATGGTACCTGAGTAATGCGCGGCGTAATTAACTCCTTACCCCTCGCGTGGAAAGCAGCCCCGTGTTATTATCCACATTTTTACACACGGGGAAATGGGGGCACCCGGAGCTTCGGCGATTTCCTCTAAGCCACAGCGTGAGTCACGGGCAGGGTTCGTGGCTCGCTGCGTGAGGCTGCTCCGCAGCTGGAGGGGCACCTGGCAGCGCTGGGAGGGGACCCGGCCCCGGCGCTTCCTCCTCTCGTGCCGGGCGAATTCCTGGGGCAGAGGAGCCAAGCCCAGGCTGTGCCGAGTGTCATCAAACACAGCCAAAAGGCAGCTGCTGCTCCCCAAAGCGGAGGCTTCGAGCCAGCGCCCGGGACCAGCGACGGTCAGGGATGAGCAGGACGCCCCACTGGAAAAAGGGGTCGGGGCAGCGGTGACACTTTCCCCAAATGACAGCCCGGTCGGGTTGGCCTGAAATATTCCTGGCGTTGTTTGGTGGGGACAGGGCAGGCAAGTGCTGAAGGTTTGGGTGTTTTCCCGGGCGGCCCCTGCCCTGCTGCACATCCTGTTCCCCGCGCACCGCCGCAGCTTTCACTGCACTTTCTGTTCCTCTCTTTCCCCCCCTGACCGGGAGAACTGGGGCCACGGGGGAAGCCACAGCCCGAGTGCTTCCTGCATTGCTCGGGGGTGACTCCTGCCCCCGCACAGCCCGAGCAGCTCCCACTGCCAGGCCGGGAGGGCACGGAGGGGGCTGAAGGATGCTCGGTGCCAGCGACACCCCTTTTCGGTGCCCTTCTCCACCAGCGTCCCCGTGGAGAACCCGGCAGCATCCCTCATCATCAGCCAGGAGGATTTCCAGCGGATCAAAGAAGCGTCGCGAGTCCTGAGCAAGGAGGAGCGCGAGGCCAAGCTGCTGGCCCTCAAGGCGGAGAAGGAAGCCGTTCTTGTAGGCATTTCCCATCTTGCAGGCAGGGCTGCGGGCAGAGGGGGGTGCACCCAGCCAGAGCCACTTGGGGGACAAACCTCAGCTCTCCCTGACCCCCCCAGCCCAGAAGTGGGGTCCCCAGCGTTGCCTGCCCCGTGGCTGGGGAAGCATTCCCACCCCAGTTGGGGGGTGCCCCCCTCCAGAGAGTTGGGGGACGGTCTCAGCTCGCCCCTCTGTCCCCCGCAGGAGGCGGTGAGCGAGCGCAAGGCAGCGGCGAAGCAGCGAGCCGCGCTGCAGCAGCAGAAGGGCAAACTGAGCGACCTGGAGGAGGAGGCGAAGGAGCGGGCCCAGCACCTGCTGCAGCGGGCGAGCAGGATGCGCATGGAGCAGGAGGACGAGATCAAGGAGTTCAGCGAGGTGCGGCCGCGGGCTGCCCGTCCGCCCCCAGCACCGCACGCACCCAACGTGGGGAGGTGGCTGGGGTGCCCCCAGACCCTCCCCAACCACCCCACGGCACGGCCAGGACGAGCCCTGCGCCCTGCTCCGCGTGGTGCCGCCCGGGGTCATCCCTTCCTTCCCTCTTCCATGTCCATGGCTGTCCGTCTGTCTGTCCATCTGTCCCTCCGTCCGTCTGTCCCACGCAGACCTGTTGTCCCCGCAGCTGATCCTCGGGGCCAAGTGCCACATGGTGCGCGACACGCAGATCCTGGAGAAGCAGCTGGTGGCAAAGGAGCTGGA
Organism: Aythya marila; assembly: GCF_965140915.1. Taxonomy (NCBI): domain Eukaryota; kingdom Metazoa; phylum Chordata; class Aves; order Anseriformes; family Anatidae; genus Aythya; species Aythya marila. The sequence goes on from NC_139070.1 coordinate 2,531,806, forward strand.
GGAGGAGGAGAGGCGGCTGGCCGAGATGATGGAGGTGGAGAGGCAGAAGGCCAACGAGATGCAGGAGGAGCTGGAGCGCCGGAGGAAGCAGGAGCTGATCAGGCGAGCAGGGGGGTCCCTCCTGCCATCCACACCGGTGTCACCGTTCCAGGGCACGGGGCTGAGCTGGGGGGGGGGGGGACCTCTCCTTGCAGGGGGAGGCAGGAGCTGGTGAAGCAGATAGAGAAGAACGCGGAGGAGCGGGCGCTGAGAGCCGAGCAGCGGGACCAGGAGACGCAGGAGATGCTGCAGCACCTGGAGCAGCTGAAGCTGGAGGACCTGAAGGTCAGCGGGCAGAAAGCAGCTGGGGGGGCACGGGGGGGCTGGAGGGAGATCCCTCACCTCGCTGGAAGGGTGTCGAGACCCGGGGTGGGGAGACAACAGGTGGCAGAATTAAGGCCCTGGTCTCTTAGAGAGGCTGAAACATCCTCAAAAATAACCCCGAGCCACCAAGCCCTCCTCCCCCCAAGGGGAGGCTCTGGTCCCACCGCCCCTCAGCCCCTCGGCCCCGCTTGCAGGACTTGGAGCGGAGGCAGGAGCAACAGAAGAAAATCCAGGCAGAGATCAAACGCATCAACGACGAGAACCAGAGGTACAAAGAGGAGCAGCTGCGGCAGGAGAGGCTGGCAGACGAGAAGATACTCGAGTACCAGAGGCAGAAGATGGTAGTGGGACACGGCACGGGTGCGGGCTCAGTAGGGGCACCCCAGGAGCTGCCCCGAGGCTGTGTCCCAAGTAGGAGCGGGAGGCCGAGTTTGAAGCCGAGCAGGAGAGGATCCGTCGGGAGAAGGAGAAGGAGACGGCGCGCTTGAGGGCCATGCAAGAAAGGGCCCAGGACCACCGGGCAGAGCAGGTGAGCCGCTGTGTGGGGTGCCGCCGCGCTGCCTCCCTTCCCCGACACCACCGCAGCGAGGTTGGAGATGGAGGTGGGGGCTCTACAGGGTCCCTGCAGCTCCTGGAGCGCGGAGCAGGGCTCTGCAGCACGGGGCAAACAACAGAACCACGGCCGAGTCCTCCCAACGCTTTCGGTCCCCCCGATGTCACCGCTGTCCCCCCCCCTGGGCAGGACGCGCTGCGGGCCAAGCGCAGCCAGGAGGCGGCCGAGCGGGAGTGGAGGCGCAAGGAGAAGGAGGCGGCGCGGCGGAAAGCCGAGCTGGAGGAGCAGCTGAAGCGGAGCCGCCTGGATCAGATCGCCGCGCGGCAGCACCGCATGGGCGTGCAGGTGCAGCAGGACCGCGACGAGTTCGAGCGCATCCTCAGGTGGTGACGGCAAGGGGGCGAGGGTGCCAAAAAGCCCACGCGGGTGGGCGATCGGAGCACGGGAGGAAGGGGGCTTCTCACCCGCAGGGCCCAGCAGGAGCAGATGGAGAAGGAGAAGGCGGAGGCGGCGCGGAAGGCGGCCCTGCAGCGCGCCCACGCCGGTGACGTCCGGCGCCAGATGCAGGAGTGGCGGCAGCGGCGGGCGCAGGAGCGGGCGGCCGCCTTCGAGGAGTTCCAGCGGCTGCAGGAGGAGGCCCGGAGACGAAGCCAGCGCATCACCGAGCTCAAGGAGAAGAAGATGCAGGAGCTGAGGTGCTGCTCCATCAGCGCCTGCTCGCTCCCCGCTTCCCTACACGTCCCCAAATCCCGTCCCCACTCCCCACCGTGTCCCAACCCCATGAGCCACCACCCCGCTGGCTCCTCTCCGTCCCCTCCAGACGGGCCCTGCTCTGAGGCCGTGGTCCTGGCATGGCACGGGGTGCCTGAGGTTTTCTTTCCTCCGCAGAGCCGCCGGCATCCCCGAGAAGTACTGCGCCCAGGTGGAGCGGAGGGCCTTGAACCGGGCAGGCGCAGCCCCCGGGCAGGCTCAGCCCCACGGGGAGCAGAGCGAGGAGCAGAGCAAGGAGCAGAGAGAGGAGCAGAGCGCTGCCCCGCCGGCAGTGGGGGAGCTGGGGTCTGCTTAGGCAGAGTTTTTTTTACAAAAAGGTCTTTGTGGAGCAGCCAGCATCGTCCGTCCTTCTCTTGCTTCGCACGTGCAAGCCAGGGGCTGGGGTGGTTCAAATGCCCCTTGGCTGATTTGCCCCCTCCCCGGGACGGAGATCGCCCCTCGCCCACCTCCCCACCCCTGCTGGGGGATGCCGGAGTTGGACCGTGTCCGTGGAGGGGACAGGAGCGTCCCCAGCCCCTGGGCTCTTCCCGGGGGGCTCAAGGGGGTCCCCGTGTGCCTGGTTCTCGGCACGCAGCTCAGCCCTGGCTGCCCGTGGGTGCGGGTCCGTCCCGGTCACCACTGCTGCATCCGCCCTGGAAGTGGCACTGCCTCACCGAGGTGTCACTGCGAGGCCCTGTGGCAGTGGCCTTCTGCAGGGACAAAGAGACCGGAGCATGATGCAAACGTTAAAAAAAAAAAAAACAAACAACCAAAAAAAAAAAAAACATTTGGACAGGGACTGGCAGCTTCAGAGGGCTGGGATCCCATAGGAGTGGCTCTGATTAATTGTCCGAGCAGCTGAAAAAAATAAGGAGAGCTGGCACAGGTGAGACTGCCCAGGGCAGGGAGATGGCACGGGGCACCAGTGCCACCCCTTACCAGCACCAGGGCTGGGTAAAGAGGGAGCAGGAAGGGGCCGTGGCCTCTTCTTCTCCCTTCCCCATCTCCTCCAGCAGCCGTGTCCCCAGGTGGGGACAGAGCCAGGCTGTGAGACCCTTTGGGGACAGCAGGGCAACCCCAGGACCTGGCCACCAAGCTCCCGGTTCCGTGGGGTTTTGGCACGGAGAGGACCCGCGGTGCTCAGCGCCAGCCTCTCCTGCCCACGCCGCCGTCCCCGGTGGCCACCTCTGGCCGTGTCACTCCCGGTCATTGCCTCGGCCAAGGAGTCACAGCCTTGTTCTAGGCCAGGCTCAGCCCCAAGGGTTTCCAAGCCACCACGCCGAGGGGACCGTGACCACCGGCGGGGGCCAGCCGGGGTGGAGCAGGCTCCCCACCCTTCCTGCACGAGCGGGGCTCCGAGGAATGCGGGAGTCACCGGCTGGGGAGCCAGCGCCGCGCCGGCACCGAGCCCCGAGCCGGGTGAGCCACGGCCCCGTCACGGCGGGGACGGCCCCGGCAGTAAGGGGGGGGGGGGGACGGGGACCCAACCCCTCGCCCCCTCGGTGTCGCCCCGGGGCTTGGCCGCGGCCCCCAAATCACAGACGCGGCACAGCACGTGCCCGCAATTCCCGGCGCGAGGCCGGCAAGGGTTAACTGGCAGCGGGGAGCCGGGTTTGGGGCCAGTAAATGGAGCAGCTCGTGGCCTCGGGGAGCGTTTGGGACCGGCTGGGAGGTGCTGCCAGGCCGGCTCGGGCAGTGGCGGGGTGGAAAGCACCGGCGGAGGCCGAGCTGTGCCGCGGGGCAGCGCTGGGCACTGACCGGAGCAGCCCCGCCAGGGGATGGGGACGTGGGTGCAGAATGGTCCCAACTTGGGGGCTCCCAAAGGGCTGAGCAGCCCCCGAGGGGCTTCTGCCACCTCCGGAGCATCCCAGTCCCCAGGTCCTGCGCCCAGTGCAGAGCAGCCCGGTCCCTGTCTCTGTCTCCTGCTCAAGAGCATCCCTGACCCCAGCTCCTTTGGCCACCACCAAGCATCCCTGTCCCCAGTCCTCCATCCCCACTGCAGCGCGTCCCTGTCCCCAAATCCCCTGTCCTCCTGCAGTGCATCCTTGTCCCCAGCTCCTGTCCTCAGACCCCAGCAGCCTTCATCCCCTCTCTTCCTCCCTTCCAGCTCCCCAAGTCACCCCGCTCGGTGCTGCACGTCCCCCACACAGAGCATGGCCTGGCCGTGCTGTCCCCATGCCCCGATGTCCCCATGTCCCCAGCTGCGGCCTGGAACACCGCATCCCCCCAGTGCCACCAGCACGGGCAGGGGTCTCGGTGGGCACCACGGTCCCTGCATGCCCGCGGCGTCCCCATGCCCGCTCACCGAGGGGGCAGGACTGGAGGAGGGATCTGCGGGAGCTTAAGCCCATGGTCAAACCACACCTTTAAGCTCCTGCAATTGCCCTGAGTCCTGCTCTAGCACCAAAAGCCTTTTGGGACCTGCGTGGGGCCAAGGCGGCATCGCCATGCAGTCGCGGTGCTCGGCCACGCTCGGGATGCTCCAGAAGGGTCCCGGGTGGATTTTTCCCACTGGCCACGCTCATCCCAGAGCCTCCCACCCCAGGGTGCCGGCCACCGTGGGTCTGCAGCCCCCAAACCCTGCCCGGCTCCTCCAAATGGGTGCCCTGGAGCATCACGGTGCCCCCAGCCCCCCGCTGCTGCAGCCCCCAGCCCAATTCTGGCTGGATGGGAGCCCGTAGCATGGCAGCGCTTAATTACCAGGTAGGGAGTGGAGCAGGGCGGCATCGCTCACGCACAGCTTGGAGCCACTCAGTCATCCCAAAGGCATCCGCCCCACAGGGAGGAGCGCCCCGGCCCAGCATGTAAAAGCGGCCCCGCACGGCCGGGCTGCTTCGTCGCCTCGGAGCCTCCTCTGCTCCCTCTGCTCCTCCTCACCGCCCGGCACGGCTGCAGCGTCATGGCAGGGCACGGCGCCGGCCTGCTCCTGCTCCTGGGTCTCATGCCAGGTAGGCGCCGCCGCTCCCTGCGCTCCTGCGGAGATGCCACCCAGGATGGAGGGGAGGCTGCCTGGCCACGGGGCACCCAAGGGTGCCAGGGCAGGTGCACCCTGCAGGCAGCAAAGCGCCAGCATCAGGAGCCGGATGCGTCCTGACACCCTTTGGCCACGCCGTGTCCGAAGGCAGGCGGGTGGCACGGAGCCCACCGTGGCACTTTGTCCCCAAAGGCTGCCAGCACCCGTGGGTGCTCAGTCCCACTGGGACACCCAGCCCCCGTGGGTGTTAAAACCCCAGCAGATGGGTCCGTGCCCCCGTGGGTCGGGTGCTGCCGGGGTGCCCTGGGGTGCCGTGGGGTGCCGTGGGGTGCAGGAGCGCGGTGCCCAGGCGCTGCCCACCCGGTGCCACGGTGCCTTTCTCTCCCCAGCTCTCCTCCTGGCCGTAAGGATCAACAGCAAGGGCCGGGAGGTGCTGTACCTGGCCAAGGGCGACTCGGTGAAGCTGGGCTGCCCCTACGTCCTCGAGCCTGAAGACAACGGTCCCCAGGGCGTGGGGATCGAGTGGATCCAGATCACGCCCGAGCGGACCGGCCCAGAGAATGTGGTGAGTGACCCCCGGCCACGGAGGGCTCCAGCTCCGTGTGGGGCTGTTCGGCTGCTGCCCCCATCCCACGGGGGTGCGTAGAGCAGGAGGGATGGGGCGGGAGGGGAGGAGAAGGGATGGAGATGGAGGGATGGAGGAGAGCTGGGGCAGGAGGGATGGAAGAGGGATGGGGCAGGAGGGATGGGGCAGGAGGGGTGGAGGAGAGATGGAGCAGGAGGGATCGGGCAGGAGGGGTGGAGGAGAGATGGAGCAGTAAGGATGGAGCTGGAGGGATGGGGCAGGAGAGATGGACAAAGCGAGATGGGATATGAAAGATGGAAAAAGATGGAAGGACGGAGCAGGCATTCAGGAAGAAGCAGGACATTTGGGGACAAGCAGGAAAGGCAGGGACAAGCAGGACATTCGGGGACAGGCAGGACAGGCAGGGTCTGGCAGAGCAGGGGAGGACCAGGCAGGACAGGCAGGGCTGCAGCAGCATCGTGCGAGGAGCAGGCAGGGCAGGGCAGGAGCAGGCAGGGCAGGAGCAGGCAGCGCCGTTCCCTCCCCTTTTCTACCCCCTCGGGGGGTTCCCCCTGCCCGTCCTCACCTCTGCGTGTCCCCCCCCCCCAGTTCCTGTCCTACCACGACCACCACGTCAACTACGGCAGCGGCTCGGGGCTGCAGGACAGGGTGGCCTTCGTGCAGAACGACCCGGGGCAGCACGACGCCTCCATCCGCCTGGCCGACCTGCAGGTCTCCGACACCGGCACCTACCAGTGCCGGGTGAAGAAAAACACCGTGGCGGTGCACGAGGTCATCGTCACCGTGCAAGGTGAGCCCCCCGGACCCTTCCCCGACGGTGGCAGGAGCCCTGACCCCCCCGGTGCTCCCGGTGCTCCCGGCGGTGACGGTGTCCCTTGCCCCGCAGAGAAGCCAGCCACCCCGCAGTGTTGGACCGAGGGGGAGCTGATCGAGGGGAGCAGCATCCTGCTGCGGTGCTACAGCCGAGGGGGGGCCTCGCCGCTCGCCTACCAGTGGGCCAAGCTGGCCGACGGCTACGGCGGGGGCCGCCTGCCCCACGGGACCATCCAAGGTGGGTGCTGGGGGCTCTGAGTGGGGAGGGGGGGTCCTGGGTGGGTCGGGGAGGGGGTGTGTGGCTGGGGGTCTGCGTCCATGGGTGCTCATGGCTGTGTCTGTGTGCTCCCGTGTCTGTGTGCGCCCATGGCTGTGTGTTCCCGTGTCCGTGTGCATCCGTGTCCATCCATGTGCGTGTGCATCCGTGTCCATGTGCGTGTGCATCCATGGCTGCGTGCGCACCTGAGCACGGATGCTCGAGTTTGTGTGATCCCGTGTCCGTGTGCACGCATGTCCATGGGTGTCCACGCACATGCGTGATTGTCTGGGTGCCCATGTGCATGGGTGCCGTGTCCATGTGCGCCCATGTGCACCCCCATCCGTGTGCTCCCACACCCGTGTGTTCCAACACCCGTGTGCCCATGTCTGTGTGCTCCCACGTCCCCGTGGCTCCGTGTCCATGCGTGTCTGTGTCCTCAGGTGCCCACATCCATGTGCAGCCGTGTCCCTGTGTCCCTGTGTCCCCGTGTCCCTGTGCTCCCTGTCCCTGTGTGCCTGTGTCCGTGTGCACCCTGCCTGTATCTGGCTGCAGCTGTGTGCATGTCCACGTACACACGTGTCTGCATGTGTCCGTGTCCGTGTGTACCCATGTCTGTGTGTGTCCCTGTGCACCCGTGTCCCCGTGCCCCATGTCCCCATGTCCCCGTGTCCCTGTTTCCCCGCTCTGAGGTGCCATCTCCCCCGCAGGACGTGCTCCTGGCGACCTTCTGATCCGTAGCCTGTCCGAGGTGCACGCTGGCGTCTACCAGTGCCGCGTCACCAACCGCGTGGGCTACGCCGTGTGCCAGATCAACCTCGGCCTCTCACCAAGTAAGTGCCACCATGGGTGGGGGGGGGGAAAAACACGGGCAGGGGGCTGCCAGGGGGGGGCTGGTTCCACGCACCGGGGTGCCAGCGGCGGTGCGGTGCCGTGGGGGCGGCCGGCGGGGAGGCCGGCGGTGACAGGCTGTGCTCCCGCGGCAGGAGGCGGAAGGCAGGCGGGGATCATCGTGGGCTCCATCCTGGGCTCCCTGCTGCTCCTCAGCCTGCTGGGGCTCCTCATCTGGGCCCTCATCTGCCGCTACCGCCGCAAGGAGTGCCAGCGGACCTGCAGCGACTGCAGGTGAGGGGGCGCGGGGACAAGGGTGGGCGCCAGCAGGGTCCCATGGGTGCCACTGGGAAGTGCTGGGGACTGCTGGGACCCATGGGTGCAGCTGGGGACCCGTGGGCATCGCTGGTGCCACCAGGCACCGATGGCCACCACGGGTCACCTGTGGGTGCCACCAGACACAGGGGGGGACCGAGGGGCACGGGTGGGTGCCAGCAGGCTCTGATGGGTGCCAGCGGGCACCGATGAGCACCAAAGGGTGCTTTTGGGTGGCACTGATGGCAGCCAGCAGGGTGCTGGGGGGGATCATGGGGGGGCACCAAGGGGTGGCACTAGCCCTGGCGAGCAGCAGCGGGTGCTGATGGGTGCCAGTGGGTGCTGATGGGTGCCAGCGGGCGCTGCCGGGAACCTCTGGGCACCTTTGGGTGCTGATGGGTGCCCGGCGGGGGGGGGGGGTGCTCCCCTCTGCCACCATCCGCAGGAGCAGCACGGGGGGCACCATGACCCGCGCCTGCAACGTGTGCGCCCACCACAGCTACTCGCCCCACGGCATCAGCTACATGCAGTGCCAGCACGGCGACGGCGACGAGCGGGCGGCTGCCCTCATGTGCAACGACGGCATCCGGCACCAGGTCGCCTGCCCGGCTCTGTAACCACCCCCCCCCAAACCCCCCCACCCCACGCCACCGGCCCCCCACGCGCCCCCGATTCGGCTCAATGTGTGTGTACCGGGGGGAGGGGAGGGGGAGAGCCCCCGCCAGCCCCGGCGCGGGGCTGCGCTGCCGGAGCTCGCCGCGGGGACCCCGGCTCCCGTCCCCCCCCCGTCCCGAAACAGCCACGACCTCCGAGCAAAAGTCGCCGTTTGGGTTCATCGTTCTCCTCTTGGGGTTGAATATTTTTTTGTTTTATTTCATTTTTTTTGGCCATTTTTTTTTGTATCTCCCCCTCCCCAGCCCCAGCGATATTTATTTTGTGCCTGCTCGGTGCGGGGCAGCCACGCACCAGCTCCCCCCGCCCCCCCCCCAAAAAAAATCGCCTCTGGCCCGGCGCCGTGGGCGCCCCAGGATTGGCTTCAGCAATTTTGCCTTTATTCGAGACGAGACGCCGCTGTTGGCACCAGGATTTGAAGTTTTGGGGAAACGAACCAAAAAAAAAAAAAAAGGAAAGAAAGAAAGAAAAAAAAACAAAAAAAAAAAAAAAGGAAAAAAAAAAAGAAAAAAGGAATCGTGAAAAGAAATAAACCAAAGTGAACCAAGTGTGGCCCCATCGCGTTTTCCTGGGGGGGGGGTTATGGGGTGGTGGTGATTTTCCAGTGTGGGACCGGTGGCACGAGCTCATTATGGGATGGGAGGTGGGAAGCTGCCGTGGTTGGTGCCAGGGGACCTGGCACGGCGGTGGCAGCGCCCGTCCCGGTGCCCCGGTGTGGCTGCTGCTGATGCAACCCCGCAGCACCCATGGGTGCTCTCTGGGGTGCCCCACGCCGGGGTGGGGTGGGGCAGGGGACGGTGACAGCTCAGGGACAGCTTCGGACAGGGAGTGGGGTGGCCTCGGAGGGCCTGCAGCCGGGATGCCCCAACCCTAAACCCCGTAATCCTCACCTTAAACCCCAGCCTGCCCCTAAGGCTGCCCCCCCCCCCCGTGTAACAATAACCCCTAACCCTAACCCTAACCCTGCCCTAACCCTAACCCCAACCCCAACCCCAACCCCAACCTCAACCCCAACCCCAACCCCAACCCTAACCCTAACCCTGACATCCAGACCCTAACCATAACCCTAACCCTAACTGACACCCTGACCCTAACCCTAACCCTGAATCTAACCCCAATCCTGACTCTAACCCTAATCCTGTCCCAGGACTGGGGATGGGACGGGATGGGACAGGATGGGAAAGGACGGGACAGGATGGGATGGGATGGGATGGGACGGGACGGGACGGGACGGGACGGGACGGGACGGGATGGGGCAGGCTGGGACAGGACAGGACCAGAGGGGACAGACGGGACGGGATGGGACAGGACGGGACGTGCAGGTCAGACCGGCCCCACCGCGGTGTCATGGGGCAGGGGCAGAAAGTCCGGTCCCGGACAAAGGCCGGGGCAGGCGGCGGTGGCCATAAAAGCCCGGCGGAACAAAGGCGGCCGCGGCTGCTTCGTGGCCGGGCTGCCCGCGGCGGTGGCCCCGTTCTGGAGGCCACCGGGTTCCTTGCATCACCCTCACCCAGTGCCGGTGCACCGAAGGCAGCCGGGTGGGCGCTGTGCCCGGCTCCGAGCCCCTCGGCCACAGCCGGGCCTGGGGGGGTCCCAGGGATCACGGGGGGACAGCCGTGGGCTCCACGTGGCGCTGTGGTGTGGCACGGCACAGTATGGCACAGCACAGCACCGAATGGCACGGCATGGCACAGCATGGTATATGGCGTGGCACGGCGTGGCACGGTGTGGTAGAGCATGGCATGGCACAGCTTGGCATGGTCCAGCCCCCCCCGGCCATTTACACCCCCCCCGAAGTCCCCAAGACCCAGCCCTGAGCTCCCCAAGGGGCTCCATGGCACCAGCACCCACAGCACCCGTGGCACCCATGGCACCAGCACCCACCCCACCAGCACCCACAGCACCCACCCCCACAGCACCCATGACACCCATGGCACCCATGGCCCCCCCCCCACCAGCACCCACCCCCACCACCCCACAGCACCCCCTGCCCCCCCCCCCCACCCAGCGGCAGTGTCCCCAGGGGCAGTGCTGAGGCCCCGCCCCTCCCGCATTGGCCACGCCCCGTCTATCAATGGCCCCGCCCCCTGTGTCGATGGCCCCGCCCCCATCGGGTCTTGGTTCTTGGTTCCCCGCGGCCGCCAGGGGGAGCGCGCGGCCCGGGGGGGGGGGGGTGTTGGTCACGTGGTGGTTGCTAGGAGACGGCGGACGCGGCGCATGGCGGCCCGCTACGGGGCGGGGCAGGTGGGGGGGGGAAAGGGGGGAAATTGGGGAAAAACGGGGAAAAGGGGGGGATAATGGGGGTAAAGGGGGGTAATGGGGGTAAAGGGAGGGTACCGGGGGGGTAATTGGGGTAAAGAGGGGGTAATAGGGGGTCAAGGGGAGGTAATCGGGGGGGGTAATGGGGGTAAAGGGGGGGTAATGGGGGTAAAAGAGGGGTAATAGAGGGTCAAGGGGGGTAACGGGGACTAAAGGGGGGGTAACGGGGGGTAATGGGGGTAAAGGGGGGGTAATGGGGGGTCTCTCAGCGGCCCCGCTCCCCCCCCAGTACGAGGACGCCTTCAGCGCTGCCCGCCTGCAGAACTGGGAGGTGCCGCAGCCCGGCGGGCAGGTAACTGGGAGCACTGGGACCCCCCCCCGTACCCCCTCTCCACCCTCCCACCCCAACCCCGGCCTCTCCCGGGGGTACCGGGACCCCTCCCACCCCAACCCTGGCCAAAGGGGGCCCCCGCACCCCCCCCCCCATGGCCCCTCCCGGTGTCCCTGGTTCCCCTCCCGACCCCCCCAGCCCCCCCAAAATCCCTCTGCCCGCTCCCCCCAGCGCCCCACTCCGCGGGACGGCTCCACGCAGATCCTGGTCAATGACCGTGGCCACCTCCTGCCCTCCGTGCCCCGCTCCCAGGTGAGTGCCGCAGCCTCTGCCCCCCCCGGGCACAGCACCCTGCACCCCCAAAGCCCCATCCCCATCCCCATCCCATATCCCCATCCCCATCCCCATCCCATATCCCCATCCCATATCCCCATCCCATATCCCCATCCCCATCCCCATCCCATATCCCTATCCCCATCCCCTCCCCATCCCATTCCATATCTCCATCCCCATCCCCATCCCATCCCATCCCCATCCCATCCCCATCCCCTCCGTCCCCCCCCCCGGTTTTCCCTTCCAGGCCTCCCCCTGGGGCTCGTTTTTGGGGACGTGGGACATGCCTCCGAGGATTCCCCCCGCCAAGCTGAACCTCACGGCGCGCTCGGCCCCCGCCGCCGCCCGCCTCACCGCCTGCCTCCGCGCCTCCACCGCCCTCACCGGAGCCTGCAACGGGCTCCGGGCCGAGGTCACCGGCAAGGTGGGTGCCCCTCGGTATGGGGGGGCCTGGTCACCGGGTGACACACACCGGGACCCCTCATTTTGGGGGGCTGGGAGGGGGTTTTCCAGCCCAGGAGCTAGTTTTGGGGGGGTTTTGTGCAGTCTGGGTGGGGAGGGAGGTGGGAGCGGGGATGGAGATGTGGGGTGCCCCCCACCCGGTGCCACCACCTCCCCTCGCTCCCCGTGGGGGCTCCCCGTGTCCCCCCCAAAGCCAGGCTTGTGGCGGTGCCAGCAGGAGGAGCTCCCAGCCCGGAGAAAACCCCAGAGCAGCGGGGCTGCTGCTGAGCTGCTCCCACAGCCCCCCCTTTTCCAGCAGCCGCAGCACCCCAAAACCCTCTGCTCCTCCCCTCTGCTCCCCTCACCCCTCTCCGCCGCCCCAAATCCTTGTAAACGTAACCCAAATCCCCCTCACGCAGCCCCAAGAGCCTTGGCCGGACGAAGGGGCCTCCAAGGAGCCCTCGAGGACCGGCCGGGAGTCCGGTGGGGGTCCCCGGAGCTCCCCCCAACCCAGCCTGGGGGATCCCGGGGGTGTCGCTGCACCCCAAACCCCAGCCTCGGTCGCTGCGAGGGAGGCCACGCCGCAGGGAAAGGGATCGGGATCGCCAAACCGGGGGATCTGAGCTCCTCAGCCCCAATCCTGCAGCTCCCGTGAGCCCAGCAGAGATCCAAAAAGCCCCCGGGGGGGGGCAGGAGAGCGCTTCAGAGAGCACCGAGCGAGGCCGGTGCCGAGCGGTTGTGTTTTGACAGCAAGTGCAAAAATAGAGGTTTAAAAAAAAAACACCATAAAACTCCCACTGTTTGGTTTCGGGGGCCGTGCCCCCCCCGTGCTGTGTCTCTGCTCAGCCCCTTTATCGGCGCCTCAGCCCTTGGTGTTCCACCTGCTCGGCACCACAAACCCCATTACCCTCGGGTTTCACCCAGTGCCCACCAGCAGGGAACTGGGGGCAGCAGGGACGGATCCTGCGCCGCTGGCAGGAGGGAAATAAATTTGTGAAGCTCGGCCCGGAGGCACGGCGAGGGCTGAGCTTCGTTAGCAGCTGGCTCACCAACAGCTCATCAGCGAGCACAAGTGGCCGCAAAATCAAAGCTGCTCCAGCGACTGCAGGAAGGAATTGGTTGAAAGCTAAAACGCAGCCGTTTTCACCCAGAAAATCGCTCCTGCTGGGGCAGGGAGCTGCGCTGAGAGCGATGTGGCAGTGACAGCAGAGCTTTCTCAGCTGCTCCTCGGCTGCCTCCTGCTAATTAAGGGCTGGTGGCTCCTTATCAGCGCAGATGTTCCCCGTGAATTCGGTATCTGGCCGGGTGCTGCGCACGGGAAGGGGGCCGAGACCCTCGCTGGGACAGAAAACGGGGCAGAGCTCCCTGCTGCGCCGTCCTCTTTTAAGGCAAACCTTGAAAAGGGGCAGATCGGAGCAAAAAAAAACGTGTTCTGCACGCGGGTGTCCCAAACGGACACGGCCCCAGGTAGGAAATTCCTTCCTGCTGGGCTGGCAGCGCGCCGCACCGCAACCCCTCAGCCAAACTCCAAAGTTCAGGCGCTGCACCTGGCTCAGCAAACACAGCCAAGGGCTTGTTTTTTCCATCCCGGCTCCTCTGGAGCCTCGGAGCAATCCCCCCCCTGCTCATCTGACTCCTCAGTGCAGAGCCCGTGCAAAGGATCAAGGCTGCTTTATTGCAAGGTGGGCGAGGAAGAAGCGCTGAGCCCACTGCCGCCAGCGACACGCCGGGAAAATCAGAGCCCTGCCGGGCGCGCCGCTGAAGGAGCAACCTCCCCAGGAGAAAACTGGACGTGGCAGGGGCTCCGGAGCCCCAAATCTGGCTGGATTGGGACAATTTCAACGGCAAGGAGTTGGGATGGTGGCAGCCGGGCAGCGCGGGGTGCTGGCGTTGGCAGCGGTGCCCGCTCTCCCTCCCCTGGCACGGGGCTGCCCTCAATGCGGCCGGTTGTCCTGCGCCGAGCCTACACGCGGGCCGCCGGCCTCCCCGAGCCCACTCGGAGCCGCAGGGACACAGATCCCGCATTGTCCCCAGCTCGGGGACAGGGCAGAGAAAAGAAACGCCCTGGAGTTTGCTCGGGTGAAGTCGGGCAGCTCTCAGGAGCGCGACGCCGCGGCCCCGAGCCCCCTCCTCCTGTCCTGTGTCCCCCCCCCACCCCGTCACAACGAAGCAGGCGGCTGGGCGCAGCGCTTGGTCTGGGCTAAGGAAAAGCAACTCTGATCATCCATCCGCGAGATTCGTGAGCAGGGGAAGCCCCCCCTGTCCCCAAAAGGCTTCTAGTTCCGTCCCCCCTCCCCGCCTCCCTCTCCTCGTGCATCCCCCGGTGGGCCAGGACGGAACAAAGCTTCCAAAAAACGGGAGGCGTCGAGCAGGAGGAGCCTTCACAAGGCCGCGAGGCCCGCCGAGGAGAGCAGGGTCAAGATCAGGACCAGCACCCCGGACTGCTGCACCTGGCTGAGCTTGAAGCCCTTCCCCAGGTCCCACGCCTGCGGGGAGAGAAGAAACAGAGCAGAGTTAAGGCACGGGGACATGGACAGACCCAGGAGAGGCACCGCCCTGGTAAAAACTAGCAAAACCACCCCAAAAAACTGCCTGGAGATGATGGGCGATGAACAGGCACAAGCAGCCGTCACTGCCAGGAACCGGGCAGGGGTCTCCGGGCTGTGCCAGATGAAACTGATCCCTCCCCAAATCCCCCCAACCAGCAGCAAAGCTGCCCAGGAGCTGTCCCTAATCCCCCCCAGCTGCAGCACGCCAGCTTTGCTCCAGAAGCAGCAGCTGCTCCCTGCTCGGTGCTCTGCTGCTGACAGAAATAGGTTACGGAGCACAGCGCAGAGCCGAGCAGGGGGGAGCCACCCTCAGCCCCCCACGAGCACCTCTGGGAGACCCCAAAAGGCCCCCCGGAGCTGGCAGCCCCCAGGTGCTGCAGACAGGTTCCCATCTCCCACCAGATTTTGGCTGCTGTGTGGCTGAGCAGAGCCGTGGAGCCGCCAGCCTGACCCCGCTCCCTGTTTATTCCCGAGCTCAGCAGGGGGCTAACGCTGCTGGGCTCGTTCCCTGCTGCTTTAATTGGCAGCCTCATTTAATTGTGCTGTCAGGGGCCTCAGCATGCCTTCAGCTCACGACGCTCCGAGCCCGGAGCTGCTCACGACCGCTCCGTTTGCAGGAGGCTCGCGTCCCGCTCCGGGTCAGCTGCTCTGGCAATTTGCTCCCCTAAAACCAGAGCGAGTCGGAGCTGCAGAAACCCAGGATTGTGCAGAAACAGAAACCCAGGATTGTGCAGAAACAGAAAGCAGCACGTCTGCTGCTCTTCCCAGCAAGGAACCCTCGGCTCTGCGGCTCCCTCTCCTTCATCAAACACAGGAAGCTGGGCTGAGCGGTTCCACTGCAGCCCGGGGCAGACACCACGGGTTACTTTCCGTCACCAGCCCTCTGTGTTGTGTCTTCTGGGCTCGTTAAATAGCTCGGCGTGATTTAGGAGCAGGAGGAGGGGGAGGATAATGAGCAAAGGGGTGGGGGCGCTTCTGCCCGCACGGCCCCACGGAGCAGGGGATGCTGCAGCTGGCTGCGCCGCCCCGTGAAGCATCAGCGTGGCGCTGCTCTTTGCGATTTAAATGGACCCCAAAATAGCTCAGAGGTGATTAATTCTCGTTCCCAAGGGCACCTTTCCCAGCCTGCGCGCCCGGAGCTCCCGCAGCAGCAGCAGCTTCCCCTCCCTCAGCCCCCGGGAGCCCGCTCACCAGGTGCCGGATCCCGTTCCAGGTGTGGTAGGAGAAGGGGAAAGCCAGGGCGAATTTCGCGGAGTAGATGAGAGCAGGGCCCAGGCTGAGCGACTTCACCACGGCCAGGTAGTGGGGAAACTGCTCCGGGAGCAGCAGGGCAGCCAGGCTGAAGAGGGAGACGCCTGCAGGAGACAAAGCCCACGGGTGAGCCAGCGAGCCCTCAGACAGAGCCAGGCACGCAGCAAAAACCTTGGTGGAACCCCAAGACCCCAAAAGAGGAGCCCCAGGCCCAGGAGCTGTGCTCGGGAGTGGCTCTGCACCCATTTTTTCCCTACACTTAAGAGCAGCTCCAGACGAATCTGCCCGGCCACAAACCCCACACAGCAAGGGATGCTCCTGCTGGTCACACACGACCTCGGCGTCCCTGATTTGGGGACAGGGCCTGAACCAAACCATCAGCACGAGGTGGGGGGCAGGAGGGGCAGGTACTGAACAGACAGCGTGCTGCGAGGGGCCGTGCTGGCTGCAGGACCTGCGGCGCCTCCCCCTCCTCGTTTCCAGGCCAGGAGGGTTTGCTGCAGGTGCTGCAGCGATCGCAGCGAGCTCAATAGCTGCTGATTGCAGCGCCGCTCGGCTGAGGCCGGCGCGAGGCAAGCAGCTGCTTCCCTCCTCAGGAAGGCAGCCCTCCCGTAATTACAGCCCTCGAGAGAGGAGCTGAAAGCTTCCCCCTCCTCAGCAGAAAGCGATTCTCCTCCGTGCTCCATCGGCGCGGAAAGCGATGGCTTCCCACCCCGGCAGG
This sequence comes from Aythya marila, assembly GCF_965140915.1. Classification (NCBI taxonomy): domain Eukaryota; kingdom Metazoa; phylum Chordata; class Aves; order Anseriformes; family Anatidae; genus Aythya; species Aythya marila. The sequence continues at coordinate 2,547,804 of NC_139070.1, forward strand.
GGCTGACAAAAGGCCCCTTTGTGCGGCACCAGAAAGGGCAGCAGCAGCTCGGGCTGCTGCCAGGGACTTGTGCCACGGGGCCAGGCACGTCCCCAGCTCCCGGGGACAAAACCCCAAACCCTGAGCCACGGATGGAGGCTTCGGCACCCACACGCGTCCCTGAAGGTGCTGAAGAGAGGGGCTGAGATCTGGAGCAGCTTTTGCAGCCTGGGGGAGCTCGGGAAGGAAAATCAGGGATGGGGGCACCCAGGTCACAACGCCACAAAGGCTCTGAGGGGTTTTAAACACCGGGGAGCATCGGGGCTGCAGGCAGCGCAGCACGAGGAGATCCAGGCAGGGATAAACGGGGAGAAAACCCGCTGCTGGAGCCAGAGATGGAACCGGAGACGAGGGGGAGAAACCCACAGCACGACTCCCAAAAACCCAGAGGGGTCTGCCCTCGTGCTGGGGGCGGGTCGGGGACGCACACACCTAAGCTGAGTGCGACGCCGGTGCCGCGGTGGGTGATGGACATCGCCATGGGCAGGGACCACCTGCAAAAATAGAAACAAATCCAGCTCATCAGCAGAACGGGGCAGCAGAGGGGCAAGAGGAGCAGGGAGGAAGCGGGGCCAGCCCGTTCCTAGAGAGCTCGGGGCGGCCGGGCAGGCGGGCCTGCACTCGGAGCTATTCCAGGAATCCGGGCCCCAGCGAGAGGGGGGAGCCGGGGGAATTTGCAGAGGCAGCTTGGGAATGGCAAAGGGCGCTGGCACGGCCTGGGGAAGGGCTCGAGGAGAGCTCCAAGGGGGTAGAACAGGAGGATGAGAAGGGTTTTGGGGACAGCGGGGCATGGGGTGGGCACCCAGACCCGGAGCTAAGCGAGGGAATGTGGAAAAGTGACAACAACGGCCCCAAAAAAACATCCTCCCCCCAGCAAGGGAGAGGCACGGCTCTGGGGGGGAGGGAAAACCCATCCTCAGTGCCTCATGTGAATAAAATTGAGTTTTAACAACCCCGTGGGGTACCTGGGGGTGTGCCACGCCCCCAGCTGGCCTGAAGTGCCAGAGGAAACACATGCAGGGGCCAGGGCTGCCCCCAAAATCAGAGCCCGGGGGTGTCCCCGCGCGTGGCCCTTACTTGTAGATGGTGACGTGAGGGGACAGGGGCCGGCTGGACTTGGTGTTCTTCTCCCAGAAGCGAGCCATCTCCTCCTTGGCCGTCGTGGCCATCGGGACAACACTGCGAAGAGAAGAGGGGACAGGCAGTGAGGGGGGGGACCCAACAGCAGGGGGGCACCCCCACCCTTTATTTACCCCCCTAAAGAGGCCGCCTGCTGCTGGTGTGATGTGCTAAATGCCCGACCACCACACAGCAGGGATCGGGCAGTTATTAAGAGGATAGAAAGCACACGTGCCCCGCGCTTCAGCCACGATCCCTCGGAGCAGAATTTAATCCCGTTACCCCCCCAGCCCCCCCGTTAAGCCCTCGCACTCACTGTCGCACGGGGAAGCCGGGGCCGAGCCGAGCCAGCAGGCACCGCCGCCCGACGCACCTGTAGGAGAGGAGGGGAGGGTTTGTGAGAGCCCAAATAACACCTGGGAACGGCAGCAATGTGGGGCTGGGGAGGGAATTCACCACTTTGGGGGGTTTGTGCCTTAAAATCAGCCCCAAGGCGCGAGATCTGGGCTGTTCTTCAACCTCTGAGCCCTTACTCCGAGCCCTCACAACCTCTGAGCTCTCACTCTGAGCTCTCAGAGCCTCCAGACCCTGCCCGCGGGTTCGTTCTTTATGACACCCTGTAATTAGCCGCAGGGTAATTAGCCTCACCAGCTCATTTGTCCGCCCTGATCTCAGCCCGGCGTTCGTTCGCTCTCCCTCCAGCAATCAGCAGGGTGGAGGGGGACACACAGCCCTGGAAACCCACCCGGGGGGCTCCACAGGAAGGGTTGCTCGAGGCCCTTAATTAATTAATTAATTAAGCTGGGAGGTTAATCTCCCTGGTTAATTAATTAATTAAATAACCTCCCAGGCCACAGCAGCATCTCGCAGTGCTTCGTTAGCAGCCAGGGGTTAACGAAGCTCCCGGGGACGGGGCTGGGAGAACAGCTGGGGGCAGCTCCCGGCCAGGAGGGAGCACAAAACAAAGGCCGGGCCCAGTCCTGGGAAAACCCAAATCCCACGAGTTTTTGTTGCAGGAACGGCCTTGGTACGGCCCCGCACCGTTTCCTGCTGAAAACCTTCCTGGGCACAGCCCCGAGTTCATCGAAACCCCCCCAAAACCTCGCTGCAAGGGGAGGAAGCGGCGGCAGCCGAGCGGATCCGAGCCCCCCCCCCAGCCCCTCATCACCCCCAGGGGACCCCTGGAAATTAAAAAAAAAAAAAAAAAAAAAAACTCAGAAAGCTCCAGGAGCCCCCCCGGCTGCTCCCGGTGGCAGGCAGGGCGCAGGTTTGTAGCAAACTGGGGCTGTTTCTCCCCAAAATCCCACCACCACCTCCCCGCACAGCTCAGCCAGGCCAGGGGGGAGCAGCCCCGAGCCCCTCCCCGCTCCCAGGGAGGGAGAGGAGGTGACTAATTAATCCGTGCCTGCAGGCTATTAATTATTGAGGCGCTTCTCACGCCCTCTGCGGCCTCAGGAGCCGCTCAGCGCCGCGGTGCTGGCAGAGCTCAGGCCCCAGACCACAACACCCCCATCCCCTCCCAGCCCCATGCCCCCCCAGGAGCTCCCCATCCCCTCGGCACCATTTCCATGTGTTTTTTTGTTTGTTTGTTTGTTTTTTAAGATTTGAAGCCTCCTTTCCTTCCAGATCGCTGAGAAATGCAGGTTTCCCTAAAAAAAATTAACCCGCGAGCCCTCAAGCGGCCACCCACAGACCTGGGGTCTCCCACACTGGCAGGAGGTGACAGGAGGGGACACCGGGAGCCATCGGGGACCCCAAAATTTCAGGGTTTTCTCCCTCACAACCTCAGCTCTCGAGGAGCAGCAGCTCCGCGCCACATCAGCAAAAGCTGTCAGGATTTCTCCATAAAAATCGCTCGGATTTTGCCACAAAAGAGGCGAACAAGAGGTGATCAAAGATGCTTTTTTCGGCTGCCGGGCAGACACAGGCAGCAGGGGAAGGCTTCAAAGCAGGGAGCTGCTTTGGCCTCGCGTCCCGAGCCCGGGCTGTGATCACGCCGGGGAGCTCTGATTTTCAGCAATCCGCCCCAAAAAAGCTTCCCCTAAAAGCCCAACGGCCACAAAGAGCCCACGTGAAGGGGACAAAACGCCCCAAATCCCGCTCCAAAGGTGCCACCACGGAGCCAAACGTCCACAAAAGGCAGCAAAAATAAAACTTTAAAGGAGCGAAGGCGAAGGGGAGCAGAACGGCGTCAGCAAAGCCTTTTCTGCAGCAAAACCGGCCGATTTTACCAATTTTACCAATATTTGGGTTTGTCTCGGCCAGGAAACCCCAGTCCCAATCTCTCTGCCCGCAGACCCCTGCCCCGTTTCCCACCGCTTCCCAGTGCCTGCGTCCCACTGGTCCCAGTTCCGCCCCCCCCCCTCCAACCCCCCCCCCAAAGGCTGTCACGGCCCCGGTACCGGCAGACGTGGGGGGGGGGCACGGAGCCAGTACCCGGTGCCCCCCCCCCTCCACGAGGGGCTTCCAAGCGCTCCCGGGGCTCCGTGTCCCCGTCCCCCCCCCCGGGCACCCCCCCTCGGGTACCGGAGCCCCCCCCCCCGGTGCCGCCTCTCAGCCCCCGCCCGCACCGGGCTGGGACCAGGCCCGGGGCCAGCCCTTAACGGGCACGGGGGGAGGGGTTGGGGGGGGCATGGGGGCACCGGGGGGCTCTGGGGGGACACCGGAGGGGGCCTGGGGGGGTCCGGGGGGTGCCCGGGGGGCGGGAGTCACCTCAACGCCAGCGCCGCCATCTTGAAGCGTCCGCAAAGCGGAAGCGGCGGTGACGCACTTCCGCCCCCCTCCCGGTGCCCCCCCCCCCCCTCCCGTCCCCCCCCCCCCGGTGTTCCCGGGGCTGGGCCCGGTCCCGGCGGTGCCCCCCCGAGGCACCCAAAGTCCCACAAAGCGCTGTTCTCGCCCCAAAATGGAGCCCTGATGGAGGGGGGGGGGTCCCCGGGGGGTACGGGGCCGGGAGGGACACGGGGGGGACACGGAGGGGGACACGGGGACAAAGAGGGGGACATGGGGACACGGGGGGGGGGGCACGGGGACATGGGGGGGACAGGGGGACACGGGGGGGGACAGGGGGACATATAGGAGGGGAAACAAGGGGGGGTGTGGGGGGGACAGGGACACGGGAGGGGACACAGGGGGGACACGGGGACACAGAGGGGGACATAGGGACACGGGGGGGACGCAGGAGGGGACACGGGGGGGGACACGGGACACAGCCCCCATCGCTGGCCCCCCGTCCTGGCCCCAAATCACCTCGAAGCTCATCCGTGTGTCTGTCCCCACGGGGACCGGGAGGCCCAGAGCCAGCTGTGGTGGTGGGACAGGAGGGGACATGAGTGGGACACGGAGGGGACACGGGAGGGGACACGGAGGGGACACGGAGGGGACACGATCCCCAGCACCATCCCCAATTCCTTGTCCCTGCCCCAAAAAGCCCGTCCGTGTGTCTGTCCCCACACCGCCCATCCCATGGGGACCTGGAGGCCTGGGGCCACCACGGGACAGGAGGGGACATGGATGGGACACGGGAGGGGACACAGGAGGGACACAGCCCCTGTCCCCATCCCCAGACCCCCACCAACCCCATCCGTCTGTCCGTCCCCCCCTGTCCGTGCGTCCCCTCCGTCCCCAGCCACATTCCTGCCCGGCCGCCTCCGCCACGGGCCGAGAATGCGGCGGCACAAAGGCCGCAGTGTGCCCGGCCCCCCGCCCGCCGCGTGCCTTCCCCTCCTCGCCCAACGCCGAACAAAATGTCCCCTGTGTGTCCCCCCCCCGCCTCCCGGCGTGTCCCGCACCCCGCCGCCCCGGCTGCCCGGCGCCCATTGGGCCCGCCGGTGGCACCGTTCGCCGCCGCTGGCTCTTAAACCTCGGCACCCGCCCGCCCGGCACCCTCCGGCCCCGCGTCCCGCCAGCCCTCCATGAGGCTCGGAGCCGGCCGGTGACAGCAGCCGCCACCATGTCGCAAGGTGCCGGGGACAACTGGAGCCTCCTGGTCCTCGCCGGGCTCCTCGCCGGGCTGGGTAAGCGGGGACAGGCGGGGGGGGACGCGGACGGTGCTTTGGTGTCACCGGTGGCTGTGTTCATGGGGTTGCCACCGGGGTGCCACCGGGGTGCCACCGGGGTGTCACCGTCCCCTGGTCACCATCACGGTGCTGTGGTGAGGACAACCCCAGCACCGGTGGCCGTGTCCATGGGGGTGCCACCGGGGTGCCACCGGGGTGCCACTGTCCCCCGGTCGCCGTCATGGCACTGTGAGGACAGCCCCAGCACTGGTGGCCGTGTCCACGGGGGTGCCACCGTCCCCCAGTCGCCGTCACCACCCCGGTCACCTCCACGGGGTTGAGAAATGGGCACTGGCAGAGGGGGTCCAGCACCCCCCGTGCCCCCCGCCAGCCCTTGTGCACCCTCCGTGGCCAACAAAAGCCCTTCGGTGGCAACCAGGGACTTGGCACGGGGGTGCAGAGAAGCCACGGGGGTCATCCCCCCCACACTCCTAGCCCCGGGGACGGGTACCGGCACCGTGCCGGTGTCCCCCGCGGTGCTGAGGGCTCTGTGCCCCCCCCCCAGGGCTGGTTCCCACGTCGGCCATCCACGTGTACACGCCGCGGGAGGTGTACGGCACCGTGGGCTCCCGCGTCATCCTGTCCTGCAGCTTCTGGTCCAGCGAGTGGATCTCCGAGGACATCTCCATCACCTGGCACTTCCAGGCCGAGGGCTCCCGCGACAGCATCTCCGTAAGCACCCCCTCCAGGACGGGTCCCCGGGGGGTCCCCGCTGTGCCCAGAGCCCCCACGACCCTCTACGTGTCCCCCCTCCTTGTTTTCTCCACCCCCCCAGATATTTCACTACGCCAAGGGGCAGCCCTACATCGATGACGTGGGCACCTTCAAGGAGCGCATGGACTGGGTGGGCAACCCCAGGCGCAAGGACGGCTCCATCCTCATCCGCAACCTGGACTACACCGACAACGGCACCTTCACCTGCGACGTCAAGAACCCCCCCGACATCGTGGGCAAATCCTCCCAGGTCACGCTCTACGTCCTCGAGAAAGGTACGGGGCGCCCGGTGTCCCCCATCCTCCCCCTTACACCCCGTCCTGACCCCCACGGGGGGGGAGGGGGGATGCTGACGGGGTGCCGGTGCCCCCGCAGTGCCCACCCGTTACGGCGTCGTGCTGGGCTCCATCATCGGCGGCGCCCTGCTGCTGGTGCTGCTGGTGGTGGCCCTCGTCTACCTCGTGCGCTACTGCTGGCTCCGCAGGCAGGCGGTGCTGCAGCGGCGGCTCAGGTGAGACCCGACCCCGATTTGGGGTAAAAAACACCCCAAAACGGCTCTGTGGGGGCTGCTGACCCCTCAGACCTGCCTTTTTTATTATTATTATTTTTTATGTTTTTATTTTTTTCTCGCTTTCCTGCCCCGTTTTAGCGCCATGGAGAAGGGGAAGCTGCAGCGATCGGCCAAGGACGCGTCCAAGCGCAGCCGCCAGGTGAGCACCCAGAGGGGGGGGGGTTAAACACAAGGCAGGGATTTGGGGGATTTCCAGCTTTTTGGGGTGTTGGGGAGCAAAAAGGGGGGCGACGGTGACGCCGCCCCCTCCCCGCAGGCCCCCGTCCTCTACGCCATGCTGGACCACAGCCGCAGCACCAAGGCGGCGAGCGAGAAGAAAGCCAAGGGAGCCCCGGGCGAGTCCCGCAAGGACAAGAAATAGCGGTTAGCGGGCAGGGAAGGTGCCGCGGCGGCGGCGGGGGGTGACACCGGGGCCCCCCGCGCCCCCAAAGTGGTGATGACCATCGAGATGGAGCTGCGGGGGGAGACCCCCGAGGCCACCCCCTCGCCGAGCAGGGGCGGCCTCGGCAGCGCCCTGCGGAACATCCTCAAGCCCAACTCGGACAAGTGACGCCCGCCGCGGGGCCGGGGACCCGGCGAGGAGCGGGGTGTGGTGGCCTCGTCCCGGGTCCCCCGCTTTCGGGGACGCCCCCGCGGCCTCCCCCCCCCCAGCCCCGAAGCCCCCTCCATCGGCACCTTCCTCTGCGCAACCGCTGCCCTCGCCCGGCCCCGGGCTCCGATGTAATTTTTTTTTTTCTTGGAATCACGCAATTTTTTGGGTCCCCCACCCGGGCTGGCTCGGTCCCCACCCCCCCCTCCTCCTCCTCCTCGGGGACCTGCCACCCCATCCCCATCCTCCACCCACCCCCACCCCCTAAAAAAAAAACCCAAACACCACAAAACAGCCCCCGGGAGGGTTTCTCCGTCCCCACCGTTGCCCCTTTTTCTGGCCGTTTTCTCGTCTCTCCCCGCGACCGAGCCCAAATGACGTCGTGGGGTGGCCCCCGCCCCGTCCCCTCCGTCCCCGCACCCCATTAACCCTCCCGCCCCGTAACCCCCCCGGCCCCCCCCCGGTGCCGGCCGAAGCCTCGGGGAGGAGGAGAGGCGGTGGCCGTGCCGGAGGAGCCGCCGGCGTCCTTTTGGGTTTTTCTATGCCCCGTCCCCGTCCCCGTCCCCGTCCCCACGGCGCCGTTAATAAAACTCACATCTCCTGGAGCCCGGCGTCACCTCGAGGTCACGGGGGGCTGGGGGGGTCTTGGGGGGGTCAGGGGGTGTTGTTGGGGGGGCTGAGGACTCGCGAACTCATTGCACGGAGCCCCCCCAGCTCCTAAAGGGTGCCGCCGCCGTGCCTCAGTTTCCCCAAGTGCAAAGCGATGGCACCCATGGGTGTCTCCCACCCCCCCGCCCCAAAAATCGGCTGGGGGGGGCTGTCCCCAAGGGCTCCCACCCATCGTGGGTGCGTTAATTAAAGCTCACCCCTAACGAAGCGGCCGAACTTGGGGGCACGCAGCCCAAGGGATGGCTGTGGGGTGAGGGGGGGGTCACTATGGGGTGGGGGTCACCCTCCCTGTCTATGGGTGACCTGGCAGGGATTGTCATCACCCCCCACTGCTGGGGGGGGCTCGGTGCCAGCCCCCCACCGAAGCCCCACATTTGGGCACGGTGCCGGGGGCCGCGGCTGCCCCATGCCCGGATCTGACCCCCCCCAGCCCGAAGAGCCGGGTGCCCCCCCCCTCCCCGGCGGGTCTATAATTGGCTTTGCCCTAATAAGTCTGCAGAGCGAGCGGGGGGCGGCCCCCAGCCCCTTGGGGCATCCCCTGCGCTTGGCCACCGCCGGTGTTTTTCTTTCCAGAGCTATTTCTGCTCCCCCGGCCCCCCCCGGCCCCCTGGCACCGGGCACCAAAGGGACTGGGACCAGAGAATTCGCCCCCCCCCCGGGGCTTGGGAAGGATTTTAAGCCCCCCCCCAAGGAGCCCCCCCCAAATCCTGGGGGCACCTTTCCAGCCCCTGCCTGGTGAACTCTGTCTGCGCGTCCCCAGGGTGGGGACAGCCCAGGGACATGGGTGGATAAGGGGGGGGCTTTTTGGGGTCCCCCCCCCAAAAAAAAACAGGCACCTGGGCCCCCCCAGGCAGCGGCACGTCCCCAGTTCCCCCCCCCCACAGACCACGCACCCGTTCCTCTTCTCCCACTGCTTTATTCTTTACAGATGCTCCGAGCCCCCCCCCCCGGTGACACGGTGGGGGGGGGGACACAGGACAGGGGACGGTGACAGAGCACAGGGAGGGGGCAGTGCAGGGACAGGGAGCCCCCCGAGTGCGGGGGGAGCCCCAAATTTTCCCCTGGTGGCCTTCAACAAGACCCGTGTCCCCCCCCCACAAAACCCCGGGGGGGTCCCTCGGGGGTCCCTCGCTCAGGGGCCACGGCCCCAGCGCATCCCAGCAGCCAGCGCCGCCACGGACTGGGGAAACTGGGGCTGCCCCGGGGAAAAGGGGCATTAACACGCCACCCCCTCGCGTCCCCCCCCCCCCCAAATTGACCCCACAGCTCCGGGGTGGGCGAGGGTTGGGGAGGGGCCGAGCCCCCCCCTCCAGCACCGCTCGCTGAGGACGGGGCAGCCCCGGCACAGGGCAGGACGGGGCCGTGCCCGCGGGCACGACCGGGGGCCCAAAACGGGCAGGGGGGCCCGGGGGCCCCCCCCCGGAGCCCCTCAGGGTCCCGACTCTTTCTTCCTCTTCTGGAAGCGGCGAAATTTCCCCTGGATGGCGAGCGCGGCTCTCTCCGTCTCGGGGGCGCTCAGGTCGATGTCGATCTCCTCCTCCTCCTCCTCCCCTTTTTTGGGGTCTTTGGCTGGGGGGGGGGGCAAAGGGGGGGCTGCTCCGCTCACAGCCCCGTGCCCCCTCCCTGCATTCACCCAGGGTGCACCCCACAGCCCCCCCCTTGGGGCACAGGACACCCCAAAGCCCCCCCAGCAGCACGCCCACCTGGCACAGGGGGCACCCCACAACCCTGGGGGGCACCCAGGGGTGCGCCCCACGACCCCCTCCCAGCAACCAGATGAGGCAGGAGGCACCCATGGGTGCACCCCATGACCCCCACCCAGCATGAGGGGCACCCCAGGATGCCCCCCAAAACCCTGCTGGCACCCAGGGGGGGTCCCCAACCCTCCCCACAGGGCTGTCCCCAAACACATCCAGGTCCCCCCACCCCCCAATTTTTGGGGACACCAACCCCAGGGGTGGGGGCAGCCACGCAGCAGCACCCCGGGGTGTCACGAGGGTGGGGTGACAGCGGTGACACGGGTGACAGGACCCCCCAAAAGGGGGCAGGGGGTGTCCCCAGCACCCCGGGGGGGGGTCTCACCTTTCTCCTGCCCACCGGGGGCCTCCGCCGAGCTCGGGGACTCATCGGGGCTGCGCTGCGGAGAGGGGGGGGGGGGGAAACGGGGGTGACACCGGGACCGAGACCCCCGGGGTGCCCCCCCCGGGACATCCCCGTGCTGAGAAGGGTGTGGGGGGGGTCCTTCCCTCCCCGTTTCCCCCCCCCCCAAGCTTTTATTCTCCATCTTCCGCGGATGGCACCGGGGATGGGCACCGGGTCCCGGTCCCTCGGGGTCCCGGTCCCGGTCCCGGTGTCCCGGTTCCTCGAGGTCCTTCGGGGTCTTTCGGGGTCCCCCGGTGTCCCCTGGGGTCCCTTGGGGTCCCCCGGGGTCCCGGTCCCGGTCCCGGTCTCACCTCGCTCATGTCCTCGCCGCCGCCGCCGCTCCCGGTGCGCGCCCCCCCCGCGCTCCGCCGCCGCTTTTATCGGGGCGCGGCTGATTGACAGCCCCGGGCAGCCAATGGGGGCAAGGGGGCGGGCTCTCCCCCCCCCCTTTATCCTCACCTGCCCCCCCACCCCGTGTCTCGACACCGGGGGGGGGACGGGGACAGGGATGGGGATGGGGACACCGCTGCCCCCCCCCCACCCCATGCTGGGGACCCGTCCGTGGGGGTCACCGGTGGCAGCAGGGCCACCCCCCCGCTGCCAGCGCCACCCCCGGCACCCATGGGTGCTCCCTGCCTGGGTCCCTGTCCCTGTGGTTGTCCCCTTCATGTCCCTGTGGTTGTCTTCTGGTTGTCCCCTCTGTGCCAGCCTGGCCCCAGGTTTGTCCCCTCCCTGTCCCCTCCATGCCAGCTGTCCCCTACCTGTCCCCAGGCTTGTCCCCATGCCTGCCTGGCCCCATTTTTGTCCCCATACTTGTCCCCTCTGTGTCCTCTCCATGCCAGCCTGTCCCCACGTTTGTCCCTTGCTTGTCCCTTCCATGTCAGCCTGTCCCCAACCCTGTCCCCATGCTCATCCCCTCCTTGTCCCCATGCCAGCCCAACCCCATTTTTGTCCCCTCCGTTTCCCCTCCATGCCAGCCCATCCCCACACCTGTCCCCACGCTTGTCCCCGGTGCCACCAGTCCCCATGCGCCGCCCGTCCCCACCCGTGTCCCCACGTGCCACCCGTCCCCGCCTGTCCCTCACGTGCCCCCAGTCCCCGCCTGCCCCCCGCGTGCCGCCCGTCCCCGCCTCGCTCAAGTTCAAGGTTCAAACTCCACGGGGCTCTGGCGGGGACCGGGCAGCCCCCTCGTGCACGGTGGCCACCGTGGGACACCGGCCACCAGCCACCGGCCACTGGGCCCCAGGTACCAGCGGGCACCGGGAGCCGTCCTGGGGGCGCTTTGGTGGTGCCGGACGGGGAAGTTGTGGCAGCAGGGGGGGACACGGTGGCTTCCAGGGGACACGGAGGGGACTGCTTGAGCGTCACTCTCTCATCCCACAGGCTCCGTCCCCACCACGGTGCCCTCATCCTCGGCCGTGTCCCTCGGTGGCCCCGTCCCGTGCCCCCAGCCATGTCCGTGTCGAGCCCCTCGGACCCGGAGAGCAGCCCCGGCACGCAGCGGGGTCCCCAGGTCACCGAGAGGGAGGACAGGGAGCCCGAGGAGGAGAAGGTGTGCGCCGTGTGCGGGGACCGTGCCACCGGCTACCACTTCCACGTCATGACCTGCGAGGGCTGCAAGGGCTTCTTCAGGTGCTGCCACCGTGGGGGGGGCGCGGGAGGGGACAGGGTGGGACAAGGGGCAGGGCAGGAGGGGACATTGGGGCAGGACAAAAGGGGGAATATGGGACAAGTCCAGATAGGAAGGGACAAGAGGGCACGAGGTGGGACAGGACGGGATGGGACACTGGGGACAGGACAGGAGGGGAGTGTATGGGTCAGGTCAGGGCGCACAGGGACAAATGGGACAGGAGGGGACAGCTGGGGATGGGGTGGGACAGGAGGGGACGGATGTTGGATGCTCCCCCCCCGTGCTGGAGCCACCCGGCTTCTCCAGGACACGGCGGTGACGGTGACCCCATGGAGAGGTGACCCCTGCAGGGGGCCCCCGAGCCCTGCCTGCCCCCCTGGGGGCATTGTCCCAGCCCTGTCCCCGTGTCCCCTGCCCCCCCAGGAGGTCCATCAATAAGGGCGTCCACTTCACCTGTCCCTTCGCCCGGAGCTGCCCGGTCACCAAGGCCAAGCGGCGGCAGTGCCAGGCGTGCCGCCTCCAGAAGTGCCTCGATGTGGGCATGAGGAAGGACAGTGAGTGCGGGGGCCTCGGGGACGGGGGGGGGACAAGAGATGGGGTGACCTCGGTGGGGGGACGCGGGGACAAGAGGGGGCACCAAGGGGGGGACTCGGGGGCGGAGGGGATGGGGAGGACGTGGGGGAGAAGGGGATGGGGGGGCAAAAGGGCAAGGAGGGGACCCAGATGGGACAAAGGACACCGGGGGGGGGACCCAGAGGAGCAGCCTGGGAGGGGGGGCATCAGGGCAGGGCGCAGCCCCAGGGGACAGAATCCGTTCGGGGACAGCTCCTGGTGACACCCCCGGGGCTGACGTCCCCCGGGGGGGTGGCAGTGATCATGTCGGAGGAGGCCCTGGGGCGGCGGCGGGCGCTGCGGCGGCAGCGGCGCCTGGCCCGGGAGCAGCCGGGGGAGCTGACGGCGGAGCAGCGGGAGCTCATCGGCATCCTCATCGCCGCGCACCAGCGCACCTTCGACTCCAGCTTCTCCCAGTTCGCGCACTACCGGGTGAGCCGGGACCCTGGGAGACGCTGGTGGCTAAAACAGGGGGGGTCCCGGCGTGGTGCTGACCCCCCCCCAGCCCGCCGTGCGCCTCTACATCCCCAGCCCGCGCTCGCCGAGCCCCTCGGGGCCGGGGGTGCCCTCGGCGGTGCCGTCGCCGCAGCCGGAGTGCGGGGCCGAGGACGGGGCCGAGGCCGTGCTGCCCGACGTCTTCTCCATGCTGCCGCACTTCGCCGACCTCAGCACCTTCATGATCCAGCAGGTCATCAAGTTCGCCAAGGAAATCCCGGCTTTCAGGTCCGGGGAGGGGGCGCAGGGTGGGTTTTTTGGGTGTCCCCCCCTCCCCCCCCCCAAACCCGGCGGTGCCGTCCCGCTGCCACCGCCACCGCCGCCTCCTCCGGCCGCAGGGGTTTGCCCATCGACGACCAGATCTCGCTGCTCAAAGGGGCCACGCTGGAGATCTGCCAGATCCAGTTCAACACCGTGTTCAACGCCGAGACCAACGCCTGGGAGTGCGGGCAGCACTGCTACACCATCCAGGACGGGGCCCTGGGTGAGCGGCACGGCCCCGGGGGACGGCCCTGTCCCCATCCCTGTCCCCATCCCTGTCCCCGTTCCTGTCCATGACCTCGTTCCTGTCCCCATCCCCGTCCTTGTCCATGTCCCTGGTCATGTCCCCATCCCTATCCCTATCCATGACCCTGTTCCTGTCCCCATCCCTGTTCGTGTCCATGTCCCTGTTCCTGTCCCCGTCCCCATCCATGTCCCCGTCCCTGTCCCCGTTTCTGTCCCAGTCCCCATCCTTGTCCCAGTCCCCGTCCCCATCCCTGTCCATGTCCCTGTTCCTGTCCCCATTCCCATCCATGTCCCCCTCCCTGTTCCCATCCCCATCCTTGTCCCTGTCCCCATCCTTGTCCCCATCCCTGTCCATGTCCCCGTCCCCATCCCTGTCCCCGTCCCTCTCCCCCAGCCGGTTTCCAGCAGATCTACCTGGAGCCGCTGCTCAAGTTCCACATCAGCCTGAAGAAGCTGCGGCTGCACGAGGCCGAGTACGTCCTGCTGCAGGCCATGCTGCTCTTCTCACCAGGTGGGGGGCATGGGGGACGCGGTGCGGGGGGGTTGGGACCCCTCCCCGCACCCCCCCTGAGCGCCACCCCCCTTCCCCAGACCACGCCAGCGTCGCCCAGCGGGATTTCATCGACCAGCTCCAGGAGAAGGTGGCCCTGACCCTCAAGAGCTACATCGACCACCAGCACCCCATGCCCGAGGGCAGGTAGGTGCCCCCCCCCCCCACGATGGCACGGGGTCCCCACGGCACGGGGACGCCCACCGGGTGCTTTTTTCTCCCCCCCCCCCCCCCACCCAAAGGTTCCTCTACGCCAAGCTGCTGCTGCTGCTGACGGAGCTGCAGACGCTGAAGGTGGAGAACACGCGGCAGATCCTGCACATCCAGGACCTCTCCTCCATGACGCCGCTGCTCTCCGAGATCATCAGCTAGAGCCCGCGCCCCCCCCCAAAAAAAAAAACAACAAAAAAACACCCCCCCCCAAAAAAAAAAAACACCCTCCCGCAGCCCCCGGGGCTCCCCGACCACCTCCTCGTTTTCGGGGGCAGAGTAAAGCTCTTTTTATTTTTCCAGGCTCCGCGGCTGCCTCCCTGCGGGCACCGCCGGGTGCCTCCGGCCCCCCCGCCGTGACCCCCCCCGGGCCCTGGAGCATCTCCCTGTGCAACCAGGGGTGTGTGAGGGGGGGGGGGGGGGAAAACCGAGGCCGCCGGCGCCGCCAGCAGCCGCCCCTCAGCCCGAAGGCTGCCCCCGATGGGGAGGGACCCCAAACCCGGACCCCATCCCCGGGGGGGGTCTCCGGGGCGGCCCCCCCTGCGGCACGGTGGCTCCCTGAGCAGGGCGGGGGGGGGCAGGCGGCGCCCCTCAGCCCACGATGACGCTGAAGCCGCAGTGGAAGCGATTCTTCCAGTGGTTGAGGAAGGCGCCCAGGGCCAGGGTGACGGGCAGCGGGGGCAGCTTCTTCTCCAGCACCCCCCCCACGCTCCAGTTGCTGTCCAGGAGCCCTGCGGGGATTGAGGGGGGGGGGGGGGAAGGGTTGGGGACACGGCGAGGGACCCCGGCTTCCCCCCCCCGAAGCCCCCTCGCCCACCTCTGAAGACGACGTTGGCCTGCGGCAGGTTGAGCTGGTAGCCGAAGGCGAAGGTGGTGTCCTGCAGCCGCGTGTTGGCCTCCAGCTCCACCCCGACCTGCACCTGGGGGGGGGGAGAAAATGGGGACAGGGACACGTGGGGGGGGGACAGGGACACGTAGAGGGGGGACACGGAGGGGTAGGAGGACCCCCACCTGCTCGTTGGCTCTGTGGTAGTAGCTGGCGTGGGCGCCGCCGTAGCCCACGTTGAGCGTCGCCACCCATTTCGGGGCTGGAAAAGAGGGAGAAAAAGGGACGGGATGGGGGGGGGACGTCCCCAAGGGGGGGGGCCACCGGGGAGGGGGACCACCGCGAGGCCTCGTACCCGTGTATTTGCCCGCCAGCGTGAGGATGGCTCCCTCCTCGCCCGGCCGCCGGTGGTAAACCATCTCGCCGCCCAGCACCAGGCGGGGGGTGACGCTCTGCAGGAAATGCGCCACCAGGATGACTGCGGGGGGGGGACAGCAGCGCCTCAAAGCATGGCCCTGGGGGGTTTATTTTTGTTTTTTTTTTGGGGGGGGGCTGGGGGGGGTCACGGCGTCGCTCACCGGACTCGCCGAGGAGGTCGGGGTTGCCCAGCGTGAGGGTGGCGGTGCAGTCGTCGCCCCGGTACTCGCCGTCGAACTGCCAGGTGAGGAACTTGGCCTGCTGCGTCTGCCGGGGGGGGGGGGCAAGAAGGGGTGAGGAGGGGGGGGGGGACACGGAGCAACCCCCCCCAAATCAGCATCACCCCCCCGGAACGGTCCCGGCCCCACCTGGAAGACGGCTTTGGTGCGGAGGCGCTCGGCCACCAGGTGCAGGACCTGGGCGTTGAGGCTGCCGCCGTTGTCCATGTCCCCAACCAGCGTGGGGAAAGCCTGGGGGGGGGGCACGGGGGGGGGTCAGCGGGGTGACGGGGACACCGGGACCCCCCCCCAGCCACAGGACAGACCCCGCTCACCCCCCTGGGGGGGGTCAGTGGGGTGACGGGGGACACCGGGCCCCCCCCTCACCCCCCTGCCACCCAAACCCTTGGATTTTCAGAGCCGTGAGGACACCCCCAGTCCCAACCAGTTCTCCCAGTACTGTCCCAGGGACACCCTCGGGGGTCTCAGGTTCCCCCCCCCGGTGCCCCCCCCACGGTGGGGGGGCTTCGCGGCCTCACCTCGGTGGGTCCCAGCTGCCGGTCGCCCACGAAGGTGGCGTTGAAGTGGTAATTGGAGGCCCCCAGGGTGCTCATGTGAACCGTGTGTGTCACCTGCGGGGGGGCCATGGTGTCAACATGGCGTGGGGGGGCCACAGCGTGCACTGCACCCCCCCCCGGTGCTGTGTGTGTCCCCCCCCAGTGACCTGGAAGTGGCTGCTCAGCGCCTTGTTGACGATCAGCTTCACGCCCTCCATCTGCTGCGGGAAAACCTCTGCGGGGACAGGGGGGGGCAGGTGGGGACATGGGGACAGAGCTGTCCCCCCCCCCCGCGGGGACATGGGGACAGGGCTGCCCCCCCCCCCCGGGGACATGGGGACAGGGCTGCCCCCCCCCCCCAACACCACTTTGTCCTCACTTTGTCCCCCCCCACTTTGTCCTCACCCCCGTCACTCCTCTTCTGTGCCCCCCCCATACCTCATCCCTCAGTGTCCCCCCAGTCCCGTGTCCCCCCCCCCGCAGTCCCACATCTCCGGTGTCCCCCCCCCAGTCCTACGCCCCCCGTGGTGCCCCCCCAGTCCCATGTCACCCCCCCTCCCAGTTCCATACCCCTGGTGACCCCCCAGTCCCGTGTCCCCCCCCGGTGTCCCCCTTAAGTCCATACCCCATGGTGCCCCCCCCATTCCCATATTCCTCCCCCAAGCCCATAACCCCAGTGCCCCCCCAGCCCCGTGTCCCCCCCCGGTGCCCCCCCAATCCAGTGTCCCCCCTCCCCCTCCATGGTCCCATACCCCCCTCAGTGCCCCCCCCAGCCCCGTATCCCCGGTGCCCCCCCCTTGTCCCATGACCCCCCCCCAGTCCCGTTACCTCCCGGTGCCCCCCCCAACACAGTGCCCCCCCCCAGCCCCATGACCCCCCCCGGTGTCTCCCTAGGTCCGTGTCCCCCCGGTGCCCCCCCCAGTCCCGTATCCCCCCGGTGTCCCCCCCCCAGCCCCATGCCCCCCCCGGTGCCCCCCCAGTCCCGTTACCCCCGGTACCCCCGCTGCCCCCCCGGTGCCCCCCCACCTTTGCACTGCCGGTGCAGCTCATCGAAGCTGCCGGGGTTACCGAGGGCCCCCCCCCGGCGCGGGGCCCGGGGCGCGGCGGGGCCCAGCGCGTTGCCCATGGCCCGGCCCGGCCCGGCCCGGCCCTAGCGCCGCCGCCCGCCCCCCCCCGAGAGCCCGCTGGGCGCCGCCATGGCGAGGACGGGCACGGCCACCGGAAGTGGCTTCGCCGGGCCGCTCCCGCCCTCGGCCCGCGGCCGCCATCTTGGGTGAGGGCAGAGCCCGCCCGCTCATTGGCTGAGGCGGGAGGAGCGGGGACGCCGCGGTTTTGGTTCCCTCCTGATTCCGGTCCCCGCACGCAACGTTCCGGGGTTGCAGCGTTCCGGCCCCACAAACCGGCCCCTTCCCAGTGTCCCCAGTGCTCCCAGTGCTCCCAGTGCCCCCAGTGTCCCAGCTCCCTGCCCTGTGACCCCTCCCAGTCCCCTCCCTGTCCCCACACCACATCCCGTGTCCCCCCCCCAGGTCCCCCCACCCTGTTGCCCCCTCCCCACGTCCCCTCCATCCCCTGCCCCACGTCTCCCCCGCCACCACCGCCCCGTGTCCCTGGACCTTCCCCACGTCCCCCCCCCCGTCCCCCTCCTGCGCTGCCGTCACCGGCGGCTTTCCTGGAAAGGGGCCGCCTCTGGCAGGGGCTCAGAGGGGAAGGGGCCCCATCAGCCGGCGGCCCCGCTGGCCACCCAGGGGACCGAGAATTTTTGTCCCCGGTGCCACCCAGCGCCCTTTGGACGCGTGTTCCCAAACACTTGGCCCCCGGCCCGGCTCCGCAGCGGGGTGTTCCCCCCACCATAGGACCCATGGGGGGGGCCCTGCGCTGAGTCACGCCGTCGCGCTGGCGGCCGAGGGTCAGCGATAAGGCGGCCGCTGACCTTCACCCCCCCCCGGGGGCCGGCGGTGGCCGGGGCGAACCGGGGTGGGCAGCCCCCAAGGGACCCCCCTGAGATGGGACCCCGGGGTGCTGCTGCTGGGGGCACCAACTGGGCTGGGGATTTGGGTTGGAACAGGGGTTCTGAGAGGGGGCTTCTTGGGGCTGTGGGGGCTCACGAAGTTGTGTCACGGGGCTACACTGTGGGGCTACGGAGTGCCATGGGGCCACCACGCCCCACAGGGCCACCAGCCGAGCCCCCACTGTGGCCCCCCCAGTTCCCCAAATCGCTGCCACGCACTTTGCCCAGCGTCACCCATCATCGGCCGCGTCCCAACACAGGGCTGTGGGGCCACAGGGCCGGGCCCCCAGGGCACGGGGCTGTCCCCGCTGGGCTGTCAACCCCCTGCACCCCCCCCCCCGCAGTGACCCTTACCCTCGCTGTGTTTACCTGGGCATGGCCTCCCCAACCCGGGGGGCGGGGGCTGCTCAGGGGGATAAAAGCAGCCGCAGCCCCCCGAGGCGGCACTTGTAGCCCCCCATCCTCTGTGTGCTGCCCAGGTGAGGGGGCAGCTGGCACCTGGGGCGGGATGGGGGGCATTGGGGCAGGATTGGGGCAGGATGGGGGCCCCGGAGCTGCAGGACTGGGATGGGGAAGGGCAGAGGAATGGGGTGGGGAAGGGTGGGAGGGAGATGGCAGAGCTGGGATGGGGCAGGAAGGGGATGGGGGAGCTGTGGGGTTGTGACGGGTGGGATGGAGCCGTGGGGGGGGGGGGGGAGCCTGACCCACACCCCCGGCTGTCCCCATGCCCAGAGCCGCCACCATGATGAAGCTGCCGGTGGCCGCGCTGCTGCTGCTCTGCGCCTGCGGCCTCCAGGCCGCCCTGACCAAGCGCGAGGCTGAGCCCGAGCCCGGGGCCGAGGCCCCCCCGGATGCCACCATCCCCCTGAGCCGCCACTTCCAGACCTTCTCTGACTTTGTCACCAAGGAGCTGCCCCAGAAGCTGCAGGCGGAGGAGCTGCGGAACCAGGCCAAGTACTGGGGGGGGCTGAGGGAGGGGACGGGGGGACGGGGACACCCCCAGGGCCTCCCCTCACCGCTCCCCTGTCCCCCCCCCAGGGCCTATCTGGAGCAGGCCAACCAGCAGCTGACGCCGCTGGCCCAGGAGCTGCGCACCAACGTCCTGAACTTCTTCTCCTCCCTGCTGGAGCTGGGCAAGGGCAAGGAGCAGGCCTGAGCGCCGCCATGGAGCCCTCGTCCCCCCCCCCGCATCAATAAAGCCTTTGAGCCGCCCGCCGTGTGCTGTGTGTTGTGTGTACGGGGCTGAGGACATGGGGACGGTGGTTGCTGTGCCCCTGGGTGTGGTGTGGGATCGGGAAAAAAAATTAAAAATATAAAAAATATTAAAAAAATAGGGCTGAGGCCTGGCAAACTCAGCGCTGCCAGCACTAAAGATGGAGGCTCCCCTACTCAAGATGGCGGACGCGGCGCCTCCCGCCCCTAAGCAACATGGCGGCGCCCGGCTTCGCGCCCCCTCCTGGCAGCGTCACTTCCGCCCCACCGCCCCCAGCAAAGATGGCGGCGGCGCCGCGTTTCCGCCCCCTCCCGGGGCCCGGGCGCCGCTTCCGGGCGCGGCGGCGATGGCGGAGGAGGCGGCTCGGCGGGCGGTGGCGGCGCTGCCGCTGCTGAGGACGGCGGCGGGGCCGCGGGACCGGGAGCGGTGGGCGGAGAGGCTGAAGGAGGAGTACCGGGCGCTCATCCAGGTGCGCCGCCCGCCGGGACACCGGGAACGGGGGGTACCGGGGTGGTTACCGGGAGGGTTACCGGAGAATGGGGTTACCGGGGAGGCTACTGGGGGGGTACCGGGGGTTACCGGGGGGGTATCGGGGGGTCCTGGGGGGGATACCGGGGGCAGACTGGGGGATAACGGTGAATGGCGGTACCGGGGGGGTTACTGGGGGGGTTACCGGGGGGTACCGGGGGATACCGGGGGGTTACCGGGGAGTCCGGGGGGTTACGGGAGAGTGACCGGGGTGTCTTGGGGGGGGTCCCGGGGGCGTCCCGGGGGTTACCGGAGGGCTCCCGGGGGGGTTAACAGGGATTTAGGGGGGTTACCGGGGAACGGGGTCCCGGGGGGGGCGTTACCGGAGGAGTTACTTGGGGGGGGGGGTTACCGGGGGTACCCAGGGGGTTACCAGAGGGGTCCTGGGGGGTTACTGGGGGGGATACCGGGGGTTTACCGGTGGGTCCTGGGAGGTTACTGGTGGGGGGGGTCCCTGGGGGGGTTACCGGGGGGGTCCCGGGGTTTTTACCGGGGGTCCCCGCAGTACGTGGAGAACAACAAGAACGCCGACAACGACTGGTTCCGCCTCGAGTCCAACGCCGAGGGCACCCGGTGGGTGATCGGGGAGGGGGGGGGGCAGCTCCCGGTATGGCGGGGGGGGGGGGGGCACCGGTGCCACGTGTAAAACACCCCCCGGTGCCCCCCCCCCCTCCGGTTTGTGCCCCCCCCCCCAGGTGGTTCGGGCGCTGCTGGTACATCCACGAGCTGCTCAAGTACGAGTTCGCCATCGAGTTTGACGTGAGTGGGGGCACCGGGGGGGGGTCCCGGAGCCGTGTATCCCCCCCCCGGGGGGGGTCCTGACCCATCCCGTGTGCCCCCCCCCCCGGTGCAGATCCCGGTAACGTACCCCGGCACCGCCCCCGAGATCGCCATCCCGGAGCTGGATGGGAAGACGGCCAAGATGTACAGGTGGGGGGGGGTCCTCATTTTAGGAGGGACTTTTTTTTTTGTTGGGGGGGCTCATTTTAGAGGGGGCAGGCTCATTTTTGGGGGAGAAATCCACATTTTTTAGGGGGAGGCTTGTTTTTTGGGGGAGAAGCTTGCTGTTTTTGGGGGGGAGGCTTCTTTTTTTTGGGGGGAGGCTTTTTGGGGGGGGGGGGGGCTCGTTCTGGAGAGGCTCACGGCTCCGTCCTCCCCGCAGGGGGGGCAAGATCTGCCTCAGCGACCACTTCAAGCCCCTGTGGGCCCGCAACGTGCCCAAGTTCGGGCTGGCGCACCTCATGGCACTGGGGGTGAGTGTGGGGGGGGCACATAAATTGGGGGGGGGGGGTACTGGGGGGGCTGCCCCCCCCCCAGCTCCTCACCTCTGCCCCCCCCCCCCCAGCTCGGCCCCTGGCTGGCCGTGGAGATCCCTGACCTCGTCACCAAGGGCCTGATCCAGCACAAGGAGAAGTGAGAGGGGCGCTGGGGGGGGGCAGCGCCCCCCCGGGAGATGCCGACCCCCCCCCGCAGCCCCTCCCCCCCCTTTTTCCCTGCTGTCCCCCAATAAACGCTGCAGCCCTCACCCTGCCCCTGCTGCTGCTGCTTTTGGTGGGGGGGGCAAACAAACATTTCGGGGGGGTCTCCGCAAATTCTGCCCCCCCCCGTGGCGGGGGAGGGGCTGTGGAGCTCCGCGCGACCCTACAAAAACACCCGCGGGGAGGTTGGGGGGGGCGTTTTAACAAGGCCGCGGTCCCTTTAAGAAGGGGGGGGGAGGAACGAAGCGGTCGCCATAGCGACACGGAGGCGTCAGGCGGAGGGGGCGGGGCTGGGCGCGGCGCAGGCGCAGTGCGGCGCCGTGAAGCCGCCGGGGGCGGGGCGGAGGGCGGGGGAAGCCAAGATGGCGGCGGGCGCTGCGGGAGTTGTTGCCATGGCGGCCCGCGGGAGGTGCGGCGGGGCCGGGGGGGGGGGGGCGAGGGGTTTGGGGGGGGGCCGGGACCACCGGGAGGGGGTGGGGGGCACGGGGGGGGCACGGGGGGGCACGGGGGTGGGGGGGGGAAGGGGAGGGGGTGGTAACGAGGGGGGTGCTGGGGGGGGCAGCGAGGGGATAGGGGGAGGGGAGGGGGAATGGGGGGTGGGGGGGGCAAAGGGGGTGAGGGGGGGCCCGGGGGTGCACGGGGGGGCTGTGGGGGCTGGGGGGGGCACCGGCAGGGGGCAGGGCCCAGGTGGGACATGGGGGGGGGGGTCACAGGTGGGGGGGGGGGCACGGGGGGGAGGGACAGGGAGTGGTGGCACCGGTGGGGGGCAGGAGGGACATGGGGGGGGGACAGGTGGGACATGGGGGGGACAGGGGCAGGTTGGGGTGGGGGGGGCACAGGGGGGGCCCGGGGGGGGGACAGGGCCCGGGGGGACAGAGGGAACGGTGACACTGGGGGGGGGACAGGTGGGATTTGGGGGGGGGGGCAGGGACAGGTAGGGCTGGGTGGGGGGCACGGGGGTGATAGGGTCTGGGGGGGGGGGGACAGGGTCAGGGGGGGCACGGGACGGGGCCAATGGGAGTGGGGGGCATCACCTGGGGGGGGGCATGGGGTAACGGGGGGACATGGGGGGGGACAAGGGATGGGGACTGGGGGGGGGCAGAGCTGGGCAGGGGGCACGTCCTGGGTGGGGGGGACATGGGGGGGGCACCGGGGGGGGGGGGCGCAGCACCCAGGTAGGACACGGGACGGTGCCTCATTGTGGGGGGGGGGGGACAGACACAGGGTGGGGGTCTCGGGATGAGGGCACTGAGCTGGGACCTGCCCCCCCCCCTCACCTGGTGACCTGCCCCCCCCCCAAAATGACCCGGCCCCTCTCTTAACGCCGCAGGCCCCCCCCCGACGGGACGCTCCGGCCGGCCGCGCGCCTCGGGGGGCTGTGAGAGGTGGGCGCCCCCCGCCCCCTCCTCCCCCTCTGCACCCCCCCCTTTTTTATTTTTTATTTTTTATTTTATTTTTTTTTATTCCTCCCCCCCCCAGCTCCCTCCTTCTGCCCCCCCCCAGGCTCCTCCCGACCATGCCCCAGGCTTCGGAGCAACGCCTGGGCCGCAGCCGCGACCCCCCCGGCCGCGCCTTGAGCCAGGAGCGTCCCGGGGGGGGGCTGAGCCCCGCCGCCAACGGCCTCTCCCCGGCCCCCAAACTGCGCCTTTTGCCCCCCCGGCCCCCCCCCTTGGACGAAAGGGGCAAGAAGCTGGAGCTGGAGCGGGGCCGGGCGGCCAAAAGGGGCTCGGCCGCGCGCCGGGGTCCCCTCAAAGCGGACCACGGGGTGCGGGTGCCCGGCTCCCCCGCTGCTGGGGGGGGTGGCAGCGGCGGCGGCACGGCCCCCCCAGGCGGCGTTTCGTCTTCATCGTCCTCCTCATCCTCATCTTCCTCCTCCTCCTCCTCCTCTTCCTCCGCGTCCTTCTCGCTGCCGGCCGCCGAGCGCCGTCCTCGCGGCAACCTGGCGCGCTCCAAATCCGTCAGCATCGGCGACCTGAGCGGCGAGGAGGTGGCGGCGGCGCTCAGCCGCTTGGCGCTGCGGGACGGCGTCCCCCCCCCTTCCTCCTCACACCCCCCCGGGACCACCACCACCACCGGGACCACCCTCGGGACCCCCCCCGGGACCGGCAGCACCGTCAACGCCTCGGCTCTCCGGAGGAGCTCGTCCCTACGCCGGGTCAACGGTGGCCCCCCCAGCGCGCCCCCGCTGCTCTCCGTGCGCCACGAGGGCTGGCCCCGGACTCGTGACCCCCCCTCCCCGTTCGTTCGTGGCCCCCCCACCCCCCCCGACAGGCCGGTGCCCGGGGGTTCGCCGCCGCCGCCGCCCCCCTCCCACCACCCCCCCACCGCCACCACCGCCACCACCGCGGGCAGGGGTCCGGCCCCCGGCAGGCCCGAGGAGAAGGCGGCTGTAAGAGGGGTTGGGGGGGGCACGGGGGGGTCACATCCTGTTTTTTTGGGGGGGATTTGGGGTGTGGGGGGGGTCCTCGCTTGGTTTTTGCCCCCCCCAGTTTGTCCCAGAGTGGTGAAACTCAAGGGTGGTGGCAGTGGGACGGGGGGGGGGGGGCTTGTCCCCAAATCGCTGTCCCCAAATCTGTGCCCCCCCCCAGCACGGTGCCACCACCCAGGGGCCCCCCCCAGCTCCACCCCCACCTCTAATTAATCCCCCCCCCTCTAAGATGAGCCCAGAATAGCCCCGGGGGCAAATCGGATCAAGCTAACGAGCGTGGGGGGGGGGCAGATTAACGAAGGGGGGGGGGTCGGGGGGGGGGGCATGGTCCCATCCCCACTGTGCCATGGCGAGGCTGTGGGGTGCCACGCTGCTGGAGCTGCCCCCCCCACGGCCCCCCCTGCAGCCCCCCGGCCTCCTGCCCCATCCTCACCTCCGGGGGCCGGGGGGGGCCCTGGGGCTGCTGCTGGGGCGCAGAGAGGTAAAAGGGGGGGGGTGGGGGGCAAAAGGGGGGAGCGGGGGGGAAATGGGGGGGGCGAGGGGGGGGTGGTGGCGTGGGGGGGGGGCTGACGGCGCTGTCCTGGTGTCCCCGCAGACGCCCCACACGCTGCTGCTGGGCTCCGGCCACGTCGGGCTCCGGAATTTGGGCAACACGGTAAGCGGGGGGGGGCCCCTTGTCCCCATGTCCCCTTGTCCCCATGTCCCCTTGTCCCCCTGTCCCCCTGTCCCTGTGTCCTGCCACCCCCACCTTGCCTTTTCCCCGTCCCCATCCCGGCACGAGGGGTCAGCAGCACGCGGTGGCCCTGTGTCCGGTGGCCCCGTGTCCCTGTCCCAGTCCTTGTCCCCAGTGTCCCCAAATCCCCATCCCCGTGTCGCCGTCCCCAGTCCTTGTCCCTGGTGTCCCCAAATCCCTCTCCCCAAGTCCTTGTCCCCAATGTCCCCACATCCCTGTGTCCCCACGTCCCTGTCCCCAGCCTTTGTCCCCACATCCCATGTCCCCATGTCCCTTTCCTCAGCCCTTGCCTTCTCCCCACTGCCCCCACACCCCCCTCCCCGTGTCCCAGTGTCCCCGGTGTCCCCAAATCCCCGTCCCCACGTCCCTCCGTCCCGCAGTGCTTCATGAACGCGGTGCTGCAGTGCCTGAGCAGCACCAAGCCGCTGCGCGACTACTGCCTGCGCAAGGACTACCTGCAGGAGCAGCCCGCCGGGCCCCGCGCCCCCCAGGAGCTCACCGAGGGTGGGTGCCACCCCCCCCCAGCACCCATGGGTGCTGATCTCCTTGATAGAAACCCCCCTGACGCCCCCCGTTCCCCCCCCCCCGCAGCCTTCGCCGATGTCATCGCGGCGCTCTGGCACCCCGAGCCCACCGAGGCCGTCAACCCCGGGCGCTTCAAGGCCGTGTTTCAGAAATACGTCCCCTCCTTCACCGGATACAGGTCAGCAGCACCCATGGGTGCTCGCCCTCGTGCTTGCGCTTGGGTGCTGGTTGGGGCTGCGGGGGAACGCCAGGGGCTCGGCCTCGTGTCCGTGGGTGGGTGTTTTGGGGGGGACACCCGGGGGTGTTTGTTCCTTATCTCGTGTGGTTGGGTGCTGGGGGGCACCCTTGGGTGCTCGCCGCTTGTGGGTGGGGGCTGGGGGTGCTCAGTGCAGTCCTTATGGGTGCTGTGCTCACCCTGATCCCCGTAGTTGGGTGCTGGGGGGGACCCCTGGGTGCTCGCCCCTTGTGGTTGGGTGCTGTGGGTGATCAGCGCCGTCCTTATGGGTGCTGTGCTCACCCTGATCCCCACACTTGGGTACTGAGGGCACCCTTGGGTGCTCAGCCCCATCCCCCACTTGGGTGCTGGAGGTCCCCAGGGCGCCGCAGCGGTGAGGCAGGGGTTGAACCCCCCCCGCCTTGTTGCCCCTCCGAGGGGGTCTGAGTCTGCCCAGGGGATCCGGCGGGGCCTGGGGGCACCCATGGGTGCTGAGGGCCGCGCGCTGCAGCCAGCAGGACGCGCAGGAGTTCCTCAAGTTCTTCATGGACCGGCTCCACGCCGAGATCAACCGCAAGGCCCGCAGGACGCCCAGCATCCTGGCGGACACCCGCCGCCCCCCCGCGCCCGAGGACAGCGACACGCTGAGGTTGGGGGGACACCGGGGGAGGGTGGGGGTCACGGGGGGGGGGGACACGGGCCCTCACTGTCCCCCCCCGGCCTCCCGCAGCGACGACGAGCGCGCCAACCTGATGTGGAAGCGCTACCTGGAGAGGGAGGACAGCAAGATCGTGGGTGAGCGCGGCCACCGCGGGGCAGCCCCTCGTGGCGAGGGGGGGGGGGGGTCCCCAGGTTTTTGGGGCCGTGCTGACCCCCCCTGGCCCCCCCCCAGACCTCTTCGTGGGGCAGCTGAAGAGCTGCCTGAAGTGCCAGGCGTGCGGCTACCGCTCCACCACCTTCGAGGTCTTCTGCGACCTCTCGCTGCCCATCCCCAAGGTAGGACGGGATCCCCCTTGCTTAATTGATCCCCCCGTGGTTAATTGGAGCCCCCCCCCGGTTAATTCGAGCCCCCCCTCCATTCGCAGAAGAGCTTCGCGGGCGGGAAGGTTTCGCTGCACGACTGCTTCAGCCTCTTCACCAAGGAGGAGGAGCTGGACTCGGAGAACGCGCCCGTGTGCGACAAGTGCCGGCAGCGCACGCGCAGCACCAAGAAGCTCACCATCCAGCGCTTCCCCCGCGTCCTGGTGCTGCGTATCCTTCAGGATCGGGCTGGTTTTATTTTGGGGGAGGGTCTCGGGGGGGGGGGGGTCCCTGCCTCGTCCGGGTGATGTCCCTTAACCCCCGGGCACCCCCCATCCCCCAGACCTCAACCGTTTCTCCACCACGCGCTACTCCATCAAGAAGTGCTCCGTCTTCGTCGACTTCCCCCTGCAGCAGCTCAACCTGCGCGAGTTCGCCAGCGAGAAGGCGGGTAAGTAAGGGGGGGCCGGGGGGGGTCCTGGGGGGGGGCAGGGATTCAAGGGGGGGGGTCTCAGCGCTGAGATTTGCCCCCCCCCACGCAGGCAGCCCCGTGTACAGCCTCTACGCGCTCTGCAACCACTCGGGCAGCGTGCACTACGGCCACTACACCGCCTTCTGCCGCGACCCCTCGGGCTGGCGGCTCTACAACGACTCCCGGTAGGTGCCCCCACCCCAAAAATTGACCCCCCCCAAAACCTTGACCTCCCCACGACCCCCTTGACCCCCCTTGACCCCCCCTCGACCCTTTCATCCCCCCCCCGTGGCTCCGTGCTGAGGCTGCGGCCGCAGCGTGTCGCCCATCAGCGAGAACCAGGTGCCGTCCAGCGAGGGCTACGTCCTCTTCTACGAGCTCCACGACCCCCCCGGCAGGAGGCCCTGAGCTGCCCCCCCCCGGGGAGCCCCCCCGGGACCCCCCCCGGGACCCCCTCCTCCTCCTCCCACCCTCCCGGGACCCCCCCTCCCCCCCCTGCAAGTCCCAGTCCCCGGTTAACGGGGGGGGGGGGGGGGGCCGCGGGCGGGCGGCTGTACAGAGCCCCGGCGGCCCCACCAGGGGCTTTTGTGAATAAATTTATTAAAAAAAGACCGAAAACGAGGAGTTTTGGGGGTATTTGGGGGGAGGAGCCCTGGCTGGGGGGGCTGGGGAGGCAGAGAGAGAGGAGGCGGGGCTATAGGCGAGGGGCGGGGCTATGGGGCAGGGGGCGGGGCCAGAAACCAAGGGGCGGGGCTATAGAACAGTGGGAGGGGTATGGAACAGGGGGCGTGGTTAGAAAGGGGGCGTGGCTATAGGCAATGGGCGTGGCTATGGAGCTGGGGGCGTGGTTGTGGGCGCGTGGGCGGGGCTAGAAACGCGGGGCGTGGTTGTGCTTAAGGGGTGGGGCTTATTCTACACGTGTCTTATAGGGAGGGGGCGTGGCTTGTTGCGGGAGGGGCGGGGCATCTCGTGCAAGGGCGGGGCCAATCAGGGGGGCGGAGCCACCACGGGGGGATCACCCTAAGGGCGGGGCCTGCTGGGCCCGCGCCGCGTCCATCAATGAGACAGCGCCACGCTATTGGCTCGCGTTAACCCCGCCCCCTCCCTCTCCACCAATCACCGAGGAGGGGCGGGGCCCCCCCCAGCCCTGAGCGGTGCTCGCGGCTTCGGCGTCCGGAGGGGAACCGGGAGCGGGGCGCGGCCGGGCCGGGCACCCCCGAGCCCCCCCCCCAGTTTCGTGCAGCGCCCCCAATGCCGCGCACCGTGGCCGTGCTGGGGGGCGGCATCAGCGGCCTGGCCGCCTGCTACCACCTGGCCCGAGCCCCCCGGCCGCCAAAGGTGAGCGGGGAGGGACCGGGGGGGCTCTGAGCCCCTTCCCCGGTTCCCTCCCGGTGCCCCCCGGTCCCCCCCGGTTCCTCCCGGTCCCCTACGGTACCCCCCGGTCCTCCCCGGTGCCTCCTGGTGCCCCCCGGTTCCCCTCCGGTTCCTTCCCGATCCCCCCCCCGACCCCTCCCGGTGCCCCCCGGACCCCCCCGGTGCCTCCCGGTGCCCCCCGGTGCCCCCCCGATCCCTCCCGGTTCCCCCCGATCCCCCCCGGTGCCCCCCAGTCCACCCCAATGCCCCCCCAGTGCCCCCGCCGTGTTCCCCAGTTCCTCCCCGGTGCCCCCCCGGTACCCCCGGTGCCCACCCCCCGGTGGCCGTGACCGCGGTTCCCCCCCCCAGGTGGTGCTGCTGGAGGCCAGCGGCCGCCTCGGGGGGTGGCTGCAGAGCACCCGCACCGAGGACGGGGCCGTCTTCGAGCACGGGCCCAGGGGAGTCCGGCCCGGGGGGGCGGTGGGCACCGACACCCTGCACATGGTAATGGGGGGGGCGGGGGGGGCCCTGGGGTGGGGGTCTGGGGGTCCCAGGGGGGCTAGGGTGGGTGCAGGGGGCTGGGGAGGGGTCCCTAGGGGGTATTGGGGGGTTGCTGGGGGGTGCCAGGGTCCTGGGGGGATCCCTGGGGGGTGTCGGGGTCTTGGGGGGTCCCTAAAGGGGTGCCAGGGTCTTGCGGGGGGGGGCTGGGAAGGTATTGGGGTCTTGGGGAGGTCCTGGGGGGGGTGTCGGGGTCTTGGAGGGTCCCTAGGGGGGTGCTGAGGGACCCTGGGGATGGCTGAATGGAGCTGGAGGGGGGTCCCGGGTGGGTGCCTGGCTCTTGGGGGTCCCTGCTTGGGTTCTGCAGGGTCTCCAGCTTGGTGCTGGTATCTGGGGGGGTCCCGGGGGGGGCTCCTGTCCCCATCCCCATCCCCATCCTCCCCGCGTCCCCACAGATCTCAGAGCTGGGCCTGGAGAGCGAGGTCCTGCCCGTCCCCGGGGACCACCCGGCCTCCAGGCACCGCTTCCTCTACTCCTCCGGCGCCCTGCACAAGCTGCCCTCGGGTTTGGGGTAGGTGCCACCCCCCCAAACCCTTCCCACCGCCCCCCCTGGGGGCTCCCATCCCCTGACACCCCCCTCCCCACGTCCCCAGGGGGCTGTTTCGGCCGGTGCCCCCCTTCTCGCAGGCGCTGCTGTGGAGCGGGCTGCGGGATCTGCTGGCCCCAGCGGGGAAGGATCCCGATGAGAGCGTGCACGCCTTCGCCCGCCGCCGCTTCGGCCGGGAGGTGGGTGCCTGCGGGGGGTGATAACACCCGGGGGGGGGCTTATCAGGGGGCTGCAGGGGCTGCCTCACCCCCTCCTGCCTTTGTCACCCCCCCCCAGGTGGCCGACATCGCGGTGGACAGCCTGTGCCGGGGGGTGTTCGCCGGGGACTGCCGGCAGCTCAGCGTCCGCTCCTGCTTCCCCGCGCTCTTCCACGCCGAGCGGCGCCGGCGCTCCGTGCTGCTGGGGCTGGCGCTGGGAGCGGGTGAGAGGAGGGGTGGGGACACCGAGGGGGCACCGAATGCTGCCCCCGGGGCACGTGGGGACACCGGGGGGACAGCACAGGCTGACGGTGTGGTGTTTGGACACCCTGGTGCTGCCCTTATGGCACGTGGGGACACCCTGGTGCTGCCACTATGGCACGAGGGGACACAGGGGGGACACCCCAGGATGCCAGCGTGGTGCCTGGACACCCTGGTGCTGCCGTTATGGCACATGGGGACACCCTGGTGCCACCACTATGGCACATGGGGACATCACAGTGCTGCCACTAGGGGGACATGCACATGGGGACACCAAGGGGACATCCAAGGCTGCCAGTGTGGTGCCTGGACACCCTAATGCCACCACTATGGCACGTGGGGACACCGAGGGGACACCCTGGTGCTGCCACTACGGCATGAGGGGACACCCCTGGTGCAGGGACACCAGTAGGACGTGGGAAGGGACACAAGGGTGACCCCGGTGGCACGGTGCCGGAGTTGCTGTGTCCCCGCAGGGCAGGAGCGCGGGGCCGAGTCGGGGCTGAGCCGGCGGGCGCGCGCCGAGCGCTGGAGCCAGTGGTCGCTGCGGCGCGGGATGGAGACCCTGCCCGAGGCGCTGGCCGCCTTCCTGCGCCCCCGCGGCGTCGAGCTGCGCTGCCACGCGCCCCTGCGCAGCCTGCGGCGCCGCCACGACGGCCGCTGGCAGGTAGGGACCCGTGCTGCCCTCGGGGGGGGGGTCCTTGTCCCAAAAAATTTGGTTCCTGTCCCCTCCCGGGGTGGCACGAGGGTCAGGGTGCTGGCTCAGGGAGGTGCTGGGAGCCCTGGGTTTATGCCCTGTAGTTTGGGGGTGCTGGGATCCCCCTAGTCCTGTCCCATAATTTAGGGGGGTCCCCTCCCTGTAGTTGGGGTGGGGGCCAGGACCCCTGGGCTCCTTCCCCAAGGTTTGGGGCCTCCAGGATGTTTCACCTCCAATTAAGGTGGCTGGGACCCCCGGGGGAACCCCCAGGCTCACCCCATGGCTTTGAGGGGGGTCATTTGGGGGTGCCAGGACCCCGAGACCCCCTCCCAGCTCCCCCCTTCCCTCTCCCCCCAGCTCACCCTGGCAGACGGCACCGTGACAGCCGACCACGTCATCAGCGCCCTCCCAGCCGCAGGTGGGTGCTGGGGCTCCCCAAACACCCCAAAATCCCCCTGAATCCCCCCAAACCCTCCCCAAACTCTGCTTCCAGCCCTGGCGGAGGCGCTGCCGGCTGAGGCCGAGCCGCTGGCGCAGGAGCTGCGGCGCATCCCCACGGTGGCCGTGGCCGTGGTGAACCTGCAGTACGAGGGCGTCACGCTGCCCGTCACGGTGAGAGCCCCGCACCCAGGACCCCTCCCCAGCACCCAGGGGTGCCCCCCACCCTCTGCTCACCCCTCTCCTCCTCCCTAAAGGGTTTCGGGCACCTGGTGCCTTCCTCCGAGGATGACTCCCTCCTGGGCATCGTCTACGACTCGGTGGCCTTCCCGCAGCACGATGGCACGGGGCCGGCTTCGGTGCGGCTGACGGTGGGTGAGGGGCCCCGGGGGAATAAAGGGGAGGGGGAAATACCGAGGGGGGGGGCTCACGGGACCCCTGTTTCTGCCTCAGGTGATGCTGGGGGGCGCCTGGTTCACGCGAGCTTTCGGGGACCCGGCGGCCGCGGCCCCGGCCACGCTGCTGCAGCGGGCGCAGGCGGCGGCGCGGGAGCAGCTGGGGCTGGCGGTGGCACCGGCACGCAGCATCGTCAGGGTGCAGCAGGTGGGTGACAGGGTGGGGGGGGGTCTGGGGGGCGTCAGGGGGGGTCCCAGGGGGTCCCGGGGCTCACCGGCTGCTCCTTCTGCAGGCCTGCATCCCCCAGTACACGCTGGGCCACTGGCAGCGGACGGGTAAGGCTGGGGAGGGGGACACGGGGGGACGTGGGGACACGGGGGACATACAGAGGCTGCCACCGGCCGTCTGTCCGTCCGTCTGTCCGTCCCGCAGAGCGCATCAGCCGGTTCCTGGCGGAGCAGCGGCTGCCCCTCAGCCTCGTGGGCGCCTCCTACGCCGGGGTCTCCGTCAACGACTGCATTGCCAGCGCCAAAGCGGCCGTGGGGCAGCTCCTGGGGGGCTGAGCTCCCCCCTGGGGGGGTCCATCCCGGCTCTCCCCGTCCCAGCAGGCAGCAGCAGTAGGACAAAGTGTTGTTCTTTTAATGGAAAACCCCTTATAAAGGCCCAGGGAGCAGCTCATAAATAGAATAAATAACCACACACCAGCAGCGGAGCCTGCAACTCTCTCCAGGCACCTGCAAGCCACCGAGGAGAGGGGGCCGAGCCTGGCCCCACAGCCCCCGGCTCTCCCCCGTCCCCTTTTCTGAGGGGCTCCCCCCCACCCTGCGCCAGGCACCAGCCCTGCAGCCGGCAGCTCCCCGGGCTGCTCCGTGCTCGCTGCTCCCCACAGTCTCTCCAGCAAGGCAACAGCACGAGCCGGCCCTGGCAGCCGGTGCGTGCCCGGGGCTGGGGGGGGGCCCCCATCACGGTGCCGGTTCCCAGCCAACAGTCCTCACGGCGGGGGCTAACGGGGGCCCGGCGGCCAGCTCTGGTTGTACCCGTGGTGTGTGGGAAGGGTCCCCTCCGCCCCAGCCGGGCTGCCACCAACCCCGGTCACCTCGGGGCTGCGCTGGGTGACCCCCCCGGCAGAGCCGGCGGTGCCCCGGGTGCCGTTGGCCGCGGTGGGCAGCCGCGGGGACAGGGCCAGCCTGAGGTCCCCCAGCCCCGGCAGCTTGCGCAGCATCTCCTCCCGGAAGGGGCTGTTGCTGTTGCGGTACCTCTGTCCCTCGCGTCCGGGGCCCTGGCGGCTTCGGCCGGCGCGGGGGTCGCTGCCGATGTCCACGGTCAGGTTGGTGTAGAGGGGGTGCAGGTGCTTGGCCAGCAGCGTGTAGGTGAGGGAGTTCATCCCGTCCTGCGTCCACATCCGCTGCGTGCGGATCAGCAGGTCGAACCTGCGGGGACAGCGGGGCCATCACCCTGCGGCACCCCCCCCGGCACGCCCACCGGCACCCACGGGTGACCCCGTGCCCGTCCCGAGCCCGCTCCCCACCTGTGCGGGTTCTCCTCGTTGCCTTTGTCGCCTTTGTGCTTCACCATCTTGTAGTGGCCGATGGAGACGGGCGGCCGGACGATCTTCATGCCGGCGAGGCGCACCCTGTGGCAGTCCCCACGTCACCAGGACGCTCGGGCACACCTGCCTGGCCACCCGCCAGCGTGCTGGCAAAGCCACCCCCACGCTTTGTCCCCAGGAGGAAATGGGACACAGGGACGCGGGAACATCGCTTTTCCTGGTAGCGAGGGAGGGACCCAGGGAGGGGGGGGGGGGGGGAAAAAGCACCGCGCCACGTCCTACCTGGTGGCAATGTCATCGTCCTCGCCGCCCCAGCCCCAGTACTCATTGGGGAAGCCGTTAATCTTCATGTACTGGTCCGGGGTGAGAGCAGAGACCCCCCCGAAGTACTGCGAGTAGGGCAGGCTGCGGGGACACCCCAGCGGCTGAGCCAGGCGGCGGCGGGGCCGGCCACGTGGGTGTCCCCCCCCCTCCATCTCACCCCCGCCACTTACTTGTACCCAAACTTGTTCATGGCGACCGAGACGTGCTTGGGGTTCCAGGGGTCGCAGGTGTAGAGGTTGTAGTCGTTCTCGGGGATGAGGTCGACGTCGTGCAGGAAGAGGCAGTCCCACTCCTCATCCTTCAGCGCCTCCTTCACCCCCACGTTCAGCAGCTTGGCGCGGTTGAAGGTGCCGTTGCCCGCCTGCGGGGTTTTTCGGGTGGGAAAAAAGGGAAAAAAAGCCAAAAAAAGCAGCTGGGAGCGGCCGGACCCCCCCGGGCTGAACCCCACGGCCACCCCCGTCCCCCGGTACTCACCTGGTGCACCAGGTAGATGCCGTACTGCAGCTGCTGGCGCTGCAGGAAGGGGTGCAGGTAGTAGAGCAGGTAGCCCAGGTGGCTCTCGCGGTTGCGGTAGGGGACGATGACGGCGGTGCGGGCGCGAGCCTCGCAGGCGGCCGGCTGGTAGCGGCCCCCCGGCTGCACCGCCGGGTTCTTGGCCCGGATCTGCTCCAGGGTGGGCACCCGGCTGAAGCTCACCGTCAGCGGGCCGACTGCACGGGGGAAACGGGGAGATGGAGACCGAGCGGGGACAAACCCCAAAAACCGGTCCCCGTGGCGGGGGGACTCACAGATCCCCCCCCAGCTCACACCGAAGCCCCCCGGGGGGGGTCTCAGGGCCACCCGGCCGCCACTCACCGAGGAACGGCGAGCGCTCGGGGCAGTAGGGGGGCGGCTGCGCGGGGTCGGCGTCGAGGCGGGTGGCGGGGGGCTGCAGGCGGCTGAAGTTGGCGTAGACGTCGTGGGTGCGCGTGTAGTCGAAGACGGGGCCGGCGGCGCGGCCGAAGAGCGAGGTGAGGTTGCGGAAGCCGCCGAGGGAGAAGTAGGCGACGAAGGCGAACTGGCAGCCCACCAGCAGGGCCAGCGTGCACGGCCGCTCCAGCAACCGCCGCAGCATGGCGGGGACGGGACCGGGCCTGCTCCGGGGCCTGCACCGGGAACGGGGCCTTCACCGGGAGGCCTCCCCGGAGCCTCCCTGCGCCGGGTCTTCGCCGGGGCCTTCACCGGGCCGGGGTCTTCACCGGGCCGGGGTCTTCACCGGGCGGCCTCCCTGTGCCGGGCTGGGCCTCACCGGGACGGTTCCCGGTGGCCTCCCCGGAGCCTCCCTTCGCTGGGCCGGGCCTTACCGGGCCGGTCCCGGGACCTTCAGTGGTCCGGAGCCTCCCCTCACCGGGGCCTCCACCAGCCCGGGCCGTTACCGGGCGGCCTCCCCGGAGCTCTCCCCCGCCGGGTCCTCACCGGGGCGGTCCCGGAGCCTCCCTTCGCCGGGCGGGGCCTTCACCGGGCAGCACCGGGGCCTTCACGGGGCCGCCCCCGGGGCCTGGGCCGGGTGCGCGCGGGGGCCGGGCCTCATGGCGGGGACGCTGCGGAACCGAGGGAGCGGCCCCGGAGCTCCCGGTGGTGCTGAAGCCGCCCCCGGTGGGCGCCGCCGCCGCCGCCGCCGGGCTCAGCCCCTCCCGGCCGCCGCCATCTCGGACGTGGCGAGGCCTTAAAGGGGCCGCGCGGCTGCAGGAGGGCGGGGCCGGGACCGGGCGGGACCGGGCAGGGCTCGGGGGACGGCCCGGGGGGGGAGCCGGGGGCGGGGGACGCGGGGCCGGCACCGGCGGCTGGCGGGCGCTAGGACCCGGGGGGACGCCGAGCCAGGGATAGGGGGCGGGGCGACGCGAAGCACCTCCCTTTATAGGGCGTGGCTTACTAAACCCCACCCTCCGTTGCCGCGGCAACCGCGCACGCCGCCACCGCCCTGCTGGTGCGGTCGCCCCGCCCTTTTTCTCGTGACGTCACGCCAAGCGGGCGCTCCGATTGGGCGCGGCGGCAGAGCCGGAAGTGGCGGCGGGGGGGGGCGGGCGCCGGGATGGCGGCGGCGGCGGCGGCGGCGCGGTGCGGGCGGGACCCGTGCGGCGCCCTCTGCCCGCTGCTCGCCTACCTCAGCGTGGGATACGCCGACTACGCCGTGCTCGCACACGTCCTGCCCGGGCCCGCCCTCCGCGGCAGGTGGCACCGGGGGGAACCGGGGGGAACCGGGGGGAACCGGGAGGGAACCGGGAGGCACCGGGGGGCGCTGGGAGGGAACTGGGAGGGACCGGGAGGGAACTGGGAGGGAACTGGGAGGCACCGGGGGGAACTGGGAGGGAACCGGGGAGCACCGGGAGGGAACTGGGAGGGCACCGAGGGGAACCGGAGGGCACCGGGAGGAACCGGGAGGGACTGGGAGGGAACCGGGGGGCATCGGGGGGAAACCAGGAGGGAACTGGGAGACACTGGGAAGCACCGGGAGGCATCGGGGGGGAACTGGGAGGGCACCGAGGGGAACCGGAGGGCACTGGAGGGGATCTGGGGGGCACCGGGAGGGAACCGGAGGAACCAGAAGGGAATCAGGGGGGAACTGGGAGGTACCGGGGGGCACCGGGCCTGGTGTCGCCTCCCCGTGCTGGTCCCTTGGGCCGTGGGGACCCCCCCCAGGGTCCTGGGTTGCTGGGGTTTGGGTCCCCGGCAGGTCCCTGGGGTGCGGGGTCCCTGGGGTCTCCCCAGGGTTCTGGGTCCCCTCCAGTCTCTGGGGGGCACTGGGTTTGTGGGGTCCCCCTGGGGTGCTGGGTCCTTGGGGTTCTGGGTTCTTGGGGTTCGGGGTCCATGGGGTCCCCCCAACGCCTCCGGGGTCCCCGCGGTGCCGGCGCTGCCCTGACCCCTTTGTGCCCCCCCCCACCCCCCAGCCCGTGGTGCCCGTTCCACGCCGTGACCTTCAACCTCATTGTGCTGCTGCTGCTGGCCTGCCACACGCGCGCCGTCTTCGCCGACCCCGGTGAGCACCGCCCGCCACCCCCAGCCCCTCCTCGTACCGGTACCGGCCCCCCGATGAGGTGAGCTGGGGGCTCACGACCCCCCCAAACACCCCCCCCAGGCACCGTTCCCCTCCCCGGCACCGCCATCGACTTCTCGGACCTGCGCAGCGCCCCCCCACGCAAAACGGAGCAGGTGAGCCCCCGGTTTTGGGGGCAGGGGGGGCTTTTTTGGGGGGATGCCTGGGGTTGGGGGGGGGGCTGAGCGCTGCCCCCCCACCCCCAGAGCCCCGAGGAGTGGACGGTCTGCAGCCGCTGCGAGGCGTATCGCCCCCCCCGCGCCCACCACTGCCGCGTCTGCCACCGCTGCGTGCGCCGCATGGACCACCACTGCCCCTGGTAGGTGCCCCAGGACCCGCCCGGGACCCCCCCCATGTCACTGGGGACCCCCCCCCCCCAGCGTCCCCAGAGGGACAGCGAGGTGTCACCCGTCGCGCTGTCTGTCTGCAGGATCAATAACTGCGTCGGGGAGTTAAACCAGAAATATTTCATCCAGTTCCTCTTCTACGCCGGTAAGTGGGGGCACGGGGGGGGCACAGGGGGGGAATTGGGGCTCCCCGGGGGGGGGGGCTCAGCCCCCCGGCACCGGGCTCTGGCTCCCTGCTCTGTGCCAGGTCTGGCCAGCGCCTACGCCGCGGGGCTGGTGCTGGTCGCATGGCTGGGGCCAGCGGGAGGAGATGGAGCTGAAAACAGAGTCCAGACGTGAGTGGGGGGCTGGGGGGGGTCCCAGGGCTGGGGGGGGACCTCGGGGGGGGCTGCAGGGGGGTGGATACAGGGCTTTGGGCGGCTGTGGGGGGACCCAGGGCTGTAGGGGGGGCTGCAGGGGGGGGGACCACAGGGCTGTGGGGGGACCCAGGGCTATGGGGGGGCTGTGGGGGGACCCAGGGCTGTGGGGGGGCTGTGGGGGGGGGCACAGGGCTCTGGGCTGCCCCCCGCCGGCGCCAGCCCTCGGCCCCTCGCCGCCCCCCCAGCGCCCACTGCATCGTGCTGCTGCTGGAGTCCCTCCTCTTCGGCGCCTTCGTCACCGTCGTCTTCTACGACCAGGTCAGGGGGGGCTGAGCGGATTTCGGGGACGCCGTGGGGGGCAGTGACAGTGACATCCCTGTGTCCCTGTGGTGTCCCCCCCCCCATCCCAGGTCGTGTCCATCATCACGGACGAGCCGTTGGCACCGGAGCAGCTCCGTGGCCGGGGGCTGAAGGAGGCGAAGCGGCCGCGGGGGTGTCGCGCCAAGCTGGCGCT
Source organism: Aythya marila (assembly GCF_965140915.1). NCBI lineage: Eukaryota > Metazoa > Chordata > Aves > Anseriformes > Anatidae > Aythya > Aythya marila. The sequence continues at coordinate 2,584,956 of NC_139070.1, forward strand.
GCTGCAGGGGGTGTTCGGCAGCGGCTGCGTCCTCGCCTGGCTCTTCCCCTGCAGCTGCGGGACCCCGGCCGGCCCCGCGTACGCCCCCCTGCCCGCCTGCGACGTCTGAGCCCCCCCCCTCAAAACCAACGGGGGGCGGCGGCACCCCCATGCCTGACCACCTTCTGCACCACCGGGGGGGACTCTGGCACCTGGGCACCCTGGGGAGGTGCCGTCCGCGCACCCAGGGGTGCCAGGCGCTGCGGGGCACCAGCTGGGGGATTTTTTTTTTGGGGGGGGGGGGGGGCTGGCACCCAATAAAGTCCCTTTCTATGGAAGTCTCGGTGCAGGAGATGGGTGCAGGGAGGGCTGGGGGGGGTCGACGCAGCCCGGCACCCCCTCCAAGAACCACAACACCAGCGAGTGAGCTCCATAAATACCTTTAAATAACCCCCCCGCCGCGCTGCGGGTGGCTGAGGGGAGACGGGGACCACGCGGGGGGGACCCCCGAGACCAGCCCGGGGGGTTGGGGACCCCCGCTGTGCCCGAGGAGAGGGGCTGAGGTAGACGGGCGGGCGGGTGCCCCCCCTGGGCAATAAATAACCAAATAAATAACCCCGAGCGCTACGCCCGGCGGGTCCGCAGGACGGCCAAAATCTCCGCTTTCTGCTTCTCCCACGCCGACACCGCCGCCGGGTGCCGGGGGGCGAAGAAGCTGTACCTCAAGCGGGGGGGGCACCGCTCGTCCACCACCAGCGCCTGCAGCACCAGCGGCTCGCGCAGCGGCCCCCGGCACGCCAACGTCTCGGTGGCGGCCGTGGCCCCGCTGTAGCGCAGCGAGACGCCGCCCGCCAGCGTCACCGTGCTCTCCGAGGGCACCAGGACGTAGCCGCCGTTGAGCAGGGAGCCGCCGGACGGCTGCCGCAGCGCCAGGTAGACGTTGTCACCGCTGTCACCGCCGTCACCGCCGCCCGCCGGCGAGCCCTGCCGCACCAGGAGGTGCGTGGCGCCCGCCGGGATGGTGACCACGTCGTTGTAGCCGAAGCTGTGGGGCAGGGATAGCGTTGGAGGGGGTGGCAGGGGGACACCAGGCACCCGTGGGTGCCCCCCCCGTGCTGCCGCCACCCTCGGGTGCTCACCGGGGCTTGGTGAAGACGCCGGAGACCTTGGTGCAGGTGGAGCCGTCGCCGCCGCACACCATGCACTTGTCGAATTTCTTCTTGGAGCCGATGACGCGGTCGCAGCCGGTGGGGACGCAGCGGCCCCGCACGCACACCCCGGTGCCCTCGGGCGAGCAGGGCGTCCCGTCGGCCACCTGCGGCACACGCAAACCACGGCCTCAGCACCCCGGGGTGCCACCCCACGGGGAAGGGGACGCGGGACGGGGACGCTCACCCGTGGCTCCAGCACGTGGTAGTAGCCCAGGCTGCGCGACTGGCAGGTCAGCTTGCACCGATCCTTCTCGGCGACGCCGCTGTAGCGCGGCACCCAGTCCCCCGCGGCCGGCAGCCCCTTGAAGACGTCGGGGCGATGGTTGTAGGCGGCGCACTGCTCCTCCCGAAAAGCCAGGGCTGTGGAGAGGGGGGACACAGGGCACCGTCAGCACCGGCGCTGCCCCCAAAACCCTCCCGGTGCGCCCCCATCGCGGCCCCCACTCACGGTTGCTCCCGGGACAGGCCCCGGTGTTGCAGGAGCGGAACCGGCTGCGCTCCCCCCGGCAGTAGCGGCCGCCGTTGCGGGGCGCGGGGCGGCTGCAGGAGCGCTGGGAGAAGCTGACGCCGCCACCACAGCTCCGCGAGCAGCCGCCCCACGGCCCCCACGGCCCCCAGGCACCATCCACGGGGGTCTGCGAGGGGAGAAGCGAACCGTCAGACCGCCGGTGGTACCCAAATCCCACCCGGAGCGTCCCGGCACTCACGTTGAGCTCCTCCACGGCGGCGATGCCCACGCACTGCCCGCTCATGCAGGCTCTGCCGGGCCCGCACGGCGTGCCGTCGGCCCATGGGAAGTGCTTGGTCTGGCAAACGGCTCGCCCCCCGGCACGGCCGCTGCACCAGAGCGCGGCGCAGGGCGGCTGCACCTCCCCGCAGTGCCGCGAGTCCGTGCCGAAAGCCAGCTGGCACTGCCGCTCCAGCGGGTACGCGGCGCCCGGCAGCACCGTCGGCAGCCGCAGCCACTCCGAGGGCTTGTCCAGGAGGCAGTGACCTGCGGGGAGGTGACACGGCTGCACGGGGCGTCCCCGGGGATGGAGGGGACACAGGGGGCTGGGGATGGGGGGGTGCCGGTGGGTCGTACCGTGGCCGTTATCCAGGAAATCGGTGATGAAGCGGGCGCTGCACGGGGACCACATCTCGCCGGGGGGCACCGAGGACATGACCGGGGCCATGACGCGGCGCGAGGAGCCCGCGGGGCCGTTGAGCTCCGCGCAGTGCGGCGAGTCGTCGTGCGGCATGCTGAAGATGTGCCCTGCGCAGGGACGGGGCCGTCAGCACCCCCCGGGGGGGGGTTTGGCCGGGGATGGGGGCCCTGCCCTTTGTGTCCCCCCCTCCCCGGTGCTCACCGAGCTCGTGGGCAACCGTGAGGGCGGACTGCAGCCCGTCGTCCTCCACGATGGCGCAGCTGCGCTCGGGGTCGCAGGCGGTGCCCACGTCGGCCATGCCCAGGGTGTCGCACGTGGCCGCCCCACACAGGTCCTGGGGAGGGGTGCACAGGGCTGGGGGGGGGCGTCTTGGAGCACCCAGACACCCACGGGTGCCCCACTGACCCTGCCTGCACCCGGAGATCGTGGGGGCACCCACGCAGTTGGAGGGGACCCAGGGATCCCCAAAAACCCAAAGTCTCAGGGATGAGGTTCAGGGGCCCTGGCAGCACCCAAATACCCACAAAGCATCCCCAGGACCCAACCAGCACCCAAAAACCTTGGTGGGCACCCAAGGGATCCTGCCCAGCACCTAAACTCTCTGGGATGGGCTCTGGGAACCCCGCGACCACCCAAAATCCCACGGACACCCCAGGGACCCAACCAGCATCCAAGCACCCCAAGAACCCATCCCACACCCCCAAATCCCAAGGGTCCCACGCCAAGCACCCGAACTCCCCGGGACAGGCCCTGGGCACCCTGCCAGCACCCAAACACCTTCGGGGGGGCACCCAGGGACCCATGGGGACCCAGCCACCCCCCAGCCATCCCCCCGCAGCCCGTCCCCGTTGCCCACCTGCCGCGTGAAGAGGATGGCGGTGTCGAAGTGGAGGGGACTGTCCTCGTCGGGGACGTTGAGGTCCCGCTGCCACCGGCAGAAGTTGCGGAGCATCTGGGCGGCGTTGGTGGTGGTGGGGGGCCCCGGGGTGCCGGGACCCAGCACCAGCAGGCGCGTCACCCGCAGCTCCACGGCGTTGCCCAGGCTGCCGTGCCGAAAGGACCTGGCGGCGGCCGCCAGCACCGTCAGCAGGTACGGCCGCAGCCCCGCGCCGTGGAAGCGTGCCATCGACTCGTCCGCCACCACCAGCATCTCCACGAAGCGCGGCAGCGAGGCGAAACGCTGCCGGGGAGCGGGCGTTGGGCACGGCACCGGGGCGGGGACCCCCGGTGTTGGTGTCCCCTGCCCGGTGTCCCCAGCGCCGTGCCACCACCCCGTGCTGGTGACCCCCAGAACCGTGCCAGCCCACCCTGGTGTCATCCATTGGTGGCTGACCCCACACCAGTGTCCCCCAGCCCACCCTGGTGTCACCCATCGCTGTGCCAATGTCCCTTGTCACTGTCCCATCCCATCCCAGTGCCCCCCAGCACCATTCCCGTGTCCCTTATCGCTGTGCCAGCCCCACACCAGTGTCCCCCAGTACTATGTGACCCTACACCAGTGTCCCCCAGCACCGTGCCAATGTCCCTGATCCCCGTGCCATCCTGTCCCAGTGTCCCCAGCACCACGTGACTCCACACCAGTGTCCCCCAGCACCGTGCCAGCCCGTGCTGGTGTCCCCAGTCCCCAGTGCTGCTGTCCCCACGGGTGCCAGCCCGTGCCCTGTCCCTGGTGTCCCCACCCTGCAGGGTCCCGGCTGTCCCCTGGGGGTGCTGGGGAGGGTCGCATCCCTCCCAGCTGGTGCCACTCCTGATGTGTCCCGATACGTCCTGATATGTCCCAATATGTTCCATTATGTCCCGATATGTCCTGATATATCCTGATATGTCCCGATATGTTCCAGTATGTCCTGATATGTCCTGCTGTGTCCCGATATGTTCCAATGTCCCGATATGTCCTGCTGTGTCCTGCTATGTCGCAATAGATCCTGATATGTCCTGATATGTTCCAGTAAGTCCTGATATGTCACAATATTCCAATATGTCCCAATATATCCTGGTATGTCCCATTATGTTCCAGTATGTCCTGATATGTCCCGATATGTCCCGATATGTTCCAGCATGTCCCGATATATCCTGATATGTCCCAGTATGTCCTGATATCCCGACATGTCCCGACATGTCCCGATATATCCTATGTCCCGATATATCCTGCTGTGTCCCGATCTGTCCCGATGCATCCCGCTTTGTCCCGATCCGTCCCAGCCCCCCCCAGGTCCGTCCCATCCCGGCCGTACCTTGGCTCTCCTCGGGGCCGGCTCCTCCCGGGGCCGGGGTTCGGCTCCCCCCGGGGCCGTAACGGGACAGGAGGGACCCGGCGCGGCCCCGGTGGCGGCGGCGAGGACGAGCGCCAGGAGCGCGCAGCGCATGGCCCGGGGCACCGCGTCCCGCTCGGCGGCCGAGCCTGGCCCCGCCGCCGCCTTTTAACGGCCCCGGGACGGGGGGGGGGGGACGGAGGCGGGGGGGGGGAAACCCGCGCTGCCCCCCCCGGGACGGTTCCGGGAAGGCTGAGCCCGGCCGGAGCCTGGGAACGGGGAAGCCCCGGGAACGGGGGCGGCTGTGCCAAGGGGGGGGGCGTGGGGCTGGGGATCCCCGGAACGTCCCCTGCCCGCAACGCCCCCCCCCGCCCTGTCCTGTCCTGTCCTGTCCCTTCTGTCCCTCCCTGTCCCCTCCATTGCTGCCCGGCCCCCCCCATCCCATCCTGTCCCCTTCGTCACTCCCTGTCCCCATCACGCCCTGTCCCTCCCTGTCCCCAATATCCCCTCCCTGTCCCCTCCATCCCCTCCCTGTCCCCCCCATCACCCCCGGTCCCCTCCTTGTCCCCTCCCTGTCCCCTCCATCACCCCCTGTCCCCTCCATCCCCCCCCATCCCCACGCGGGTCCCTCCCGGCCCCCTCCCCGTGTCCCCCTTTCCCGGCAGGGCCCCCCCCCCGATGTGTCACACCGAAGTCACCTCCTGGCCCCCGGCCCGGCAGCACAGGGGCCGTATCCTGCTTCCTCCCTTCTCGTAACCGGGGCTGAGCCACCGGCCACCCTTCCTGCCCCGGTGCCCCCCCCCACACCCATCTCGGGGTGCCCTGCGTGCCCCCCAGGGGTGCCGCGGTGCCGTCCCCGCTGTCCCCGGGGAGAACAAGAGGGTGACAAAGGGAGCTGGCGGCACCCGGCGCCGCCGGACAAAGGGGCCTCTGTGCTGCAGGGTGCTGGGCTGCACCCACGGGACCCCCCCCCCGGCACCCACGGGACCCCCCCCCCCGGCACCCAGAGCCTGCAGCCGGGACCAGCACCCCTGCATGCCCGGGAGCGTTGTTGTGACTGGGAGCCCACTGGGAGCACACTGGGAGCCCACTGGGAGCACACCACAGCTGGCACAAGCAGAATTCACCGGGTCCAGCATCCGGGGGGGGGCTGGCAGGCGCTGGCACCCCCCCGGCTCCAGCATCCGCCGGATCTGGCACCTGGCTCTGCCGGCGTCCTGTGGGCTCCAGCATCCGCCCAGTTGGGCGTCTGGCACGGCCGGCGTCCCCAGCACCAGCATCCGCCGGATCCGGCATCCTGCAGGGGCAGCGTCCTCTGCCTCCGGCGTCTGCTCCAGCACCCCCAGATCCAGCACCTCCAGATCCAGTACACCCAGATCCAGTACACCCAGTTCCAGTACACCCAGTTCCAGTACACTCAGTTCCAGCACCTCCAGCTCCAGCACCTCCAGCTCCAGCACCCCCAGCTCCAGCACCCCCAACTCCAGCATCCCAGTTCCAGTCCCCCCAGTTCCAGAACACCCAGCTCCAGCACCCCCCCTTCCACTACCCCCAACTCCAGCATCCCAGTTCCAGCACCCCCAGTACCCCCAGTTCCAGCACCCTTGGCTCCAGCACCCCCAGTTCCCATACCCCCACTTCCAGTCCCAGTGTCCCCAATTCACCTCCAGCATTTCCCAGTCTCAGCCAGACCCACGCACGAAAGCCCCCAGCACACGCACGGGGCCGACACACGCATGGTGCACGCTCACACGCCATCACGTGCGCACGGGGACACGGGGACACCAGGGACATGGGGACACCGGGGACACCCTCGGGGACACCGGGGGCTGCTCGGTGCCCCCCGGGGGGGTCCAGGCAGCATCTGTCCGGCCCCGTGGGGCCGCCGTGACTCAGCGCGGGGTCGGGGTCAGCGGTGACGCCGCCGGGCGGCCGCTGGCGTCAGCAGGGTCGGTGACGCAGCGCGAGGCCGCGGGAGCTGGCACGGCCACGGGGAGGGGGGAGCCTGGGAGGGGGGGCACACACAAATTGGGGTCACCGAGGGTGCTGGCACGGCCTGGCTGTCCCCGTGTCCCCCCACAGGGAAGGCCCCTGGGGGTGGGGTGGGGGGGTTGGGGGGTGATTTGGGTCATGGCACGTTTTGGGGACGTGGTGTGGGGGTCCTGCTTGCCCTGCCCCCTCCGTCCTAGCCCTGCCTTCGCCATCCCCGTCCCACTCGCTCTGGTCCCTTCTGTCCCCCCAATGCCCCCCCCCGACCCCCTCTGCCCCCCCATCCCCTTCTGTCCCCTCTGCCCCCCCCAGCCCCCTCTGCCGCCCCCGTCCCCCCCATGTCCCCCCATGCCCCCCCTGTTCCCATCTGCCCCCTCTGTGTCCCCATGCCCCCTCTGTGTCCCCTCACGCCCCCCCCAGTCCCCTCCTGTCCCCCCCATCCCCTCCCCTCCCCTCTGTCCCCACCCCCGCCCCTCTGCCCGCCCCAAAGATGGCGGCAGCACCCATTCCAGTTTCCCGGATGTTGCCCTCAGCAAACATGGCGGCCGAGCAGCCCCCCCCCCCCCCCCCCCCCCCCATACACCTGCCCTTCCTTTTGCCCGTAGCCAACATGGCGGCGAGGCGGCTTCACCCTCCCACCCCCAACATGGCGCCGTGCCGCGGGGGCTGACGGTGGCGGCGCCTGCGCGGTGCCAAGGGCAAGATGGCGGCGCTGCGGGCGCTGCGGGCGCTGGGGGGGCTGCGGGGCCTGCGGGCCCCCGGGGGGCTCCCGGCGGCGGCGGCGGCGCGGCTCGGGGCGGCCCCGGCACGGTGAGGGCGGGGGGCGGCGGGGGAGGGCCGGGGGGAAGCGGGGGAGCGACGGGGGGCCGGGAGCGGGGGCTGGGGGTCGGGGGTCAGAGGTCAGGGGTCGGGGGTTTGGGGTCTGGGGTTTGGGGTCTGGGGTTGGGCACCTGGGGGCTGGGGGCTGGGATTTGGGGGCTGGGATTTGGGGTTGGGGATCGGGGGCCTGGGATTTGGGATTTGGGGTCTGGGGTTGGGGGTTGGGCACCTGGGAGCTGGGATTTGGGGGCTGGGGGCTGGGGTTTGAGGGTCGAGGACCTGGGCCTGAGGGTCTGGGGCCGGGACCTGGGGGCTGGGATTTGGGATCTGAGGTTTGGGGTCGGGGGTTGAGGGTCAGGGACCTGGAACCTGGGGCCGGGAGCTGGGTTTGGGGTCTGGAGTCTGGGTCTGGGTCCAGGACTGGGACCTGGGGCTGGGACCTGGGGCCTGGCTCTGGGTTCAGGGGCCAGAATCTGGGGTCTGGGATTTGGGGTCGGGGCCCAGGGGCCGGTCCTGTTCCTCCCCATCCCATTATGACCCCCTTGGTCCCACAGGGCCCGGCAGTGGCAGCCCGACGTGGACTGGGCGCAGCAGTTCGCCGGTGCCATCATGTACCCCAGCAGGGAGACCGAGAAGTGGGTGCCGCCGCCATGGGACGGTGAGGGGCCGGGGGCACCCCCAGGGCACGGGATTTTGGGAGCGGGGAACCCCGGGGTGGGGGGCAGCCTCCTTAGGGGGGCGCAGGGGGAATAATGGGGTGGCTGAGACCCTGGGAAAGGCTTTGGGGTGGGGGTGCTGGGCACCCGTAGGCTCTGGAGGGTGCTGAGTGGGGTCCTTGTGCCAATTTGGGGCTCGTTGGGTGCCCAGCGGGTGTCAGGGTGGGTTTTGGGGTGCCCTGAGCTGCGGAGGGGTGGTTAATCAGGGTGCTCAGCGGGGCAGCTCCCCCGACACTGCAGGGCTGATGCGTTGTGGGGTGTTTTCCCTGCCTGATTCTCCCCCAAAAATTGTCCCCCCCCCTGAGCAGACAAGGACCCCCCGGCCCACAAGAAGGTCTCCAGCCTCACCATCAATTTCGGGCCCCAGCACCCGGCCGCCCACGGGGTCCTGCGCCTGGTGATGGAGCTGAGCGGGGAGACGGTGAAGAAGTGCGACCCCCACGTCGGGCTGCTGCACCGCGGCACCGAGAAGCTCATCGAGTACAAGACGTACCTGCAGGTACAGGGTGGGGGGGCTCCGAGGGCCTCCCCGGTGCCTTTTTTTTTCTCGTCCTGCTGCGAGGATTTGGGGAAAATGGTGGGGAAACGGCGAGGGGAGCCCAAGTTAGGGCCAGACTGGCCGGCTGCCCGCGTCCCCCTGCCTGACCTGGCCACGTCAGTGCTGCCCGGGGACTTCTTTCCCCGTTGGATTTGGTTGTGGTGTTTGCAAACACCTCCCCGCTGGTTGATTATCCCGCCCGGATTTAATTTCGGTGCTGGCAGGAGGAGCGGAGCCTGAAATAACCCGGGGCTGGGACAGCGGGAGGACGGCGGCACCGCACGCTTGGTGCCAGCCAAAAACCTCTCGGGGCGCGTTGCCCCCCTCCTTCACACCTTGTTCTGAGGAAGGCCACTTGGATGCCTGCAGGGCTGGAGCTTTTGGGCTCCTTTTGGGGCTCCCGGGCTCCTTTTGGGCTCCTTTTTGGGGCTCCTTTTGGGGCTCCCGTGCCCCCTGGGGGAGAGGGAAGCCGCTGCCATGCTCCGAGTGCCGTGGGTGCTGGCCGCAGCCCCTCAAGGTCACCTTTTCTTCAGGAGTTGGACTCGGCGATCCCTCTGGGTCCCTTCCAACTCTCCTTTTGGGATCCCTTCGCCAGGCCCTGCCCTATTTCGACCGCCTCGACTACGTGTCCATGATGTGCAACGAGCAGGCCTACTCCCTGGCCGTGGAGAAGCTGCTCAACATCCGCCCGCCCCTCAGGGCGCAGTGGATCCGAGGTGAGCACGGCCTCCTCCCTCCCCGGGGAAGGGTCTGGGGGGGGCTTTTCTCCCCGTTCTGCCCCCCTCTCACCCCTCTGCGTCCCCCCCCCCAGTCCTTTTTGCAGAGATCACCCGGCTGCTCAACCACATCATGGCAGTGACCACACACGCGCTGGACATCGGAGCCATGACCCCCTTCTTCTGGATGTTTGAGGAGAGGGAGAAGGTGAAGGGACGGGGACGGGGAAGCTGCAGCCGCCCTCGGGGTCGGTTTGAGGGGCTCGAGGCCGGCGGATGGACCCCCCCCCCCTTTCTCTGCCTCCCTGCAGATGTTTGAGTTCTACGAGCGGGTCTCGGGGGCGCGGATGCACGCTGCCTACATCCGTCCCGGCGGGGTTCACCAGGTAAAGTGCTGCCTGCAGCCCCCCCACTGTGGGATTTGGGGGGGTTTCCCTGATTCCTCCCGGGCTGATCTCCCCCTCCTCGCACCCAGGACCTGCCCCTGGGGCTGATGGACGACATCTACGAGTTCGTGAAGAATTTCTCCATGCGGGTGGATGAGGTGGAGGAGGTGAGCTCGGCCGCCACGCGGGGACACCGGGGAGGGAGGGAGCGGCCCCATTTCCCCCCCTGCTGTCCCCTGGGCGTGGCCAGCATGGGGTTGTCCCCTGGGTGGTTACGGCAGCAGGGAGGGGGGACAGGGCTGCCCGTGGTGGTTACGGGTGGCTGAGGCCCCGCTGCCCACAGATGCTGACCAACAACCGCATCTGGAAGAACCGCACGGTCGATATCGGGGTGATAACGGCCGAGGAGGCGCTCAACTACGGCTTCAGGTGGGTCCCGGGGGGCTCCTCAGGGTCGGGGGGGCTGCTTGTTGGGGTCAGGGGGCTGCTCTGGGGTTGCTCGGGGTCGGTGCTGGCCCCTGCCTGGCTCCAGGCGCTGCTGCTTGGTGTCAGAGCAGCGCCACCGTGTCCTGCGTGGCTTTGTCCCCCCGCTGTCCCCAAACCCTTCTGGGGAGGCCGTGCTGTGCGAGGCAAGGAGCTCCTGGCCCCTTTCCGGGTCCCCTCGGTGTGGGGTCCTGCTGCTGTGGGACGCGGGCTGGGGTTTTTGGTGTCCCCCCCCCGGCTCACCCACCTCTCTCCACGCAGCGGGGTGATGCTGCGGGGCTCGGGGATCCACTGGGATCTGCGCAAGACCCAGCCCTACGACGTCTACGACCAGGTGGAGTTCGACGTCCCCATCGGCTCCCGAGGGGACTGCTACGACCGGTACGTCCCCGCGCCGCGGCCGCACGCCCCCTTCCCGGCACAGCACCCGCGCTGAGCCCCCCCCCCACCCCAAAACTCCCCCCCCCCAGGTACCTGTGCCGCGTGGAGGAGATGCGCCAGTCCCTGCGCATCATCCTGCAGTGCCTCAACAAGATGCCCGAGGGGGAGATCAAGGTGGACGACGCCAAAATCTCCCCTCCCAAGCGGGCGGAGATGAAGGTAAAAAGCCTGGCCTGCTGCCAGCCCCCCCCAATTTGCACCGGGGACCCCCCCCCGAGCCCAAAAAAACGCTCCTGGGGGAGGAGGAGACCCAGCGCTGCCCGGCCGTGGCTTCTCTCCGCAGACCTCCATGGAGTCCCTGATCCACCACTTCAAGCTCTACACCGAGGGCTACCAGGTGCCCCCCGGAGCCACCTACACGGCCGTCGAGGCCCCCAAGGTGCCCTTCTCGTGCTTTTTGGGGGGGGCTGAGCCCACCCTGGGCTAGGCACCCAGCTCAGTTAGGGGGTGGGAGGAGGGTGGTGGGCGCCAGCCTGCGCCGCGGTGCCTCTGGGGACGGCGCTCACCGGGTGTGGGACCGGCACAGCCCTCGGGACACCGCACGCGTCCCGTCCTGTCCCGGGGCCTCTCGGTGTTGTTTGGGGCTGGATGCAGCCGCCGCAGCCCCCCCGGGTGTCACCAGCCCTGTCCCCGTGTCCCCGCAGGGTGAATTCGGCGTTTACCTCGTCTCGGACGGCAGCAGCCGCCCCTACCGCTGCAAGATCAAGGCGCCCGGCTTCGCCCACCTGGTAGGGCACTGGGGGGGAACTGGGAGGGAACTGGGAGGACTGGGGGGGGCAGCCTGGGGTGGCCGAATCTGCCCTCCAGCCCATCTGTGAGGTTCTCTAGGGGCCAAGTGGCACCTGTGGGGACGTGGCTGTCACCCGCACGGCCCCGTCCCCGCCGGGGGGCTCGGCGCGAGCCGCAGCTTCTCCTGCTGGAGCCTCGGAACCGGAGGCCGCTTCCTCTCCCCGCCGATAGCTGACCACTTCCTGCAGCTGCCGTGCCGCTGGGGGCCTGGCCTGAGCCGTGGGGGGGCTGCCGGAGGGGCCCCCCCCTCTCCGGAAGCCGCGGCCCCGGCACCGTCGGCGGCTGTCGGACGCAGGCAGCCGCGCCTCCAGCCTCGTGCCTCCGGCTGCTGACCGCAGCGGGCGCCTTCCTGCCGGCCCCAGCTCCGCAGGATCGGCCGAATTTGGGGTTTGGGGGGGGGCACGGGGATGGCACGGGACCTGGGGGGGCAGCCCATGAGTTAAAGCGGCCCCGTGGCACCGCGTTCGGGGCTGATTTTGTGTCTCTCCTCCTCTTTCAGGCCGGCCTGGACAGGATGTCGCAGGGCCACATGCTGGCAGACGTGGTGGCCATCATCGGTACGTGTCCCCCGGGGGGGTCCCGCACCCCCCATGGACCCCATGTGGGTTTTTGGGGGGGGTCGGGGAGCCGGGCTCGGCCCTGCCCTCACCTCCTTTTTCCTCTCTCCAGGCACGCAGGACATCGTGTTCGGGGAGGTGGATCGGTGAGGGGCTCAGCGCCGTGCCCCCGCTGCGTGTGCTGCTCCCTGCGCTCCCCCCTGCGCCCCCCCCGTGCTGCCCCTTCACCGATTTGAGTCGAATAAAGGCTAAAACAGGTCCCGGCTCCGCGCCTCTGTCCCTGCGTCAGCCCTCGGCTGCCGGAACCGGGTGAAACCCCGCTCCTCTGCCCTTTTCCCACACAAGGCTTGCGGTCAAGAGCTTCCCCTTCCCTCGATGTGGGGCCCGCGGGCGCATCACCCTCTCCGGGAGGATCCTCCCCGCTTCCCCAGCCCCGGGGGGGGCACTTCCCGGGGGTATTTTTGCCCTCCTGCCCCCACCACCTGCGATTTTGCACCCGACGCCTCTGGGAGCTCCCCTGTGCCAGGGTGGCACTTGGGCACGGGGAGGGTGGTGACAAGGGGACAGCTCGGTGGCAAACCGGGGTGGGGGGGGGCCCGCGTGGCCAGACGGGGGCTGGAGGAGGGGAAGCGGTGGCGGGGGGGGGGGGGACGTGAGGGCGGCGCGAGCCGCTGGGGAGGAAAGCGCTCGCCCTGCGGTCGCTGCCTCCAGCGCAACGCCCAGCGCCGCCGGCCACAGCCCTGCACCTCTGGGTGCCGGCAGCGGGTAGGGACCGGGCACGGGGACAGGGCTGGGGGACGGGGACAGGACTGGGGAGGGGACAGGGGACGAGCTGGGGGGGGTTGGGGACAATTTGGGGGGGGACAGGGGAGCAGCTGGGTGGGTGCGTGGGTGATGGCCCGGCCTGGCCAACGCTGGGCTCACCCTTTGGGGTGAGGCAGCACCCATCGAAGGCACCCCCACGGCTCTGCTGGCACCCTTGGGGGCAACAGGGTGTGTGATGGGGGGGGGGGCTGTGCCCTGTCCCCCACCCGGGGGGGGGGCACCCAGGGGCTCACCGAAACCATCGGAGACGCGGCGGTGGCACCGCTGCGCCCCCCGGGCACGCAGAGAAAGCTCGGAGGTGCTGGCTCCAAGCTCGGGGTGCCCGGGGCAGGATCTGTCCTGGGGTGTCACGGCCCCATTCTGTGCCCCCCCCCCCGGCCCCCTGTCCCCCCCCCCAGAGGCGCCGATGGAGCCGGAGCTGTGCTACGTGCTGGACGCCGTCCTCTTCCTCTACGGCATCGTCCTCACCGTGCTGTACTGCCGCCTCAAGGTGGGCACCACGGCCACGGCCCCCCCCTTTTTGGGGCTGGACCCATCCCCAGAGGGATCCCCAAACCTCTGTGGGTTTTTTTCCCCCCCCCCCATCCCGGGGTTTATTTTTTTGGGGGGGTTTTGGGCTGACCCCTGTGCGTCCCCGCAGTTCCTGGCTCGCCGAGCATCGCAGGGCGCATCCAAAGCCAAGGAGGTAAAGTCCCTTTGTCACCCCCCCCCCAAAAAGGGGGGGACACCCCGGCTTTGGGGGGGCACTGGGGGGCCAGGGGGGTGCTCTGGGGGGGTGGGGACCAGCGGTGACCACCCCCATCCTGCGCAAGGCTGGGGAGGGAAACGGGGGGGGAAAACCAGCGGGGGGCACCCGGAGGTGGCAGATGCTGGAGGTGGGGGGGGGAAGTGAAAAATCGTAGAAAATTCACAATTTGTGGGGCCGCCGGCAGATGGGGGGGGTGTGGGGGTGGGGAGCAGGGTGTCCGCCCCCCCCCCCGCCCCCTCCAGGGCAGCTCTTTCTCTTTCTCTTTCTTTTTTTTGCAGCAGAAAGAAGAAGCCATCTACACCGTAAGGCGGCTGTGGGGGGGCTGGGAGATCCCTGGGGGGCTGGGGGGGGGGGGGAATAAATCCCATGGGGTGCCCCCGTCCCGTGGGTGCTGGGTGTCTGGGGGGGGCGTTAATCCCGTGGGGTGCCCCCGTCCCGTGGGTGCCGGGTGTTTTTGGGGTGCCCCCATCCGTGGGGTGCCCCCATCCCCTGGGTGTTGTTTGTTTTTTTTTTTTTGGGGGGGGGGGTAAATCCCGTGGGGTGCCCCCATCCCGTGGGTGCCGTGGTTTATGGGGTGCCTCACGTCCCCGGGGTCCCCGCAGCTACCCAGGGCCACACCCCGTTTTTGGGTGGAAAAATCACCAATCTGGGGCTGCGGGTTTGCATGGTGGGGGGGCTGCGGGGGGGGCAGGCAGGGCTGTAACCCCCCCCCCTCTCCTACACCAGGGGCTCAGCACCGAGCACCAGGACACGTACGAGATGCTGGAGCCCAAATCCTGACCTCGTCCTCGCGCCGCCCCCCCCGGCCCCCATCCCCAGGACCCCCCCTCGCCCCCCGCCCCCCCCCCAGCCACCGCTGGATGCAGAATTGGAGGTTTTTCTGCGCAGGAAATGGCCGTTTTCAGCCCCAAATCGCCTCCAGCTGGGCACGGACCCCGCCGTGGTGCCAGGGGCGTGATGGGGGCCTGGGGGGCTGGGGGGGGGGGGTGAAGCCAGCCCGGACCCCCCCCCCTAGCTCCTTCCCCACTCCTCCCAGTAAAGCAGCTCCCGGTGCAAACTGGGCACGGCACTCGCCTTAATCCCGGCCGCGGGACGGGGGCAGCGGGTGGGTGGCACCGGGGGGGGGGGGTAGGATAAAAAAAAAAACAGGCATTTTGGGGAGAGAAAAGGCTTTTTGTGTATTTGGGGGTGTCGTACAGGGGGGGTGTTTTTGGGGTGTCAGGCGCAGGGGACGTTCTCGTAGCTGTCGCTGGGGACCCGGCGCAGCCCCCGGGGGCCGCTGGCACCGCGGGGCCCCGGCAGCACCGCGTAGGTGACGGAGGGCTCCTGGGGGGCACCGGGGGGCGCGGGGCCGCCTGCGGGGCCACCACCGAGTCTCGGTTTGGGGACACGGGACGTGGCACGGGGGGGGGGACACACTTGTTTTTGGCCACCTCCCCGGCTCACGCGGTGTCCCCGTCCCCTGCACTCACCCCCTCCCTGCTCCGTGACGATGACAGCGGCGTACACCACATCCTGGGGGGACACTGTGGGGACAGAGCCGTGTCCCCCCCCCATTTGCAGTGGCACCAGGGGGGCTGCGGTGTCCCCAAGGGGGCCGCGGTGTCCCCAAGGGCTGGCACTCACCGTTGCTGTACTCAGGCTCCGCCGTCTCCGTGCTGAGGACAGGAGGGGCACGGGGACACCGAGGGGCTGCGGGGTCCCTGAGGGGGGGCGACAAGGGGACACCGAGGGGGTAGGGGACACCCTGGGGATGAGGGGGGGGCACAGGTCCCCTCCCTGGGCTCTGGGCTCACCTCTCCTGGCTCTTTTTGGCTGCTGCAAAGCAAGAGGAGGGGGGGCGGTGAGTGCGTGGGGGCGCTCCCTGACAGCCTGGTTGTCCCCAAAGCTCCCCCACTGTCCCCAAAGCCCCCATGCTGTCCCCAGAGCCCCCCCACGTCCCCAAAGCCCCCCTCTTGTCACCCACCTGGGTGCCGCCGACGCCAGAGGTGCCAGCCCAGCGCGGCGGAGGCAGCCAGCAGCACCAGCAGGGACGCGCTCAGCCCCCCGGCCAGCGCTGGGGACACGGAGGGGACAAACACGGCTCAGCCCCAGGGGCACGCAGCCCCCTCCCGCGACCCCCCCATATCCTCCTTGGGCTCACCAAGCCCTTACCTCGTCCCCGCCGCTGCCCCTGTCCCCGCGGTGTCACCGAGAGGGCCACGGGGGGGCTGCGCTCCTGGAAGGCGCGCCGGGCGCCCAGCCGGTTGGTGGCCACGCACTGGTAGGAGCCGACGTGGCCCGGCCCCAGGGGTCCCAGGGCCAGGAGGGGACCCTCGCCCACCTCCTCCCCGTCCCGCAGCCACGTGAAGGCCACGGGGGCCGTGCCCACCCGCACGGCGCAGCTCAGGTTGAGGCGCTCGCCCTCCGTCCCCAACGCCTCCGTCACCGCCGCCTCCGTCCCCGCCACCCGCACGGTGGCACCGGCCACGGGCACTGGGAGAGGGGACGGCGCCGGGGGGTCACCGGGGGACCTGTGAGTGTCCCCCCCCACCCGGCACGGTGCTCACCCACGACGGTGACCCGCAGCGGGGAGCTGTTGGCCGCGGTGATGCCGTCGGTGGCCCGGCAGACGTAGTGGCCACCGTCCTCCGGCCGCGCCGCCGGCAGCTCGTAGCGGGGTCCCTGGGCCAGGGGCTGGGCTTGGCCCTCCCGGTGCCAGGAGAAAACGAGGGGCCTCGTGCCCCCCCCCGCCGCACAGCTCAGCACCAGGCCCTCCCCCTCGGCCACCTGCCCCCCGGGGGGCTGCGCCGCCAGGGTCACCCCCGCCACCGGCACCCCTGCGGAGAGGGGAGGTGGCGGGGGTGGGATGGGGACGGGGGGACAGTGGGGACACTGGGAGGGGTGGGGGGACCTGGGGAGGGATGGGGGTACCCAAAATGGGTGGGGGGGACCCAAAAAGGGTGTGGGGACCTGGGGAGGGATGGGGGGACCCAAAATGGGTGTGGGGACCTGGAAGTGGGGTGGGGGGCTCCAAAAGGGGTGGGGGGACCCAGGGAGGACTGGGGGGCCTGGGGAAGGGCAGGGGGACCTGGTGTGGGTACAGGGAGCTGGGAAGGGGTGGGCGAGGTCCTGGGAGTGGATGGGGAGGCCCAGGAGGGATGGGGAGTGGGGGAAGGATGGGGGACGTGGGGTGGGATGGGGGGACCTGGGGAGGGATGGGGGGACCCAGAAAGGGATGGGGGGACCCTACAAAAAGATGGAGAGGGGTCCTGGGCGTGAGGATGGAGGGACCAAGGGAGGGAGCCCCGGGATGGGTGTTAGGACCCGGGGAGCAGATGGGGGGACCTGGGACAGAACTGGGGGAACTGGGGGACCCGGGGGGGGTGGGATGCGCCCCCCTCCCAGCCGCTCACTTCTGACGGTGATGGTGACGGGGGCGCTGCGTTTCTGCACCTTGGCCGCCTCTGCCCGCGCCTCGCAGGCGTAGGAGCCCGAGTCCGGCAGCGCCAGCGCCCACAGCAGGTACCGGGGGGACCCCTGGGGCCCCGCCACCACCTCCCCGTCCCGGTAGAAGAGGTGCCGCAGGGCGACGCGGGGCCGCAGGGGGCTGATGCGGGTGACGCAGGCCAGGGTGAGGGCGCTGCCCTCGGGGGGCTCCCGGGACCCCTCCACGCTCAGCTCCGGCACCGAGAAGAGCTCTGGGGAAACGGTTCCGAGCGGGGGCGGTGACCCCGCTGCCATGCCCCCCGGCCCTGCTGCCCCCCGCCCGTGCTCACCGTGCACGACGACCTCGTTGGGCTTGGTCTCGAACCTGCTCAGGTACCCTCTGCCCGTGCAGTGATAGCGGCCGCTGTGCTGCGGCTGCGCGGGGGCGAGCAGCAGCGTGTCCTGCCCCCCCGGCCCCCGCAGCAGCCCCCCGTTTCGGAAGAAGCTCACGCTGCTCGGCCTCGAGTTCCACCAGCTCCGGCACCGCAGCACCAGCTCGTCCCCCTCCAGCACCGGCTGCACCGGAGCCTGCAGCACCCACGTGTCTGCGGGGAGCGGGGGGAGCCGCGTCGCACCGGGGCGCACAGGGGGCAGGGGAGTGCACTGGGATGCACTGGTGTGCGTGGGTGTGCGCCCGGTGTGTGCACTGGGATGCACTGGTGTGAGTGGGTGTGCGCCCAGTGTGTGCAGGGGATGCGCCCGGTGTGCACTGGGATGCACCCGGTGGGTGTGGAGGGTGCACGGGGACGGGCTGGTGAGCACAAGGATGTGCCCAGTATGCGCTGGGGATGCACTGGTGCAGGGGGATGCGCCCAGTGTGCACGGAGAGGCACCCAACGTGCACGGGGATGCACCCGGTGTGCGTTGGGGACGCACTGGTGTGCACGGGGATGTACTGGTGCAGAGGGATGAGCCCAGTGTGCACTGGGGATGTACTGGTGCGCATGGAGATGCACCCAGTGCGCACTGGGGACTCACTGGTGTGCATGGGGACGCGCCCCACGTGTGCAGGGTCCTGCCCAGCGTGCACAGGGCTCCCCCCCCCTCTGCCCCGATTGCACGAGAGGTGACAAAGGCCGCAAAGCCGAGCCCCCCTCCCCCTGCCAAGCACCCATGGGTGCCGGGCACCCTGCCCCTCACCGTCAGAGACGCTCAGCTTGACGGGGAGGCTGGGCTCGGACCTGGACCTCTGGCACTGGAAGCTGTAGTGGCCGGTACTGGGCAGGGTGTACTGGAGGCGACTGGTGCTCCTGCTCGTTCTGCCGTTGATGCTCCACAGGGTGGGGACGCGCTCGCCGGGGGGGCCGCAGGTCAGCGTCACCTTCTGCTCCTTGAACAGGGGCGTCCAGGGGGGGTCCAGCGTCAGCAGGGGGGGCTGGGCGCCTGCAGGGGGGACACGGGGACGCCAGCGTGCCGGGGGACACTGGGGGCTTGGGGACACCGGGGGACTGGGGACGTGGGGGGGCTCGGGGACATGGGGGGGCTCGAGGACTTACCTGTGAGGCTGAGGAATTGGGCTGGGAGGGAGAAGAGGCCGGGGGGGGGGGCGCAGGGGCTGCTGTCACCGCGGGGTCCCCCAGCCCTCGCTGCACCCCCGGTTCCGGCCATGGGCACCCATGGGTGTGGGGAGCGTTCCCAGGGCGGCCGGGGGGGGCCCAGGGGCCGCAGCTGTGTCAGAGCCACCCATGCAAAGCAGCCGGGCCCCCGCCGTCCCCCCCCGGCTGTGCAGGGCTCGGAGGCGCTTCCGCCAGCCCTGTCCCACGCTCCCCATGGCTGCCCCACATCCTGTCCCCACAGCCCACCCCCGTGTCCCCAGCCCCACGGCTCCCTGCCCATCCCGTCACCCTGTCCCCAGCCCCAGCGTCCCTGTCACCGTGTCCCTGTCACCGCGTCCCCATCCCCACATCCCCATCCCCACGTCCCCGTCCCCACGTCCCCCTCTGCCTGTCCCCATGTCCCCATACCCCATGGCCCCATCCCCGTGGTGTTCGTCCCCATGGCCCCGTCCACATGGCCCCATCCACGTGGCTCTGTCCCCATGCCCCCATCCCTGTCCCCTTGCCCCCGTGTCCCCATCCCCGTGTCCCCGTCCCCCTGTCCCCATCCCCGCAGCCCCCCCGCTCTGCCCCCACCATTTCCCCAGGGGCTCAGCCAGGAGCAGGCGCCCCCTGCCCCCAGCACGGGGGGGCTGAGGGGACGTGGGGACACGGGGACATGGGGACAGATGGACATGGGGACAGGGGGACGGAGGGACACGGCCTCACCGCAGAGCAGCAGCGCCGGGCTCCTGGCCATCCCCTTGCACAGGCAGCGGCAGCGGCAGTGGCAGTGACACCCCCTTTGCATGACTCCGTTGGAGATAAGGGGAAGGAAGTGACAATCCTTCCCCCCCCCACCCACCAACCCCCCCGGGGGTGGCATCGCCCAGGGCTGCGAGCGGGTGGCAGCGTCTGGGGACGGGCAGGGATGGGGACGGGGACAGGGACAGGGGTGGGGTGGGGATGGGGTGGGGATGGGGATTGGGGGGGGATGGTGGTGAGGATGGGGACGGAGATGGGAACGGGGACAGGGGGTGGGGATGGGGATGGGGACAGGGATGGGAACGGGGACAGGGGGTGGGAATGGGGACAGGGGTGGGGATTTTAATGAGGACAGGGAGGGGAATTGGGGACATGGATGGGAGTGAGGATGGGGCAGAGACGGGGATGGGGTTTGGGATAGGGATGGTGGTGAGGATGGGGACAAGGCCAGGGATGGGGACGAGGACAGGGGTGGGGACATGGATGGGGAAGGGAACGGGGATGGGGACAGGGACAGGGATTGGGGATTGGGATGGGGATGGGAACGAGGACACGGATAGGAACCGGGAACAGGGGTGGGAACAGGGACAGGGATGGGGACTGGTGAGGATGGGGACGGGGATAGGGAAGGGAATGGGGACAGGGACAGGGACAGGGACAGGGACAGGGACAGGGACAGGTTGGGGCCAGGGCTGCCGCCACCCCATCACCCTGCACCCCGGGGTCACTGCGGGGCGACGGAGCCCAGCGGAGCAGCGAGGGGACACCCGGCAGAGGGGGGTGCTGGGCTCTCCCGGCTCCGCTGCGGGGGTCCCGGACCCGGTTCCCCCCCCCATCCCCCCCCATCCCACCCCGTTACCCCCCGGTCTCCCCCGGTCCCTCCCGGTGCCCCCGCCCCAGGCTGCAGTTCCCAGCGCGACCGCCAGGCGGCAGCACCGAGGGTGGTGGTGGGGAGGGGAGGGGCTTAATGGGGGGGTGGGGCTTATGCATGGGGCGGGGCTATTTGAGGGGGTGGGGGCGATGTGGGCGGGGCTTGTTGGCCCCGCCTCCCGGCGGAGCGGGGGAAGATGGCGGCGGAGCCGGGGCAGGAGCCGGACCCCGACCGGGAGCTGGAGGAGCTGCTGGAGAGTGAGGGGGGGGCAACGGGGGGGCTGGGGGGGGCAACGGGGGGCTCGGGGGGGGCTGGGGGGCAACAGGGGGCTGGGGGGGGCACCGGGGGTGCGGGGGGGCTGGGGGGCACCGGGGGGCACCGGGGAACCGGGGGGGTTTTAGGGCACCGGGGGGGTCTGGGGGGCAACGGGGGGCTCGGGGGGGGCTGGGGGGCAATGGGGGGCTGGGGGGGGCACCAGAGTCCAGGGGGGCACCGGGGGGCACCGGGAAACCGGGGGGGTTTTGGGGCACTGGGGGGGTTGTGGGGTACCGGGGGGACACCGGGGTACGGGGTGGGGTGGGGGTCATGGGGGTGCAGCGGGGTCTGGGGGTTGTTGTGGGGCTCCTTTAGGGGTGGGGGGCTCCTGGGGGGGCTGAGGGGGAGTTTTGGGGTGCAGGGGGGTGGGGGCGCGGCTGGTCCTGGGGGGTAACAAGGGGGTAGGAGGGGGGGGCTTTGGGGAACAGGGGCTGAGCACCCTGTGGGGGGTCAGGGGGTGCAAGGAGGGGTTTGGGGGGGCTCCCCCTCACCCCTTGCCCCCCCCCAGGCGCCCTCGATGACTTCGATAAGGCCAGGCCCGCCGCCCCCCCCCCGCCACCACCGCCCGCCCCGGGGACCCCCGGCACCGCCGAGAAATCCCCCAGCGCCACCGCCAAGGTGCAGCGGGTCGGGGGGGGGGCGGGCACTCCTCCCTCGGGACCCCCCAAAAACCCCATGACCCCCCCCAATAAACCCCCCCAAAACCCCCGTGTGCCCCCCCAGGACTCGCTGTTCGCCTCGCAGGAGAAGTTCTTCCAGGAGCTGTTTGAGGGCGAGCTGGCCTCGCAGGCCACGGCCGAGTTCGAGAAGGCCATGAGGGAGCTGGCCCAGGAGGAGCCGCACCTCGTGGAGCAGTTCCAGAAGCTCTCGGAGGCGGCGGGGAGAGTGGGTGAGTGGGGGGGCCCGGCCTAGCCCCCCCCCCGGCGTCACCTCCAAAATTTGGGGCAGATCCAGCAAACCCGGCCCCAAATCCCCCATTGAGAGCCCTGGGGGCGCAGAGGGGAGCTGGGGGGCACCATGGCCACCCCCTTGCTGTCCCCTTGCTGTCCCCACACTGTCCCCACGCTGTCCCCACGCTGTCCTCGTGCTCGGGGCCAGCACCCCGCGGAGGGCTTAACGAAGCTCCCCTAATTAAGCCCGGATTGCTCCATAGGGTGCTGCGCGCCCCGAGCGGCCCCGATTGCGCCAGCGCGGTGGTGGCGCAAGGTGGGGGCCTGGGGGTGGCCCCGTGGGGACCTGGGCTTCGTCCTGGGGGTCTCAGGGATTTAGGGCAGGGGGATTTGGGGGGGGATTTGGGGTGCGCAGCCCCCCCCACCCCCGAGCCGTCCCCTGGTGGCCCCGCAGGCGGGGACGCGGCGTCGCAGCAGGAATTCACCTCGTGCCTGAAGGAGACGCTGAGCGGGCTGGCCAAAAACGCCACCGACCTGCAGGTACCGGGGGGGGGACAGGGACAAAACTGGGGTGCTGGGGGGTACCCCAATATGACCGTGACCCCCCCCCGTTCCCCCACAGGGCTCGGCGGCCTCGGACGAGGAGCTGGCCAAGGCGCTGGAGGGGCTGGGGCTGGAGGAGGGCGGCGGGGAGGGCGGCGTGCTGCCCGTCATGCAGAGCCTGCTGCAGCACCTGCTGTCCAAGGAGGTGCTGTACCCCTCCCTCAAGGAGATCACCGAAAAGGTGAGGAGGGGGGGCTCAGGGGGACGGTGACCCCCCCCCCCGGGACCCTCGGGACCACCCCCCGACCCCCATGACCCCCTCCCCAGTACCCCGAGTGGCTGCGGCAGCAGCGGGCGGCGCTGCCAGTGGCACCGGGTGCAACTGGGGGTGATGGCACGGACCCCCCCGGGACCCTTGTGACTACCCAGTGACCCCCCCGGGACCCTTGTGACCACTCAGTGACCCCCCCGGGACCCTTGGGACCACCCGGTGACCCCCCCGGGACCCTTGGGACCCCCCCCGACCCCTGTGACCCCCTCCCTGGTACCCCGAGTGGCTGCAACAGCAGCGGGTGGCGCAGTACGAGCGGTACCGGGCGCAACTGGGGGTGATGGCGCGGACCCCCCCGGGACCCTTGTGACCCTTGGGACCCCCCCCCTGACCCCCGTGGCCCCCTCCCCAGTACCCGGAGTGGCTGCAGCAGCAGCGGGCGGCGCTGCCGGCGGCGCAGTACGAGCGGTACCGGGCGCAGCTGGGGGTGATGGCGCGGATCTGCCGGCACCTGGAGGCCGAGGGCAGCGAGGAGGGCGCGGGGGCCAGGAGGGAGCGCTTCGAGGCCGTGCTGGAGCTCATGCAGCAGGTGGGGGGGTGTGGGGGGGCACGGCGGGGACGGGGTGGGGGCAGGCTGGGGGCGTGGGGATGTGGGGACACCCTGGGGGTGTGGGGACACCGTGGGGAAAGCCTGGGGGCACCCTGGGGACGTGGGGATACCCTGGGGACACGGGGACATGGGGACACCCTGGAGACAGCCAAGGGGCATGGGGGCACCCTGGGGGCAGGCTGGGGACATGGGGACACCCTGGGGGCACCCTTGGGGTGTGGGGATATGGAGACACCCTGGGGACACCCTGGGAACACCCTGGGGACATGGGGACAACGTGGGGACACCCTGGAGAAACAGGGATATGGGGACACCCTAGGAACACCCTGGGGACGTGGGGACACCCTGGGGGTTTGGGGACACTGTGGGGACACAGGGACACCCCAGGGACATGGGGATGTGGGGATGAAGTGGGGACACCGCAGGGACACCCTGGGAGCACCCTGGGGGCATGGGGACACCCCAAGGACACCATGGGGACACCCTAGAGACACCCTAGGGGCATAGGGACACCCTGGGGACATGGGCACGCCCTGGGGGACAGGGGGACGTGGGGACACCCTGGGGGCAGCTTGGGGACCCCCTGGGAACCCCCTGCGGATCTGGGGACCCCCCGGGGCCACCTCGGGGCCACCCCCCAGGACCCCCCCCTTCTGCCCCCAGCTGCAGGAGCTGGGTCACCCCCCCAAGGAGCTGGCCGGGGACGCGGTGAGTGCCCCCCCCCCCCCCTCACCCCCCTGTCACTTTGGGGTCCCCACGGGGCCGGTGACACTCGGGGACACCCCCCCCACACCCTGGGTGGCCTGGGGGGGCGCGGGGCCGACCCCAAAATGTCCCCATTGTCCCCGCAGCCCCCCGGCCTCAACCTGGACCTGGAGGGGCTGAGCCTGCCCGAGGGCGGGGGGGAGCAGTGCCGGCTGATGTGACGGGGACACGGGGACACCGGGACGGCCCCCCCGGATGGGGACATTCCTCCCCCCCAGTCATTAGCCTCTAATTAACGCCCTAACGAGGACGGAGGACGAGGCCGCGTGGGACGCGGAGCGGCGCTGGACCCACGGTGTCCCCGTGGGATGGGGACGGGGGGGGGTGGCCGTCCCCATGGGGGTGCACGGGGGGGGCTGCATGGCCCTGGGGACGCTCGTGTCACCCCCCCCCCATGTGGGGACACCCCCCCGAGCGCTGGGTGGCCCCAATAAAGCGTTGGAACTGCGGCAGGTCCCGAGGGGGAAACTGAGGCACGGGGGGGGGGGAACCCTACAATAACATTGGGTGACCCTACAATAACACCGGGGGGAGAGGGGGGACAAGGGTGACCCTACAATAACATTGGGTGCCCCTATAATAATGTGGGGGGGGGGCAGGGAACAGAGGCGGCCCTACAATAACACTGGGGGAGGGCGTTGGGCAACCCTACAATAACAGGGCAGAGGGGGAGGGACACGGATGACCCTACAATAACATTGGGCAACCCTACAATAATATGGAGGCAGCGGGGGGGGGGGTAGGGATTGGGGGCGACCCTACAATAACAGTGGGGTCAGGAGGGGGAGGGACAAAGGTGATCCTACAATAACAGTGGGCGACCCTACAATAACATGGGGGGAGGTCGGGGGTGAACTGGGTCGGCCCTACAATAATAGGGGGGGGGAAAGGGGCGACCCTACAATAACATTGGGTGACCCTACAATAACAGGGGCGACCCTACAATAATATGGGGGGGAACAGGGTCAACCTTACAATAACATTGGGCGACCCTACAATAACACTGGGGGGGGAGAGGAAGCGACAAGGGCGACCCTACAACAACATTGGGCGACCCTACACAAACACGGGGGTCACGTGAGGACGCCGCCGTCACGTGGAGGGGCCCGGCGGGGGAGGGGCGGGGCCTCCGTTGCCGCGGCGACGCCGGCAGGGGGCGGGGCGAGGGGCGGGGCCGCGGCCGTGCTGTCGCGCGGCGGGCCGTTGCCGTAAAGCGCGGCGCGGCGCCGTAAAGCGACCCGCGGAGGCGGCGCTCCAAGATGGCGCTGCGGGCCGGGGGCCGCGGGGGCAGCGCCTGAACGGGAACGGCGGCGGCAGTCGGGTCGGTGCGGGGCCCACGGGCGGGGCGGGACCCCCGGGGGGGCCGGGACCCTCCTCCTCCCCCTCCCGGGCCCGGCCAGGCCCCGGTGGCGGCGGCCTTCCCCCCCCCGCACCCCCCCGCCGCCGTTACCGGGGGCCCCGAGGCCTCCTCCCGGCGCCCCGGGGCCTTGAGGGGGGTGGGGGGGGCCCGGTCCCGCCGTGCCGTTATCGGCCCAAGAGGGGCACGGGGGGGCCGGTTGGGCCCGGGGGGGGGGCTGGGGAGGTGTTTGGGGGGGTCCCGTTCATAACGGGGGGGGCCCGGTGGTACCGGGAGGCGCTTGGGGGGGCCCCCGGTGGTCCCGGGGGGGCCTCAATGGTCCGGGGGGGGCCCTGCTGGTCCCGGGGGGGACCCGGGAGAGCCCCGCTCCTCCGGGAGGGGGCCAGGGGGGGCCCAGGTAGCACCGGGGGGGCGTCTGGGGGTGTCCCGGTGGTCCCGGGGGGGCCCGAGGGGGTCTGGGGGGCCCCCGGGGGCCGCTGCTTCTCGGGGGGGCGCCCCCAGGATGTTTTTTGGGGGGGGTCCTGGAGTCCCGGGGGGGTCCCGGTGACCCTCGGGGGTCGTTGAGCCTTCGGGGGGGGGGCTCCGCGCTCCTCCCGGGGGGGGGTCGCCGCCTTTATTTTGAGGGGGGGGACCCCGCTGCCTTCAGGGGGGGGGCACTGGGGGGGTCTCTTGGGGGTGTTTGTGCTGCTCCCAAGGACTTGCCGGGGGGGGGGGGCGGGGGGGTCCTGCTGCTTCTGGGGGGGTCTCACACCTTGGGGGGGGACTTTAGGGGGGGGGTTGCTGCTCTGGGGGGGTCCCTAGGACCCCTGTGGGGACATTGTGTGTGACAGGGAGCTCCGGGGGGGGTGATTTTCCCCCCCCCCAGGGCCGGGGGGGGTTATTTTGCCCTCAGGCCCCGTTCCCGTTGCCCCAGAATCCCCTCCAGTCCTTAGGGGGGGGTCCCGGGGGGTCCCATCCCCCTCCCCCCCCGCTCCTTGCAGCCCCCAGGCTGTTGTCATCCCTCGGGGGGGGTCACCGGGGGGTCCCAAGCGCCCCCACCCCGAGCCGTGTCACCCCTGGGCCTCCCCCCCCCCTCCCTTCCAGGACAGACCCCAGTGTCCCCCCCCACCCCCCCGTGGCACCGCGGTCCCAAACCGGGACCCCCCCCCCCCCCCTCAGCCCCCCCCTGCCCCCCCCCGAGCCTCCACTGCTGCGGCCGAACCCTCGGCACCGCCGCGCAGGTGAGTGGGGCCCGGGGCCTCCCAGTTAGGGCTTTAAACTGGGATACTGGGCCTTACTGGGATGTGCCCCCCCCCCCTCGGGGAGTTTTGGTCTCCAGAAAGGGGCGGGCTGGGTGCTGGGGGCTCGTTAACCATAATTAACCGTGGTAATTAGGGGTAGAGCATCGCAGCCCGTGATTTTATTGCCAAAAAAAACCCCTCGGGACCCCCCCCCCCCCCGTGAAGGACCCGGGAATGGGGGGGGCACGGAGGGGCTGGGGGGGTGCAGAGGGTGCTGGGACCCCAAAGAGGGGGTCTGTTAATTAAGGGGGGGGAGTTAATGAGGGAGGGGGAGAGAGAAATTGATCGGGGGGGGGGAAATTAATTGGGGGAGGAATTAATTGGGGGGGGGGGAATAGGGATCGGGGATCTCCCTGGGATCACGGGGGGGGGGGCGCTTAATGAGTGCCCCCCTAACGAGCCCGGTGACCCCGTAACGAGGCAGAGCCCCCCCCGCTGGAACCATCTGGGGGGGGGGGAAGCTCGGGGCGTTGGGGGGGGGCTCCCGGAGCTCCCCCCCCGCCCCCCCCGTGGGACCGGGGCCGCCCCCCCCGTCCCGCTGAGGGAACTTTCCTTAAATAGAAGCGGCTCCGAGGAGCCCGCGCGGTGCCCGGGGGGGGGGGGGGCGGCGGAAATCCCGGCACCGGGGGGGTCCGGGGGGGGTCCAGGGGGGTGGGAACGGGACCGGGGGGGTCCCGGTTGGACCAAACCCCCCCCCCCGGGGTCCTGGGGAGCCCAAACGCCGCGGGGCCGGGGGGTGCTGGGGGCTGGGGGCTGGGGAGGCTGCAAACAGCCGGGGAATGCCCCATGGGCCCAGTTAGACCAGTTAAACCAAGTAAGACCCAGTTTAACCCAGTCTGGCCCCATTAGACACCGCGCTGCCAGCCCCCCCGTGGTGCCCCCCGGTGCCGGCAGATCCCAAGGGGAGCCGTGGGGGGGGGACGCGGGGCTGGGAAATGCCCCGGGAGGGGGGGGGCAGCCCCCGAGGAGCCCCCCCCAGAACCTCCCCCCCCCCAGGAGCTGTCCTGGGTCACCCCCCCCGAGGTTTTTTGTGCACCGGGGGGGGAATTTTTAGGGCCCGCCCCCCCCGTCCCAGTCCGATTCCTCCCCCCCCCCCAAGGGATTTCCTCGTCCCTCCTGGCAGCGTTAATGAGTAATTAGGGTAATTGGGGGGGGGCAATCACCGCCGTGAGCCAAGTCCAAGCCCCGCTGGTGATCAGGCTCCTGGGGCGGGAGGGGAAACCCCCCCGTGGGGGGGCAGGACCCGCCTGCTGGGGGTCCCCTTGTTAAAGAGGAGCAGGAGTTAATCACCGGGCGTTAATTAATCACCGGGTGTTAATTACCGGGGGTTAATCACTGCCCACAGCCACCTGGGGGCTCTGAACTGGGCAGGGGTGGCAGCACCGGGGGTGGGGGGGGGGCTCCGGGAGCAGCCCCCGCCCTGGGCAGGGTCCGCAGCCGACCCCCGGTGCCCCGGAGGGTGCCGAGCACCCATGGGTGCTGAGCTGGGGCACTCGGGGTCATCGCGTGGTGCTGGGAGCCCCCCAGGGGTGGTGTTGAAGGGGGGGGGTTCCCAAACTCCCCCTTTTTTCCCCCATTTCTCCCCGTGTCTTTCCCTTCTCCCCCCCCCCCCGCTGCGCTCCCCCCATTTTGGGGGCCTCTCCCCCAGCCGGGTGTCCCCGTGGGGTGCTGGGGGGGCTCTGGGGTGCCCGCGGTGTCCCCAGAGGGGGGCTCCCTGTGCCCCCCCCGGCGCTGCCCCCCCGTCCCTTCTCCTCCTGTTGGTGCCGGGGCCGCGAGGCGTGGGGGGAGGGTTTAGGGCCAAGCCCCCCCTAAATCCCCCCCACTCCTCCTTTTTGCCTTTTTTTGGCCCCTGCTGCCCCCCCCGGGGTGTTGGCCCCGAGCAGAGCCACCCCTGGGTGTCCCCCCCTGTGTCCCCCCCCCAGCAGGGAAGCGGGGTGCCTCCGCCTGCCCCCAGGGAGCTTCTCCCCGAGGAATTTCTCCCAAAAAGGGGCTCAAAACCCCCGGGGAGCCCCGAGCCAGCCCGGCCTCAAATGTTTTTATTTTGCCTCCACCTTGGCACAAGCCCTGCTGCTGCTCGTGACTCCGCTCCGGCTCCCTCCCGTGCCCCCCCCCACGAGGTGACGGCCCCCAAATCCCCCCCCCCGGGGGTGGCACGGCCGCAGGGAGCCCTCCTTTTTTTTGGGGGGGACACCCTCAGGAGCTGCTGCCCCCGTGCACTTTGTGGGGACCCCCCCCGGATGCCCCCCATCCGGCAGCGTCGTCCCCTCGGCGGTGCTGGGGGGGTTCAGAGCACGGGGAGAGGTTTTAAAACTTGTTGCTGGGGGGGGGGGAGGAGGAGGGAGAGGTTTTGGGGTGTTTGGGGTGTTTTTGGGGTTTGGGGCTCCGCGAGCCCCTCAGGAGCGTGGGGACCCTCCGGGGATTTTCCCTTAGGGAGCAGAGCCCCGGAGAGGGGCCACGAGTGAGCCGGGGGGGGTGGCTCTGGCCCCCTCCCCAGCTCCAGCTTCTGCTCCCTCCCTCTCCCTCCAGGGGCAGCGAGATGTCGGACAGGGGGGGCAGCATGGACGGGAAGACAGACATCGTCAACGGTGAGCGTGGGGTCACCCCTCGGGGGGGCTCCCGGCCCTGCGAGGTGTCCCCGGGGGCATTTGGGGGGGGGGGTGTCAGAGGGGGGAGCTCGGTGGGAGGCTGGGTGCTGCGGGCTGGCGCTGGGCGCAGAGCGGGGGGTGGGTGGGTGGGTGGGGGCTTGTCCCTGATACCCCCCCTGCCCTGTGAGGGGGCGAGGGGGGGCTCTGGGTGCTTGTGCCGTTGCGGCACACCCCGCACGTGGTTTGCTCGTCGGTGGGAGCAGAAACGGGGCTTTGGGTGGGGAAGGAATTGGGGTGGGGGCGTGGAAACCGAGCACCGGGGGGGAAACCGCGGAGAGAGGGCTGGGGGGAGGCTGGGGGCTCGGCGGGGCCCTGGGTCCGTTCGGGAGGCTGATGGTGTCGCCCGCACCGCGCAGGCAGCTTGTCCAGCAGCCCGGAGGAGATGTCAGCCGAGGAAGGCCGAGAAACCTCCTCCGGCATCGAGGTGGAGGCCTCCGACCTCAGCCTCAGCCTGACGGGGGACGACGGGGGGCCCAACCGCACCAGCGCCGAGAGCCGGGACACGGACACGGAGAGCTCGGGGGAGGAGAAGGACTCGGACAGCATGGACGACACGGGGCACTACTCCATCACCGAGGAGAGCCGGGCCCTCGACCGCTCGCACTCGGAGGAGGAGGAGGAGGAGGAGGAGGAGGAGGAAGAGCAGCGGGCCCACCGCCGCGCCCAGCGCAAGCGCGCCAACCACGAGCAAGACTCCTCGGACGACGAGCAGGCGCTGGAGGACTGGGTGTCCTCGGAGACCACGGCGCTGCCCCAGCCCCGCTGGCAGGCCGTGCACGCCCTGCGCGAGAGGGAGCTGGGCTCCAGCTCCCGCTTCGTCTACGAGGCCTGCGGCGCCCGCGTCTTCGTGCAGCGCTTCCGCCTGCAGCACGGCCTGGAGGGCCACACGGGCTGCGTCAACACCCTGCACTTTAACCAGCGCGGCACCTGGCTGGCCAGCGGCAGCGACGACCTCAAGGTGGTGGTGTGGGACTGGGTCCGCCGCCAGCCGGTGCTGGAGTTCGAGAGCGGCCACAAGAGCAACGTCTTCCAGGTGAGGGGGGCACCGGGACGGTGCTCAGGGGGCGTGGGGAGCCCCCCGGTGCGGTCCCTGGGGGTTTGGGGGTGTCTCAGCGCACCCAGCGAGGGGGTTACAAGCTGGGGGGGCGTGTGGGATGCGCCCCCGTGGCGCTGTGCAGGGCAGGAGAGGTGGTTTTTCAAGCTGAGAGCTGGCTGCGAGGGTTTAGTGGTGGTAACCGGCCACCAAAACTCCCCGGTGCGCCCTAAAATCGGCTGTCCCACGGTGTCCAGCCTCGGATGGATGTCCCACACGGCTGGGATGCCCCGGGGTGGCAGGGGGTGGGTGTCCCATCCTGCTGGGACCCCCCAGCCCCACTTTGGGAGCAGCCGGAGGGTGCCGGGCCACACGGTGCCGTGCCACAGCCCTGCCACCACCAGAGGGGGCCCGGAGCCCCACTCAGCCGCAGCCTGGAGGGGCGCTGGGACCACCAGCACCTTCCCACGTCTCCCCCGTGCTCCCAGCTCTCCCAAAAAGAGATCCCGGTGATCTCTCAGCCAACCCAGCCCGTCGAGCCGGGGCTCTGCAGGCCGAGCCGCCAGGGGAGGGGGGTGAGGACGCGCCCCTCCTGTTTTCCATCCTCTCCGGTCCCTCCACGTCCTCCCGCGCCCCCGGCTCTGGGAGCAGCCCCTCCGCTTGGTGTCTTGCAGGCCAAGTTCCTCCCCAACAGCGGCGACTCCACGCTAGCCATGTGTGCCCGCGACGGCCAGGTCCGCGTGGCCGAGCTCTCCGCCACCCAGTGCTGCAAAAACACCAAGCGCGTGGCGCAGCACAAAGGAGCCTCGCACAAGGTGAGCCCCCCGACGGCCTCTACGGGGGGGGCCCCGCGCCCCGTAACGCCCGCGGGCCCTCCCCGCTGGGGAGAGCGAGGGCAGAGCCGTGGGGGGGAGCGGGCCTTGAATAATTCCTACCCACTGCCCCCCGTCTCCGAGGGCGGCGCGGGACCAGGAGGGGCTCTGGGGCTGTAAAGCCGAGGGGCAGGCGCAGAGCCGCGGGGTCTGGGGGGCTCCTGCTGGCGGTTTGCTGGGAGAAAGGGATCTTGGCCCTTTGTCGGGTGAAAAGGGAACCAATGCCCGAGTGTTTATCTTCCAGCTGGCCCTAGAACCGGATTCTCCATGCACTTTCCTATCAGCAGGTGAAGATGCTGTAGTCTTCACCATTGATCTGCGGCAAGACCGGCCCGCCTCGTGAGTATTCCTCTGCCCTGCTCCTGCTGCGGGATCGGGGGGGAGGACGAGGCCCCCGGTGCTCCGTCGTGTAGGGCTCGGGGTCCTGCTGCCGGGCTGGGGGCGTTAAGTTGAGAGCTTTGGGGTCAGGAGGAGCGGCGTCAGGACCTCACCTGGCTCTGGCCGTCCCACACAAGGACGTGGCCACGAGCCCCGTTAGTCAGCGTGCCCAAACCCTCATCCCCCAGCAGGACGGGGCCCCTCGGGGCTGCAGCTGTGGGTCCTGGCCCCTTTGGGTGCTCAGGGAGCAGCCCCTCGGTGCTGGCAGCAGCACGGAGCCCAGAGTTCGTCTGCCTCACTCATCACACGAGCACTATCACAAGTTAATTGGAAAACAGTAATTAGCGAGCAGCCGGGCGGGGCGTGCGGGATCGTACCCCGTGCAGCAGCGGGATCTGCCGTTCCTGACGAGCTCCCGAGCTAAATCCACGGCGGGCGTTCAAGCAGCCGCCCGGATCTGGCAGCTTGGGGCTTTCCCCGCGTATCACAACATCGTTTTGAGGCTGATCCCGCTGAGAACCGGGCGCTTCGGGGCTCGTCTCCCGGCGCTTGGGTTTTATTTGCGCGTGCGAGGGCTTTTGTCTGCAGCCCTGAACCCAGCTGGTTCATAACCAGGGCCAAAACTGCCGGGGCGTGTAATCCCCATCCCTTCCTCCCCTGTTTATCCGCCGGTCGGTTTGGGAAGGAGGCTGTCGGCCGACGCCCTGGGGTCTGTCCCCCCTCGCCCCTCGTGGGGATCCACGCTGCTGTTTGGGCTGGGAGCTGGGAGCTGTCAGCGTGCGCAGGGGAGGCAGCGTTTGCAGGCAGCCCGTAGGCAGCTCCCCTCTCTCGTTAAGCCGAACGGTATAATTAGAAGAAAGACGAGCTTTGGAGCTGGCTGTTCCTTCTCGAGGATGCTGCCTCGGTTTGTGTGCGTGTCTACGGAGCCTAAACAGCCAGCCCAGACTCCTGGGGGAGGGGAGCTGCCGTGTGGCGGATTTCGTTAAATCTGGGCCTCGTTACGGCCAGACGGGTGGGGAAAAATACCAGCAGAGGGGTTCGGCTTTGGAGCTAAGCTGATTCCGCTCTCGCTGCTGGCTGTCCGGCTCCGTCAGGCTTCAGCCCGGGCCGTGAAAAACCCTTCAGACATTTTTGGAGGCAAACGCCAGGGGATGATTTCACCCTGCGCTGTTTGACTCGCAGACAGAGCATGTGCTCGCTCCGCTTTGGAAGCTGAAATGCTTGGGTGGGTTTGGCTGGTTTTGTGTTGTTTTTTTTTTTTTTTTTTCTCTGGGAGTGAGTAAGAGGCTCGCGGAGCTCCTGCGTTTCCCATCTGGACCCTGTTTTGAATCCGAGGTGGATTTTTTTTGTTGTTTTGTTATTATTATTCCTCGTCTCTTAAAGGAAACTGGTTGTGACAAAGGAAAAGGAGAAGAAAGTGGGTCTGTACACCATCTACGTGAACCCAGCCAACACCTACCAGTTTGCTGTGGGAGGCAGAGATCAGTTTGTGAGGTGAGTCCGTGCTCAGCCTGGGTGAGCCGAGCCCCCAAAACGGCCACGAGCATCCCTGGGGGGCTCACCTGGCGCCCAGCCAGCTCCGAGCCCCCCCCCAGGCCCACTTGTGGCTCAAACCATTCATGCCTCCGAAGCAGCACGAAGGCAAGTGGGATTAGCAGAGGAGGATTTGGATCCTTTGAGGTTTAGTGCTGGGATCCAGCATCCAGCGCGCCCTGGGGCTGGCTCAGCCTTTCCCCAGGGCCCAGCGAGTCTCCTAATGATTCTCCTAACGAGCTGCACCCACAGCTCCTGCCAGTCCCCAGCCCACCCACAGTGCCCCGTGCACATCAGAGGCTCGGGGAAGGCTCAGGGAAGCTCCTGGCTTCAGCAGGGCAGAGCTCCTGAAGCGGCAAACGCAAGCCCCCAACGCTTCCCCCTCTGAATTAATTAAAATCTTCCTCACAGCTCCCCCCGAGCTGTGTTGGGAAGCTCTCACAGCCCCTCTTTCTCACCCTCACAGTGCTGTGGGTTTCCCCGTGGCAGCCCACGGCCTCCCCTCCTGCCCCTGCCTCCCCACGAAGCCCCCAGCCAGGAGTTGTCCCCCTGCAGGCACAGCACACACAACCCTGATCCCGTGGGGCACCCCTCAGCTGCAGGCTGTGTCTCCGTCCCTCCTGCCCCCAGCTCTCCCCTCTCTGGCCTCAGATGCTCAGGGCAGCGTCCTCCTGCGCTGGAGCTGCTGCCTCCGTGGCTCCCACATCAGCACAGAGCTCTCCCGGAGCTGGGGGGGTTAAACCACGAATATTTGGCACCTGCTTCTGGCAGAGGCCCGTGCCCCGCGGCGAGCAGCTCCAGCACAGGCACCTGCAGCGCACGGAGCCAAGTTTCCCCTCCCTTCCTACCCCAGTCCCCTCCCGAGCTTCCAGGCCTTCCAGAAGAGCTGCCGAGCCCCCTGCCCAGCAGTGCCAGCAGCCTTTTACCCGGGGGCTTCCCCCTGAGCCCCCCCCGTGGGCTCTGCAGCCCCCCGAGGCTCGGCAGATCCGCGGTGCCTCTCGGCTCCCTGCGGCTGCGTCGTCGGGGCCGCGGCTCCGGGTGCTGGGAGTGCTCTTGCGGCGTCAGCTCCCCGCAGCGACAGCCCCGCGGGCGTCTGGCGTGCCGGCAGCATCTCCCGGGGCGCGGGGCACGCGGGCACTTCACACGTGGGCTCTGCAGGCTGCTCACGAGCAGCGGCGCCGGCGTCGAGCTGGCTTAGCGGCTTTCTAAAGAGCCCTCGGCGCGGCTTCCTCCCCCCTCCTGCTTTCTGCTGCCTTTCCCTGCCATGTCCTGAGCCGCGTTTCTCCGCCCTGCCCTGCCCGGGGCGGCTCCTGGGGTGCCCCCGCATCAGGTGAACCCCTCCCGTGGGACCCCGAGGAGCCCAGGCCCACCCAGGGTAGGGGTGGTGGTCACGTCCCCCTCGCCAAGCCGTGGCCTCTGTGCCCCCAGGCTCTGACACTGTCGGAAGCCACCAGACGGTGCCCCCACCGTAACGAGAGGTGACATTAAGCTGCTTTGGCCACGACTGCTGCCAGCCCCGGCCGCCTGCAGCTCCGCAGCTCCCTGCCCCAGCGTCAGGGCCGGTCTTGGCACAGCGGGGTCGGCGGTGGGGCCTCCTCGCCCTCCGTGCTCCCCGGCTCTGCCCCAGCCTCGCTCGCGTCTCGGGCGAGCGTCCCACGCCTGCCGTCCCTCCCCAGGATCTACGACCAGCGGAAGATAGACGAGAACGAGAACAACGGCGTGCTGAAGAAGTTCTGCCCCCACCACCTGGTGAGTGCTCGCGGTCGTGGGGCTGGGGCACCGTGGGGACGTCAGCGGTGGCCGTCGGCTCTCGTTGGCCACCGTGGCCGGGCGGATGGCGGCCCCGTGGCCTCTGTGTGCCACTTCTGAGCCTGGCTCGGGGCGTGCTGAGCCCGGGGGGTGTGTGGCTGCAGGGACCCCGGAGCTGTGTGACAAACAAGGCACGGACGGGCTCTGCCTGTGGTGGGGCTGGATCCGCAGAGCGCTCCCCGGGGAGCTGCGCTCGCTGGCCAAGCCTCTGACGGGTTTCCTGCCTGGAAACCAGCGAGGGAAGCCGGGCAAACGGCCTGGCTTTTTTATTTTCTGACCCAAATCTCGCCGTGTCCTTAAAGCCCAGCCCCGGCTTAGGAAGGCGCAGCGCCCCGGTGCTGGCTGGCAGCTGGCCGCAGAGCTGTAACGCCCGCGGGTCGCGGCCTCGGAGGGAGGAGGAGGTGGGATGGGAGCTGTGTGTGTGCTTTCCCTAGGTAAACAGTGAGTCCAAAGCCAACATCACCTGCCTCGTGTACAGCCACGATGGCTCGGGTGAGTACAGCCCTGCCCTGCCAGCCCTGCGGTGCCCGGAGCCCCGCGGTGGCCGGGGCCACCTCCACGGGCTCACGGCTAACTCCCCTCTGTCCTTTCCCCCTGCAGAGCTGTTGGCCAGCTACAACGACGAGGACATCTATCTCTTCAACTCCTCGCACAGCGACGGGGCCGAGTACATCAAGAGATACAAGGGACACCGCAACAACGCCACGGGTAAGGGCGGCGGGGCCGGGGCGGCTCCTGCAGGCAGCGGGGCCGGGGCTCGGGGGCTTCTCCCGGCTCCCTGCCAGCCCCACCACCCCACAGCCCTTTCCCCATCGGCAAACAGGGGCCGAGGGGCTGGGCCGAGGCTTTTGGGGTTTCGGGGAGCTGTCCCCAGAGCAGCCCGGTTGGGTAAAACGCCCGCTTGGAGCCCGATTCTGCAGCTCCGCGCCTCTCATCCCCCTCTGAAAGACCCTTAACACAAACTCTGGGGCTTGCAAAGAATGAGCTATTATGTGTCTGGGGACGGAAGAGATCCACGCCGGTAACCTTGGAAACTCGCTGGCTGCCAGGCAGGAAGCGAATTCATGGCAGGGAGAGCTCTGCCCGGCTCCTGACGGCCTCGGGCTGCTCCTTTCTCTCCCCGCAGTGAAAGGCGTCAATTTTTACGGCCCAAAAAGCGAGTTCGTGGTGAGCGGCAGCGACTGCGGCCACATCTTCCTGTGGGAGAAATCGTCCTGCCAGATCGTGCAGTTCATGGAGGGCGACAAGGGCGGCGTGGTGAGTTGTGCCCCACGTGTCGTCCCCCCCCCCAGGCCGCTGGCTGCCCTCCGGTTCCTCACTCCTACACCATTTTTCCTCCCCTTTTCACACATTCCCCTTGAATTCCCACCAGAAGCCAAGCAGGGGCCCCACCAGCCCCCAAAGCCGTGTCCGTGGGGTGCTCAGCACCTCCCCGCCATCCTCAGGGCTTCGGTGTCACCGTCCCCACGGGGTCTGGGCAGGGATCTGCGAGCTGCCCTGCCACCCCAGCGCTGCTCCGAGGGGATCCAAGCCCCCACATGGCTCCAGGGGGGAAAAAATGGGGTAAAAAACCCCTCTGAGTGCTTGTCAGCGACGAGCACGGAGCCGTGGGGACGCCCGAGCTGCGGGGCCGGCTCCGGGCGCTGCTCCCTGGGGGTTTTGCAGCTGCAGGGGACGGGGCCGCAGCTGCAGCGGGGCCGGCCCCGAGCCGAATTTCCCAGGCTCTGGGCCGGCCACGGGCAGGTCCCAGGCGGCCGCTGCCCCCGCACCAGTTTGTGGTGATGGGGGGGGAGCTTTGCCCATTTTGGGCCCCCCCCCAACACTGGGCTGAGAGCTGGGGCAGGCTCGGGGGTGCTCGGGCACTGCCTGTCCCCGGCAGATGGGAGAGGAGGGGACGCTTTGGGGGCCCGCAGGTGCCAGATTTTGGGTGGGCGTTGAGCTTTTTGGGGGGGGGCTCCCAGTGCAGGGCCGGTTCCGAGGTGGCTGCGGCGGCTCTGTCACATCCCCACGTCCCTCCGGGGCTCCCTGCAGCCACCCCAGTCCCCCCCCCGGCCCCACAGTCGCCTTTTGTCTGGGTGGCCACGGCCCCGTGCCAGCTCCTGGCACCCGCTGGCACCGCCACCCCCGGCACCGGGCAGGATCCGGCCCCGCTGCGGGTCCCTGGCCGGGCCGGGCTCCTCCTCGCTGCCCCCCAGGCTCTGGGTTTCCCGTTTTTCTTTCCCTTTTTCTGTTTTTTCTCTTTTCTTTCCCTTTTCCCCCCCCCTCTCTCTTTTGTTGCTCCCGCCGGGCGCCCCGCGCGTTATTCAGGGCTCACCGAGCCCTTTCTGCAGCCCTGGGAGCCGCGGCGCGGGGACGGCTCCGCGCTGGCACCGGCCCAGGGGCTGGCAGCACGGGGAGGG
The DNA here is from genome assembly GCF_965140915.1 of Aythya marila. NCBI lineage: Eukaryota > Metazoa > Chordata > Aves > Anseriformes > Anatidae > Aythya > Aythya marila. The sequence goes on from NC_139070.1 coordinate 2,621,892, forward strand.
GGGGGCACAGGACCGCAGCAACGCCCCCCCCAGCGGGTTTGGGGTCACCTCCATCCCCCCCATTAAGGTTTTGGGGTAACGCAGCCCCCAAGGGGATGGGTTTGGGGCCATCGGCCTCACCGCTGGTGCTGGTTGTGGTCCCTATGGGGCCGGCCATCACCTTGTGTCCCCCCCCCCATTTGTCCCCCCCCCCCCCAGGTGAACTGCCTGGAGCCTCACCCCCACCTCCCCGTCCTGGCCACCAGCGGCCTCGACCACGACGTCAAAATTTGGGCCCCCACAGCCGAGAACCCCACGGAGCTCACCGGCCTCAAGGAGGTGAGACCACGGCCCCGGGGGCTGGCGGGACCCCAACCCCTGACCCCTTCCCTTGCCCCCCATAACCCCCCGTGCCTCCCCAACCCCCCCCAAATTTTTTTTTGGGCGGCCGCAGGTGATCAAGAAGAACAAACTGGAGCGGGACGAGGACAGCCTGCACCACACCGACATGTTCGACAGCCACATGCTCTGGTTCCTCATGCACCACCTCCGACAGCGGCGTCACCACCGGGTACGTGCCCCCCCCTCCTCCTCCTCTTCCTCCTGGGGAGCACCAGGACGGTGCCCCCCCCCCTTCTAAACCCCTCCTTTTCTTCTCTACCCCCCCCCCAGCAGCGCCGACGGGAGCCCGGGGCGCCGGACGGGGACTCGGACGATTCCCCCAGCTCCTCCGACAGCTCGGATGAGGAGGAGGAAGGCCCGGACCGGGTGCAGTGCATGCCCTCGTGAGCCCCCCCCCCCCCCCCCCCCCACCCCCCCCTCACCTTCCACCTCCCCCCCGAGCCCCGGGGCGGCGGGGGGGGGCTCCGGGCACCCCCCTACTAACACTTTGAGCTTTTTATTGACATGTTAAGGACCCCCCCCCACCGCCCCTTCCTCCTCCTCCTCCTCTTCCTCCTCCTCAGCCTCGCAGCCCCAGCCCACCCGTGGTGGGGGGGGGGGAGGTTGGGGGGCACCTTGCCCTCCCCAGGACCCCCCCGGCGATGGGAGGGGGGAGCGTGGGGGGGGGGATTTTTGCATTAAAGTTCCTAGCAGGAGCGTGCCCCCCCCCCAGCCCCATCCCTAGGAGTTGCCCCCCCCTCCCCATTCCCCTTCCTGCTGGGGGGGGGGGGTGGGTGGGGAATGTGGCCCCCATCCCCCTCCCCACACCCCCCCCCGCATTCTTCAGGGCTCTTCCCCAGCCGGGGGGGCTCTGGCCGGTGTCTGCCCCCCCCCCAGGGGCTGTGTCCCCCCCTTTTCCCCCCCCCGGGGGTGTTTGCAGAGCGATGCTTGTCTAGTTTGTACATATCAGTGATTTGCACTTGGTTTGGCCCCCCCACAGCCCCCCCCTGCCCCCCCCCAGGTCGGTGGCCGGAGCCCGGGGGGGGGGGATTTGGGGGGTCAGGGTGGGGGGGGGGGCAGGAAGGTCCTTGAATTTTCTGTTACTTTTAAGAACTCTTTTTTTTTTTTTTTCTTTTTGGGGGGAGCGGCGGCGAGGGTGCTCCCCCCCCCCCCACCACCCCCCAACCCGCGCCCCCCCCCCCCCCCCCCCACGCGTAGAGGCCTAATTTTATATGTATGGAAACCCAGCGGGGACGGGGACGGGATCGAGGTAAAATTATTGTCAAAGTTTGAATATATATTATATAAAAACGCAATAAAAGCCAGCCGAGAGAGGCCGAGGGCTGCGCCTCCCCTTCCCTCGCCTCCCCCCCCCCCCCCCTCCAGCACATTGTGCCCCCCCCCCAAGCACTTTGCCCCCTCCCCACCCAACCGGGTCTATTTTACCCTTTTTCCTGTGTTTTCACCCCAATTTCCCCCCCCCCACAGAGCCACGCGACCCTCCAGGGTTGGGTTTGATCTCCATCTCTTTATAGGAGCTGTACACAGTCAGCGCGGTCGGGGGGGGGGGGGCAAGGGGGGGGGAAAAATATACAGTGCTGCCCCCCCCCCAGCATCCCAGCAGGGGCAGGGGGGCACCAGGTACCCCCCCCCGTGGGATTACAGGGTGGGGGGGGGCCCAAACAGTCATTTTGCAACGAGAGACAGAGGGTTGTTTTTGGGGGGGGGGGGCTGCTAAATGGGGGGGGGGGACACACACGAGGCGGGGGCCGCACGCAGGCTCTGCGGGTTTTAGCTTTTATTAAATAAAATATATTAACATAAACTCTCTCCGGTGCCCCCCCCCCAGCTTTGCTAGCGCCCCCCCCCCCCCAGGTTAGTAGCTAGAGCTGTTGGCCCCCCCCCAAATACCGCACACACTGCTGGGGGGTGGGCCCATTTCTACCCCCCCCCCAATTACAGCCCTGGGGGGGGGGGGCTGGAAGGACACCCCCCCTCCATCAGCCTGGTTTGTGTTTTTTTTTGGGGGGGGTCTTCTAGTTTTGCGTGACCCCACCCCCCAAAGCAAAATGGAGCTTTTTTTTTTTTGGGGGGGGGCGGTCTTAGAGCATTCCCCTATACACTGAGGGGGGTGGTTGGGGGGGTCTGGGGTGCCCCCCCCATTAAATCACCCCCCCAGCACAGGGGCTCCCACTGCCCCCCCCCCCACATCGCCTCCTCATCCCCCCTCCCACTGCACCCCCACAGGGCGGGGGGGGCACGCTGAAAATGTGCCCCCCCCCTCCCCCGTGGGGCCGAGTCCTCACAACCTCCTCAGCCTCCAACCTGCCCGGGGGGGTCCCCACGGGCCCCCCCCATCCACACAGCGCCCTGCTCGCCTCCATCCCCACGTGCCCCCTCCTTCATCCTCGTGCCCCCCCCCCAGCCACCTGCTCTGGGGTCCCTGTCCCCAGTGTGATTTTTTTTTTTGGGGGGGGGGGGGGTGGTCCCTTTGCCTGTTCCCCCCCCTCCCCAGGCCATAATTTAAAGGGGGGGGTCCCTGTTTTTGTTATCCCCCCTCCCCAGGCCATAATTTAAATGGGGGGGGGGGTCCCTGTTTTTGTTATCCCCCCTCCCAATGAGGGTTTTGGGCAGCGGGGGGGGGGGGTCCCTGGGAATAGCAAAGCCGCCCCCCCCCCCCCAGACACACGCACACACACACGTGCACACCCACGCACACGCAGAGCCGCCCCCGGCCCTGGCTTTTTGGGGTGGGGGGGGGGCGTTAAGACTTTGTTAGTGACCGTGCTGCCCCCCCCCGCCCGCCCCAGCCCCGGGGCCGGAGAGGCGGCAGGGGGGGACACGGGGGCCGCAGCCTCCCCCCACCTCCTCCTCTTCCTCCTCCTCCTCCTCCTCGTCCTCTTCCTCGCCCCCCCCCTCAGGCTTTTTTGGGCGGGGGGGCCAGTTTGATGATCTCCTCCTCCGAGGGCTGCCGGATGATGTCTGCCGAGAAATTTTGGGGAGGGGGTCACCAGAGGGGGGGGTGCTGCGTGTGTGTGCGTCCCCACCAAGCATGGGGGGGTCCCGGGGGGGTCCTGTGGGGCCGGGGGGGGGGGCGCGCGGGGGGGGGCTCACCCTTGTACTTCTTGGCGCTGGGGATGCGGGTGAGCTTGGTGTCCACCTCGTCCTCCTCCGAGATCTTGAGCACCTGGGTGCGGTACTGCACCACCATGGTCAGCAGGTCGGGGCGCCGCGAGATCTCGAAGATGTGCTCGATGTACGACAGGTTGGCTGGGGGGGGCGGGGGGCGTCACCACGGGGACAGGGGACATCGGGACAGGGGGCGTTGGGGACGGGCAGGAGCTGGGGATGGGATCAGGCAGGGAAAGGGACCGGGGATGTGGACTGGGAGAGGGGACAAGGGACAGGGACCAAGGCGGGGGACGGGGACCAGGGCCAGCAGCAGGTGACAGGGACTGGAAGCGGGAGAGGGGACAGGGACGGGGACAGGGACAGGCACAGGGATGGGGATCAGGGCAGTGATCAGGGACCAGGAGAGGGGACGGATGGGGACCAGGATGGGGAGCAGAAACAGAGCCAGGGGCACAGACGGGGAGCAGAGACCAAGGCTGGGGACAGGGAAAGGGGACAGGGACAGGGGCAGGGAGCAGGAGAGGGGACAGGGAGTGGGGCAGGGAGCGGGGCCACAGCCAGCGGAGGGGACTGGGACAAGGGGACAGGGAGCAGGAGACCAGGAAAGGGCCTGGGGGGAACAGGCAGGGACCTGGGCAGGGGACAGAGCCCAGGATGGGGACGGGGAAAGGAGACAGAGGAGGGACGGGGACCAGGACGAGGGACGGGGACCGGGGGGGGGGACCAGGAAACGAGGCAGGGGACGGAGCTGGAGACCGAGGGGGCCACGGGGGCAGAGCGAGGGGATGGAAACGGGGACAGGGACAGGGACCTGGGGTCGGGGCGGGGGGGGGGGCTCACCCTTGTCCAGCTTGCTGTGCTTCTCGAGGAAGGCGAACCAGTGGTGGCTGGTGGCGATGGCCTCGCCCTCGCCGCTGGGGATGTCCTCCTTGCACGCCGACTTCAGCTGCTCCAGGTCCTCGGCCGTGATGTTCTGCGCCAGCTCCTCCAGGAGGCTGCGGTACTCGGCCATGGCTGGCGCCACCCGCGTCACGAGCGGCCCCGGCCTCAGCCGCCACCCCCCCCCCCCCCAGGACCCCCCCGGGACCCCCCCGACACGCTCACACACACACACTCACGCTCACACGCTCTCCATCCCTCCCTGCCGCCCCCCCCGGCTCCGCTGGGCCGTGACTCATGTGATGCTCACGGGATGTGACAGGGCTGGGGACGAGGGACCCGCTGGGCGCACGCGCTGGGGCCTTGTGTGGCCCCCCCCTCCTCGTGGCACGGCCCCCCCAGCACAATCTGACCCCCCCGGCACAACACAGCCCCCCCGGCACACCCCCAATACCCCTTGCACACCCAGCGCATCGCCCCTGCAATGACTCGGGGACACAGGGGGGGCACCCCAAGGCTGGGGGGGGGGTGGGACAGGGGCACCCCCAGCCCCGGGTGTGGGTCATGGGGATGGGGACCCCCCCCCCCTCTTATCACCCTGTCCCCCCCCCCCTCCATCTCCTGCTGCACCTCGGTCACCGTGGCGCCCCCCCCCCGGGATGCGGTTACCGTGGCGATCGCAGCACCCTGCCTGGCCTTTGGGTGCCCCCCCCTCTCCTCACAGCCCCACCCCGGCGGTGGCACCCATGGGTGCTGTGTGTGTGTGTGTGTGTAGGGGGGGGGTGCTGGCACCACGCGGGAGGGCACAGATGGGCACACGTGTGCACACGCACGCCGCCACCCACCCGACACGTGCACCCCCCCCCCACACCACCACCCCCGCCCTCGGAGCCACCCTGCGCACACCCCCGCGCCCACGGCCCCGCAGCCGTACGCACACGGCCACACACGTGCACACGCGTGTGAACACGCGCCCAGGTGCACCCCCCCCACGCATGTGCACCCCCCCCCATTTGCACACTCATGGGCACCCCCGCATTCGGACAACCACGGACACCCCCCGTTTGCACCCCATGGGCACCCCCCCCATTTGCACCCCCCCCATTTTCACACCCATGCCCCCCCCCGTTTGCACACCCCTGTGCACACACACACACACACACGTGTGCACACGCGTGTCCCACCCCCCTCCAGCCCCATGACTCAGCCCTTGCACACTTGCCCCCCCCTCCCCCAAATCCCGTGCCCCCCCCCCCTCCAGCTGCTGTCCCGGCCCCCCCCCCGCCCTCCCATTCACCCCATGCAAATCAGCTCATGAATATGCATGAGGGGCGTGGCCCGTCCCGAGCAGTGATGGGGGGGGAGGCTCCGCTCCCCCCCCCCCCTTCCCCATCACCCACCCTTGGGTGCCCACTTGGGGGGGGTCTGGGGGGCGCTGGGGGCGCCCGGCCCCGTTTTGGGCGCTGCCCTAAATCCCTCCACAGGCGGGGGGGGCCCGGGGGGGGCCGGCAGGATGCGGGGGGGCCGCTTCCTTCCCGCCTTTGTCTCCCGCGCTCCGTCCATTGCGGCCCGGAGGGGGGGGGGCGCTGGATTTTGGGGGGGGGGACACGGGGATAGCAGTGGTGTGGGGGGGGGCGCCAAATAACGGTCTCAATCCCCCCCCCCCTCGGGATTTTTGGGGTCCAGCACCCCCGGGCAGGAGACAAACGGGACGGGGGGGGGTGAGGGAGGTGCCCCCCCCGCGCCTCCCGGCTCCCCATCATTTTGGGGACCCCCCCTGCATCTCCCCCCCCCCCCCCCGTGTGCCGGGGGGGGGACAAGGGCCCCTTTGTGCCGCCGGGGACAATGCGGCCGCGGCCCGGCCCCCGCGGGGGAAACTGAGTCACGGCGGGGGCGGCCCCACGGGGCCGGGGGGGGGCAGCGGGGCCCACGGCCACCGCCCCGGGACCGGCACCGGGACCGGGGGGGCCACAGCTGGGCACATCTGGCCGTGCCCCCCCCCCCCAAGCACCTCCCTGCCTCAGTTTCCCCGGCAGCCTCGGGGCATCCCCGGGGGATGTGTGTGTCCGGGGGGGGGGTCCCGCTCCCCACGCCCCCCCCCCAGCCCTCCCCTTCCTGGGGCCGCGGGGCGGAAGAGGCGGCCCCCGGTGGCGCCGCCGCCCCGGCTCGGCCCAGTTTGGCCCCAGTTTGGCCCCAGTTCGCTCCCAGCACGGCCCGGGGCACGTGGCCGCATCACGCGCCGGGGGAGGGGACGCGGGGCCGGGGGCGGGGGGGGGACATCGGGGGGACCGGGGGGGGGATGGGGATGGGGGGGGCGGCCGGGAGCCCTCCGGTACCGGGCGGCACCGGGGGGGGCAGGGGGGGCGGGTGGCACCGCGGGGACCGGGCGGGGATGGGGGGGGTCCCCGTGCCCCCGTTGGGACCGGGTGGCACCGAGGGGGGGGGACCCGCGGGCCCGGTTCCCCCCCCCCAGGGCGGTCACGGGTTCGGACCCCCCCGCGGGCACCGGAGCGAAAGGGGAACTGAAACCGGGACCGGGGGGCAACGAGGGGGGGGGGTCGGGGACACGGGGGGGGCATCCCCGGTCCCACCGTTAACCTCGTCCTGGTCGCGGATCGGGGCGGGGGGGGGGCCGCTAACGGGAGAGCATCACCGGGAGGGGGGGGGGCACAACCGGGGGCAGGGGGGTAGCGTTACGGGAGGGGGGGAGCAAAACCGGGAGGGGTCAGCACCGGGAGGGGGGGGTTGGTAACGCGGGGGGTCTCCCTCGCGGCCCCCCCGGCTGCGGGAGCGGGGCCGGGGCCGGATGGAGGCGGCGGCTCCGGGGCGGGGGGGGGGGGGGGAAGTCCCGGTGCTGGCGGCGCCTTCCCGTTCCCGTTCCCTTCCCGTTCCCTTTTCCCGTTCCCGTTCCCTTCCCCTTCCCGGTTCCGTTCCCGTTGGGTCCCGGTCCCGGTCCCGGTCCCGCCCCCCCCGCCCCGCTCTTACCGGCCGGCTCGGGGCGGTGCCGGTGGCGGTGGCGGTGCCGGTGCGGCCGCTCGGTGCCTCGGTGCTGCCGCTCTGCGCGCCGCGGGGCGGGGCGGGGCCGTGGGGGGCGGAGCCCGAGACCACGCCCCTTAGTGCCACGCCCCGTTAGGCCACGCCCCTCCCGGCCCCGCCCGCGCCGGGCACCCACGGGGCGCCCCCCCCCCCTCCCGTGGGGGCGTCCCCACGCGCGGGGTCCCCGTCGCTGCCCCCCCCCTGCCACCGGGCACCGAGGACGCGGCGGCACCGTGGGAAGGGGCCGCGGCCGGGGGCACCCACGGGTGTTGGTGTCCCACGGGGGGGGTCCCAGCCCCTCCCCACGCACACGGGACCCCCACCTCCACCCCCCCCCAGTGTCCCCACGGTCACAGCCCGGCTCCTGGCAATTTTGGGGGCTTTAATGGCCACGCGTGGGGATGGGGATGGGGGTGGAGGGGGCCATGGTGGGGCCTAGTCCTCATCATCTTCATCATCATCATCATCATCTTCATCATCTTCATCATCGTCATCATCATTGTCATCTTCATCATCATCGTCATCATCATCATCGTCCTCGTCATCGTCCCCGGTGCTGATCTCTCCCTCCAGCACGTCCTGGATCCACTCCTGCAGCTCCTCGGCTCCCGGGAGGTCGTCCTCGTCCATCTCCAGCCACACGCTGTCCGCCTGGGGACACCGGGGGGGGGACACGGGGGGGGGGACACCAGGATGGGGACACCGGGATGGGGACACGGGGCCGGGGTGGGGGGCACTGGCCATGGGGGACAGTGCAAAGGGGACAAGAAGTGGGGCTGTGGGGTGGGGAGGGCACGGGGACAAGGCGGGGGGGGGGCAGGACAGTGCGAGAGGTGACAGTGGTGCCATGGGGGGGGGGGTCCGGGGGGGGTACTCACATCGGTGACGTTGACCACCCCGATCTGGGGCCGGGACAGGTCGATGTTGAAGGTTTTCTCCCAGTAAGGGATGAGCTGGGGGGGGGGGACATGGGTCAGCCCCACGGGGGGGGGGTCACAGCAGCGGGTCCCCTCCCGGGGGGGCTGGGGGGGGGGTGCTACCAGCGGGAAGTCCTCGGGGTCAATCAAGATGATGCTGAGGTCGGGGTTGTCGGTGTTGTCCCGGGCCAGGTCCTTCAGGATCTCCAGGAACTCGAACCCGTCTTGGAGGGGGGGGGGACAGGGGTGAGAGGGGATGGGGGGGCCCCCCCCGTCCCCCCCTGCAAAGCCACAGGGGCACCGGGACCCCTCCCGTACCCGGATCGTCCTCCTCTGCGAAGGCCACGATGTGGATCCCATTGATGTCATCCTCCTGGGGGGGGGACACGACACAGGGGCTGGTGTCACCCCCCCCGTCACCTCGTGGGGGTCATGGGGGGGGGACACAGAGCAATGGGGTCATGACCCAGCCGGGGGGGGGTCCCCAGACTCACCCATGTCTCGTACATGCTCTTGGGTTTGAGCTTCCGCAGCGTCGTCCTGCGGGGGGGGGGGATAAAGTGGTGAGGGGGGCCCCCAGACTGATGCCCCCCCCCCTCCAGGGCTGTGCTGTTCGGGGGGGGGATGCTGGGGGGCTGCAGCAACTTGGGGGGGGGGGCAGGAGGGGGCCGAGGCCCCTCTGCACCTCGGGGGTGGCCCCAGTGCCCCCCACCTCCCGTGGGATTGAGGTCATGGCGGGGGGGGGGGCTGGGGGGGGCTGATCTGGGATTAATGCTGCAGCGCCCAGGCGTTATCCCTGCCCTGCCCGGGGGGGCTCTGCCGCCCCCCCACCCCACTGGCACCATGCCCCCCCCTCTATCCCCCCGGTGAGGCCTCACAAATTCGTGTCACACCGGGGGGGAGGGCATGGACCCCCCCCGAGCACTGCCCCCCCCTCCCTGTGCCAGGAAACCCCCGTCCCTGTGGCTACCACTGCCCCGGCCATCACCTCCCCATGGCAACCGTCCCCATGGCAACCACCTCCCATAGCAACCGTCCCCATGGCAACCAGCCCCATGGCAACCATGTCCCTGGTAACCACCCCCTGGCAACCTCCTCCCCATGGCAACCGTCCCCATGGCAACCAGCCCCCCAGCCATCACCTCCCCATGGCAACCACCTCCCATAGCAACCGTCCCCATGGCAACCATGTCCCTGGTAACCACCCCCTGGCAACCTCCTCCCCATGGCAACCATCTCCCCATAGCAACCACCTCCCATGGCAACCAGCCCCTGGCAACCACCTCCCCATAGCAACAGCCTCCCATGGCAACCACCTCCCCATGGCAACCATCCCCATGGCAACCACCCCCTGGCAACCAGCCCCATCCCCCGGGAAGCCAGCCCCCTTTTGGGGGCGCAGGGCCGGTGCCCACCGCCGGTGCCCCCCCACGAAGGCCACGATGTCCTCGGTGCCGGGGGGCCGGGCGGGGAGGGTGAGCGGCTCCTCCATGAAGGGCTCGTAGAAGTCGACCTCGTTCAGCTTCAGCGTCAGCTTCTTGGCCACCTGGGGGGGGCGAGGGGGGCTCTGAGCCACCCGTGGGACCCCCCCCCCAATGGGGACACGAGGAGGGGACCCCCGGTACCTTGGCGTCAAAGGTGGCGAAGAAGGGGACGTAGGGGTGGAACTGCGCCGCCGCCTCCTCGAAAGCCTTGAAGTCTGGGGGAGCAGCGCGGGGTCCCGGCACCAACATGGGGCCAGCGGGACCCCCCCCAGCCCCCCCAGTCCCCAATGATCCCGGGGGTGGGATGGGGATGGGATTGGATTTGGGATTGGATTTGGGATTGGGATGGGGAGGGGATGGGATGGGATGGGATGGGATGGGATGGGGTGGGATGGGATGGGATGGGATGGGATGGGGTGGGGTGGGGTGGGATGGGGTGGGGGGGGTGGGATGGGGTGGGGGGGGCCGCCCCTCCCCACGTACGCTCCGAGTCCTTGCCCTCGAAGTAGCCGATGACCTTGGGGTCCTCCTCGATGTTCTCGAAGGCCTGGAGCTCGCGGTCGCCCTCAATGAACTCCACCGGCTCCTCCAGCACCTGGGGGGCAGCGTCTGGGGGTCAGCAGGGGTCAGGGAGGGGGGGGGTCAGGGCACGGGGGTCCCTGGGGTTTTTTTTTTTGGGGGGGGGGGCACTGACATCCAGCAGGAACTCCACCAGCGTGTCAGCCGCCAGCTCCCCGTCGTACTCGATCACCTTGTCCCCCTTGAAGATGTAGATGCTGTTCTCCTCCGTCAGCCCTGGGGGGGGGGGGGGACACGAGGTGGGGGGGCAGCTCAGCCCTGGGGGGGGCCCTGCGCCAAGCTGGGGAGGGTCTCAGGGGGTCCCTGTGCCAGGTAGGGGGGGGGCATGGGGCTGTCCTAGGCTTGGGGTGGGGGGTTCAGGGGGGTACGGAGGTGTCTGGGCCATTTGGGGGGGGGCATGGGGGGGTCTCTGTGCCTCGCTGAGGGATGGGGGGGGGGCAAGGGGGTCCCAGTGTTTCCATGTGAAGCTGGGGGGGGGGTGTTCAAAAAGTTTCCTCAATGGGGGAAAAACCGGGGGGGGCTGTTCCAGGTGGGGGGGGTCCAAGGGGGCCAGGCTGGGCTCATGGGGGGGGGGTCCCTGTGCCTGGCTGGGAGGTGGGGGGGGGAGAGGGGGGCTCTGTGTTGGGTTTGGGGGGGGGCTCCAAGCATCTACAGGAGGGACGGGGGGGGGGCCCTGCACCCTCCCCTTGGTGCCAGCCCAGGAGGACGCCCCCTGCCCCCCCCCCCCCGCAGGGTCCCCATGGGGTGCCCCCCCCCCGCCCCCCCCCCTTACCCAGTTTCTCGGCCACGGCCGCTTCCTTCTGGGCATCCACGAGGCCGAACCCCACGCCCCTGTCCTCCAGCACCTGGGCTGCCAACTGGGGGGGGGGACACGTGGGGACACCTTACTCAGAGCCCCCCCCCATCCTGCCCCCCCCCCACCCCCCCACATCCCCCTGTCCCTTCTCCCTGTGTCCCCCCCGTCCCCACCCAGCACCACGCTGGTGCCACCAACCCCACGGGGGGGGCCCTGTGCCGGTGCCCCCGGTTGCCCGGTGCCCCCTCCCGCGGTGTCACGGTGTCCCCAGTGCTGGTTCCTGTCCTCCCAGTATCCCGCTGGTGTCCCCATGTCCCCACCAGTGTCCCCAGTGCCTTGCAGGTGCTGGTGCCCCAAGCAGCTGCCTGTCCCACCAGTGTTCCCAGTTCCTCCCCAGTGTTCCCAGTTCCTCACCAGTGTCCCCAATTCCTAACCAGTACCCCCAGGTCCCCACCAGTACCCCCAGTTCCTCACCAGTACCCCCCAGTTCCTCCCCAGTGCCCCGCGGGTACTGGTGCCACCTGCGCCCCCACCCCACCAGCATCCCCCAGTCCCCACCAGTCCCACTCCGAACCATTGGGTTCGTGCCCCCCCCGGTGCCCCCCAGCCCCCCCCGTTGCCCCCCCACCTCCAGGACGAGCTCCCCCGTGTGCAGGCGGCGCTGGGCCTCGTTCCCCGCGGGGGGGCCGTGGTAGAGCAGGGCCAGCACCGGGAAGCGCCCGAGCGCCGCGGGGGGGTCCCGGGCCGGCACCGGCAGCAGCCGCCCGGAGCCGTCGTGGGTGGGGAAGCGGAGACCCCCCCGGGACCCCCCCCCGGCCGCCACCCCCAGGGCCAGCAGGGCCAGGAGCAGCCCCCAGACCCGCATGGGGGGTCGGGGAGGGGGGGGGAGGAAGGGACGAGGAGGGAGCTGCGGGGGGGGACGGGACGGACGGACGGACGGACGGAGAGCACGGGGACGGACGGACAGATGGATGGACAGACGGACAGACAGCCGGCACGGGGACGGACAGCCGGACAGGGAACAGGCGGACGGACAGACGGACGGATGGACAGCAAGGGGACAGACGGACAGACGGACAGAACGGGGACGGACAGACGGACGGACAGCACGGGGGGGTGGACACACGGACAGGGAACAGGCGGACGGACAGACAGACAGCCCCCGGCCCGGGTGGCAGCCGGAGGGGGACACCAGGACACTTGGGGACAGAGGGGACAGCCGGACGGACAGACGGACAGCACAGGGGGGCGGACACACGGACAGACAGACGGACGGACGGACAGACGGACGCGGCCCGGCCGGGACCCGCAGCCCCAGCGCCTGGGATGGGGGTGGGAGGGGAGGGGGGGGCAGCGGCCACGCAGCCCCTTGGTGGCCCCCCCCCCCCGGGGGAGATTTGGGGGGGGGGGGCGGACAGACACGGCCCCTTCCGGCCCATGGGGGGGGTGGGGACAGCAGGGGACAGAGAGGAAACAGGAGCCGAGGGGACGGAGCCGCGGGGGGGGGCACACGGGGGGGGGGGCTAAAAATAAGGAGCTGGGGGTGGGGGCACCGGGACACGGCCATGGGGACACTGCAGGGACAGGGACCCCCCCCCACAGGAACGGGACCCCCTGGATGGGGGGGCGAGACCCCCCCCGTGGTGGCCCTGGGGCTGGGGGGGGGGGCGGGGGGGGATCTTTTATTTATTTATTTATTTATTTATTTATTTATTTGCCTTTTCTTTTTAAACCTGGGGAGAAACCCGAGCAGGGCCCAGCGCCCCCCCCCCTTGCCCCCCCCCAACTCCCCCCCACTGCTGACTCAGCACCCCAAAGCTTGGGGGGGGGGGGACACCCCAAAACACCAGGGCTGCGTGTGCTGGGGGAGGGTGGGGGGGTGGTTCTGGGGGGGGGGCACAGCGCACCCACATTGCTCCTGCGTGCCCCCCCGCAGGGTGTCACCCGGGGGGGCGGTGTAAAGTCCCCAGGGTGGCCGGGGGGGGGACAGGTGGCAGCGCCGCGTTATTTATACCCCGCAGCTGCCGGGGTTTGGGTGGCGAGACGTGATGGGGGGGGGCTGTGTGTGTGCCCCCCCCCCCCACCCAGACACCGGGCTGGCCCTGGGGGGGCGCTGCTGGGTGGGGGGGGTGTAGGGGTATGGGGGGCGGGGGGGGCATATAGGGGGATATGGGGTTATGGGGGGGGCACCGTGGGGGCAGTGGGGACATGGGGGGGTGGGGGGGGCATGGGAGGACACAGGGACATGGGGGGGGGCATATGGGGACACGGGGGGGGCATGGGGGGGACATGGGGGCATATGGGGACATGGGAGGACATTGGGGGGGACCAGGGGGGTGTGGGGGGCATGGGGGGGTGCACGGGGGGGGCACAGCAGGCATTGGGGACAGAGAAGACACGGGGGGGGCCCAAAAACCCTTCCCCACTCAGTGCCCCCCCCCAGCACAGACAGGGCAGGCCGGCACCGAAGGGGTTAAATTGGTTTATTGCTCCAACGGGGGGGGCTCTGGGTGCCCCATGGGGGGGGGGGGCAGAGGGTGTTCCCCCCCCCCAGGCGTTTTGGGGGGGGGGTCCCAATGCTCCCCCCCCCAGGGCCGAGCAGCGCCAACCCCCGGGGTTAGTACAGGGTGAGGGGGGCGTGGGGGGCTGTGTGTGGGGGGGGCGGGACCCCCGTGGGTGGGGGTCCCACGGGTGGGGGGGGGCGCGGAGGGGGGGCTGGGCCGGCCCCACGCTGGCACTCAGTAGTAGGTCTCCTTCTCTACCCAGCCTGGAAGGGGGCAGGCGTTAGGGGAGGGGCTGGGGGGGGTGGAGGTGCCCCCACCCCCTTGAGACCCCTCCTCACCCCCCCACCCCCATGAGTGCCCCCCCAGCCCCTCGGGTGCTCCCCCCCCCCCCTTCTCGGGTACCCCCTGCTCTCAGGGGGGTTCCCCACTTCCTGGGGTGCCCCCCCCCACAACCCTGGGTGCCCCCCACCCACCTGGGTACCCCCCCACCACCACTGGGTGCCCCCCACCAATTTGGGTGCCAGCAGCAATTTGGGGAGGGGGGGGTCAGGGTCTGCTTTGGGGATGGAAGGGGGTGCCGGGGGGGGGGGGCAGTGCCCATATTGGGCGCCTGGAGAGGGGCAGGGGGATTGGGGGGGGGGGGCAGCGACCACCTGGGGGGGGGCAGTTGGTTTGGGGGGGTCAGTTCTGAAACTGTTTTTTGGGAATGGACAAGGTGGGTTTGGGGGGGGGGGGGCCGGGATTTGGGGTCCGGTGCTCCACATCTGGGGGGCAGAGGGGGTCGGGGGGGCTGCACCCTAAGGGGCCAGGGGGATTTTGGTGCCTGGGGGGGGTATTTGGGGCGGGGGGGGGTCACTCACCGCCGGGGTAGCGGCGCAGGATGAGCTTGCGCACCTCGTCATAGGCGAAGATGAGGAGGCTGTAGGGGAAGGCGCAGAACCACCAGGTGACCCTGCAAGGAGGGGGGGGGGCACAACATCAGCCCGGGGGGCACCCATGGGTGCTGGGGGGCCGGGGGGGGGACCGGGGGGGGCGCTCACTTGAGGGGGTACATGCGCAGGGCCACCCCCATGCCGGGGCAGTAGGAGAGGAACGCCGCCAGCGCCGTCTCCTCCAGCAGCCCAAAGATCAGGATCTTGTTCCTGGAAGGAGGCACCGCGGGTGTTGGGACCGAGGGGGGCACCCATGGGTGCCGGGTGGGAAGGGTTGGGGGGTCAGGAGGGCGAGGGGGGGGGCACCCACTTCATGCCCTGCTGGAAGACGGAGTTGCGGCGGGTCTTGCAGATGATGAGGTCGGCCCACTGCACCACCACGATGCTGGCGAAGAACGCCGTGTGGCACGTGAACTCCACCACCTTGCGCTGCTCGTACGTCTGGGGGGGGGCACGGCTCAGCACAGGTGTGTGCACCCCCGGGGACACGCGCGTGTGCGAGGGGAGGGGTGTGCCGGGAGGGGGTGCGCAGCCAGGGGGGTGTGTGAGGGGTGTGGGGGGGTGTGGGGGTGCTGAAGGGAGGCAGGGCGGTGGGTGAGTGTGCAAGGGGTGTGGGCGAGTGTGCAAGAGGTGTGAGTGTGTGAGAGGTGTGAGTGTGCAAGAGGTGTGGGTGAGTGTGCAAGAGGCGTGAGTGTGCAAGAGGTGTGAGCACAAGCAGAAGCGGAGTGCACAAACGGGTGTGCAAGACCTTGTGCGCCTGGGTGGGGGTGGCTCACATGCAAGCACACCAAAATGGGTGCACAAGGGTTGTGCATGAGTGCAAGTGTGCAAGGGCACAGGCACACACACACACACACACACACACACACACACACACACATGTGCACACGCACACGAGCACAGCCGTGCAAGGGGAGCTGCACAAGCAGGCAATGAGGCGTGCACAAGGATGGCTCTGCGCGGGCACACGCGGATACACCACAACACAATGTGCACACCAGCACTCGGCGGGTGCACAGGTGTGCAAGGCCCTTGCACAAGCGTCCCTGCACCCGCACACTCACACGCACGAGGGCACACGAGCGGCAGCACCCCGAGGAGCCGCACAAAGGCAGCGCACAAACCGGGGGCTGCGAGGGGAGGGAGCGAGCAAGCGCTTGTGCAAGCGTGCCGGCAGGTGTGTGCGCACACAGGGGGGGTGGGGGGGGCTTTGCACGAGCGCGTGCGCTCACCCACTCCTGGCCGTAGGAGTCCTCCAGGTCGTTGGTGGAGCGGTCGTCCCAGGCCAGGCGGATGCCCACGAGGCGAGCGGGCAGGAAGCCGTTCTCAGCCAGGATCACGAAGTAGGTGAAGAACCCCCCCAGCGCCTGGATCATGCCTGCGGCACCCCCGCGTCACCCCACGGCTCGGCACCCTTGGGTGCGGCGGCAGGGTGTCCCCGGGTATCCCCAGCGGGCTCCCTGCGCGCCCTCGGTGGGTCCCCCAGTGCTCCCAGTATCACCAGTGGGTGCCCTGCGGTGGCACGGGGCGCTGGGGGGGTCACTCAGGGTCACCAGTGGGGTGCCGCGGTGAGCCCTTGGTGCTCCTCGGGGGGGCCCCGGTGTCACCCAGTGCTCCTAAATGCCAGCCAGGGGGGGCATCACCCGTGGGTGCCTCAGGGTCACCAGTGGGTGCCACTCGGAGCCCTGGTGTCACCCAGAGCCCCGGGCAGGGGGGTGTCCCTTGGGAGCCCTGCTGTCACCAGTGGGTCCTGGGGGGGCCACCAGAGCCCTGGTGTCAGCTGGGGGGGGAACACGGCTGGTATCAGCAGCGGGTGCCCCAGTGCTACTCATGGACCCTGGGGTGCTACTCGGAGTCCCAGTGCCCCCCAGCTCTCGCGATGTCCCCAGCGGGTCCCGAGGTGTTGGCAGGGGTGCCAGGCCCCCCCCTCCCCGGGGGGGCGCTCACCGATCTGCCCGTAGGCCATGCTGATCAGCCGCTCGTTCACCAGTTTGTCCGTCCGCGGGTTGCGGGGCTGCCGCTTCATGATGTCGCTCTCGGCCGCCTCATAGGCCAAGGAGATGGCAGGGACCTGGGCGGCATCGTCACCCCGTCACCCCCTGTCACCCCCCGTCATCCCCCATCACCCCCTGTCACCCCCTTGTCACCCCCGTGCCACCCCCGTGCCGCCCCCCTCACCATGTCGGTGCCCAGGTCGATGCAGAGGATGGTGACGGTGCCGAGGGGCAGCGGGATGTTGGCGATGATGAAGAGGAGGAAGGGCGTGATCTCGGGGATGTTGCTGGTCAGCGTGTAGGCGATGGATTTCTTCAAATTATCAAAAATCAACCGGCCTAGGGGGGGGACAATGGGGTCAGCACCCATGGGTGCTCACCACCACGGGGGTGGTGGCACCCGTGGGTGGCTCCTGACCTTCCTCCACCCCGGTGACGATGGAGGCGAAGTTGTCGTCCAGCAGGATCATGTCGGCCGCCTGCTTGGAGACGTCGGAGCCGGCGATGCCCATGGCGATGCCGATGTCGGCCTTCTTCAGCGCCGGGGAGTCGTTGACGCCGTCGCCCGTCACCGCCACGATGGCACCCTGGGGACACCGTGGGGATGGGGACACCGTGGGGATGGAGACACAATTGGGATGGGGACACCACAGGGACGGGGACGGGGGCACTGTGGGAACAGGGACACCGTGGGGACAGGGACACCGTGGGGACAGGGACACCATGGGCCATGGGATTATGGCACCGTGGGACATGGGGACAGAGGACCAAGGGCACAAGGACAGGAGCACCGCAGGGAGCAGGGGTGGGGACATCATGGGGCACGGTGACTCCACGGGGCACGGGGACGGGGCACCACGAGACACAGGGACAGGGGACAGGGACACCCAGGGGGGAACGGGGACGCTGTGGGGGGGGCCGCGGGACACCCACCTGGCGCTGGCAGCCCTCCACGATGATCAGCTTCTGCTGGGGCGACGTGCGGGCGAAGACGATCTCGGTGTGGTTCTTGAGGATCTCGTCGAGCTGCTCGGCCGTCATGTCCTTCAGGTCGGAGCCGTGCACCACGCACGCCTTGGCCTCCCTGCGGGCACCGCGGCGCTGAGCGGGGGCCCCCGGCCTCCCCCCTGCCCCCTGTGCCCCCCCCGAGACCCCCCCTGCCCTTACCGGGGGTTGACCTGGCTGACGGGGATGTTGAGGCGCGCGGCGATGTCCTCCACGGTCTCGTTGCCCTCCGAGATGATGCCGACCCCCTTGGCGATGGCCTTGGCCGTGATGGGGTGGTCGCCGGTCACCATGATCACCTGGGGGGGGCAAAGCCACCACCATGAGCCCGTGTTTGTTTTGTTTGGGGGGGGTATGGCATGAAGCTGGGGGGGGTCTCACCTTGATGCCGGCGCTGCGGCACTTGCCGACGGCGTCGGGGACGGCGGCGCGGGGGGGGTCGATCATGGACATGAGCCCCACGAAGCAGAGGTTGGTGGTGGGGAAGTTGATCTCGTCGGCGTCGAAGCGGAAGCCCCGGGGGAACTTCTCCGGGGGCAGGTAGAGGTGGCAGAAACCTGGCGGGGGGCAGAGGGTGACGGGGTGGCCCCCTCCCCATCCCTTCTGCACCTCCTCTTGTCTCCCCCATGTCCCTTTTGTCCCCGTGGCCCTTCCCTCCACGTCCCCAGTGCTCCCTCTTCTGCCACGTCCCCATTCCCATGTCCCCATGTCCCCATGTCCCAGTGTCCCCATGTCCCTGTGTCCTTAATGTCTTCTGTCCCCCACAGCCCCCCCATCCCCATGTCCCTTTGTCCCCATATCCCCACATCCCCCCTCCCCTTGCCCCCACACCCCCATATCCCCTCACCCACCCCCCCATGCACCCACCTCCTGCCTCCCCCCTCCCCCCTGTGCCTCCCTACACCCCCTCCCCGCCCCCCGGCCCCGCTCACCCAGCACTCTCTCCCCCAGCCCCCCCAGCTCGAGGTATGCGTTCTGGAAGGCCTCCTTCATCTCCTCGTCCAGCGGCACCTCCTGGCCCTGCAGCAGGATGCGGGAGCAGCGGTCCAGGATGCGCTCGGGGGCGCCCTTCATCACCAGCAGGTACCCCTGGGGGTCCTCCTCCCGCTCGTGGATCGAGAGCTGCGGGCACGGACACACGCTGGCACCGCGGCCACCGCAACCACCGTGACCACCGTGACCACCGCTGGCACCACCGCGGCCGCACCTGGTACTTGTTGGTGGAGTTGAAGGGGATCTCGGTGACTTTGGGGTTCTTGTCCCGCATCTTCTTGACGGAGCCGCAGGAGAGCTGGATGCACTTCAGCAGCGCCGACTCGGACGCGTCGCCCGCCGTGTCCCGCTGGTGTGTGGAGAGGAACCCAAGGTGATGCGTGGGGACACCGGCACTACCAGGGTGGCAGACTGGGGTGGTGACACTCGGTGCACCGGTGCCGGGGGCCACCTACCTTGGAAATTGAGATGTTCTCCTGGCCCGGCTTGAAGACAGCGCGGTTGCAGAGGCCGGCGATGCGCGCCAGCGCCGCCCAGGTTGGTGAGCGCTTGTCAAAGGTGGCACCTGAGGGACAACGGCCCCCATCAACCCCCGTCTCCTCCGGGGACACCTCCTGGGGCGCAGGTAGGTGCCTTAGGGGGCCACTGCCCAAGGGTCGGGGTGCCCAGGGGTTGGGGACCCGGGGGCCGGGGGCTGGCCACCCACCCGACTGGTCCTCGGTGGTGTCGGCCTCGTGGATCTGGTTGTCGAACCACATGTGCGCCACCGTCATGCGGTTCTGGGTGAGGGTCCCGGTCTTGTCGGAGCAGATGGTGGAGGTGGAGCCCAGCGTCTCCACCGCCTCCAGGTTCTTCACCAGGCAGTTCTTGCGCGCCATGCGCTTGGCCGTCAGCGTCAGGCACACCTGGGGGGGCACCCACGGGTGTCAGGGGGCACCCCCCGGCCCTCAGCGGGCACCGAGCGGCGCTGGGTGCAGCAGGACCAGCCGAGCCCGGTAGCACCAGTCCCCGCCACCTCCCTCCCACCAGAACCAGTGCCCTCACAGCACCTTCTCCCCCTTCTGCTCCCCTGGGGGCCCTTACGGTGACGGTGGCCAGCAGCCCCTCGGGGACGTTGGCCACGATGATGCCGATGAGGAAGATGACGGCCTCCAGCCAGGTGTAGCCCAGGATGAGGGAGAGGATGAAGAAGGAGAGGCCGAGGAAGACGGCGACGCCGGTGATGAGGCGGATGAAGTGCTCGATCTCCATGGCGATGGGCGTGCGGCCCACCTCCAGCCCCGAGGCCAGCGAGGCGATGCGCCCCATCACCGTCCGGTCCCCCGTGGAGATGACAATGCCCCGGGCGGTGCCTGGGGGACAGCCACGGGGTCACAGATCCCCTCCGTGCACCGGGGACACCCACACGTGTAGGGGCACCCTCCTGGCTAAGGACACCCGGCCACGAAGGGGGCCCTGGGGGACACCCACCCCAACAGGGGACACGGGGGCCATCGAGCGACGTGCCCACCGGGGTGCACCACAGCACGTGGGCACGCACCCACCCGGGGGACATGAGGGACGTGTCCCACTGGGGACACGGGGGGGGGGGAACAGGGACACCGCCAGCACCCAGCACCCGTGGGCGCCCACCTTCCACGCAGTTGGTGGAGAAGAAGCAGATGTTGCGGGTCTCCAGTGGGTTCTCGTGGGTGAACTCTGGCGAGCGGGTCTGGGGCTCCGACTCCCCGGTCAGCGAGGAGTTGTCCACCTGGCACGGGCAGCGGTGGGTACCGGGGGGCACGGGGCACCCCCCCTCGGCCAGCCCCGGTGTCCCCAGACCAGCTCTGGGGTCCCCACAGCAGCCACAGCACCCAAAGGTCCTGGTGCCCACCCAGTGCCAGTCCCGGCGCCCACCCGGTGCCAGTCCCGGCGTCCATCCCGTGCCACCAGCAGTGCCCCCCCGTCACCACGTCACCGGGTGCCCCCCCCGCTCACCTTGCAGCCGTGGGAGGAGATGATGCGCATGTCGGCGGGCACCCGGTCGCCCCCCTTGACCTCCACCAGGTCGCCCACCACCACGTTCTCGGCGTTGATCTGGATCTTCTCGCCCTCGCGGATCACCAGCGCTTGCTGCGGGGCGCAGGGCACCCTGAGGTCCTGCCAAGGCCCCCCCAGGACCCCCCCCATACAGCCTGGCAGGGTGCCGGGGTGCGGGGACAGGGACCCCGGGGCTCCTACCTGGGGCACCATGTTCTTGAAGGAGTCCATGATCTTGGAGCTTTTGGCTTCTTGGTAGTAGGAGAAGCAGCCGGTGACGATGACGACGGCGGCCAGCACCACCCCCAGGTAGAGCTGGGGACAGGCAGCGTGTCACCGTCCCCAGCGTGCCCGGGGACATGCCCATGGCCCCCCGCGGTGCCCGTGTCCCCCGCCGTGTCCCCTGTGTCCCCACACAGTGCCCGTGTCCCCTACCATGTCCATGTCCTCCCAGATCCGCTACGGTGCCCCTGTCCCTTGTCACGCCCGTGTCCCCTGTCACATCCATGCCCCCCACGGTGCCCATGCCCCCCCCAAAGTGTCCATGTCCCCCGCGGTGCCCGTGTCCCCGCAGTGCCCTCACGTTGTCGTTGGAGGGCTCGTCCTCCATGGCGGCCTGGATGCCGTAGGCCAGGAAGCAGAGGATGGCCCCGATCCACAGCAGGATGGAAAATCCCCCAAAAAGCTGGCGGCAGAACTTGACCCACTCGGGGGTGGTGGGCGGGGGGGTGAGGGCGTTGGGGCCGTCCTGAGCCAGGATCTCGGCCGCCCGCGCGTTGGTCAGACCCTGCGGGACGGGCACGCTGCCACCACGGGGACAGGGGGCTGCCGGGGAGGGTGGGGGGGGGACACACATGGGGACGGGGTGCCAGGAGGGCGCCGCGGTGGGCGCGCGGGGACGTCTCACCCGGGACAGGTCCACCTGGTATTTCCTTCCCAGCTCATCCAGGGACAGCTTGTGGTCGTCCTGCGGGGGCACACGCCACCCTTGTCACCGCTGTGGGGTGGGGGTCCCCGACTCCCCCCCCCCCCCCCCCCCCCAAACCCCCCCGGGTCCCCTCCTCACCAGGTTGACCTCCTTCTTCAGCTCATCCAGCTCCTTCTCCTTCTGCTTCCTGCGGCCGCCGCCGTTCTCCGAGGTGGTGGCCGCGGGCGAGTACTCGCGGCCATCCTGCGGGCGCGGGGACACCGTGGGCACGGGGGCACCGCCGGCACCGCCGCCACAGCTGGCACGGCCGCGGCCGTGGGCACGGGCATTACCATGGGCATGGATGTCACCGCCAGCGTGGGTGTCACCGTGGCCACAGGCATCATCGAGGGTCACCGTGGGCACGGTGGGACTGCAGGCACGGGGTGGCAGCGTGGGTATGGGGGGCGCGGTGGGTGGGGGGGGGGGAAGGTGGGTGGGTGTCACCGGGGGGGGCCGCTGGGGACAGGGGAAGAGGCACCCACGGCGCAGAGCACCGGGGGGGGCAGCGTGGGCATTTGGGGGGGTCACCATGGGCATGGGGGGCGGCGTGGTGGGCATGGGGGGGCACCAGGGGCACGGCGGTGTCACCGGACACAGGGGAGAGGAGTCCGGGGGTCAGAGGGGGGGGGGGTCACCGTGGGAAAGGGGGGGTCACTGCGGCCACGGGGGGGTCACTGCGGCCATGGGGGGGTCACTGTGGCCACGGGGGGTCCCCACAAGCCGGGTGAACAAACCCAGCACCACGGGGGTGCCACCCCAGGCAGGGGCCGGGGCATGGTGCCAGCTCCCCCCATCTCGGGGAGGTTGTGGGGGGGTGACCCGGCCCCCCCCCGGTGCCCCCCCCCCGGCACTGCTGGCAGCGGGGGGGCTGGCACAGCGCGGTGGCACGGCCCCGGCCCCGGCAGCTTGGCAGGAGCAGGCGTGGGGGGGGAGCCGGGGGGGGAGTTATG